>NC_056522.1:215295419-215470591 GCF_019175285.1 Sceloporus undulatus
TGGCATGGGTTGTTTGTGGTTGGATACAAAAGCCTGGTCGGCTAACGTAAATAAAACTGGACTTGTAAATAACCCTGATTTCCAGGAAGGAGGAATCAGATTTCAGCCTGAAATGCAGAGTTGTAGTAAACATGGGAGTCGCTGGATCTCCATTCCCTGGAAAACTGTTTTAATGCCTTTTCTACATTTTTCTACATTGGCCACGTCCCTTTCCACGCAGTGACACGGAGGCTGCAACCACCTGCAGAAGTAATCCGGTTGTTGTTGTTGTTGTTGTTATTGGGTTTATTGAATTGCTTTTTATTTAGCGACGTCTAAATTTTGGCCCTTCTCAATCTGCGGCCCCACAAAAAACGAGGGCTGGGGAAAAATCTGAATTATGTCACCATCTGGAAATGTATGTGTTTTACTTCTCTATAAAGCGTGTCGGATCCGATGAAACTGCAAGACTACAGCCTGAAAACAATGCCCACCTATTTAAAAAATTGGATGTGAAGTCAGTTCTGATACAGGGCGCTAGATTTACCCCCTTTGGCTACCAAAAAGGGATTCGAAATCACTTGAGATTTCAGATTTAATCCCTATGCACCCACCGGCGGTAATTCGTATTGATCCCAGACAAGATTCACTTACATTTTTAAAACAAGTCTTCCGGAAAAGGGTTGGGTTCCGGATCTCTTCCTGGCTAAGAAAATATGGCTAAGAAATATGACTTTTTAAAACTATACCTGAAAAGAAACTCCACCGAGAAAAGCAAATTGCACACCTTAAGCCTCAGTCCTTTCAAGTCGCCTCCTATTGAAGTCAATGAGACCTGAAGGCGTGTAGGACTTTGGCAGCATTGGCCCCAAAGCCACCCTTAACGCGAAGCTCAGTGGGACTCGGGCTGCGTCCACACAAGGCAGAATAACACCAGTGTGACACCTCTTTAACAGAAATTCGGGGAGAGCTGTACATTGGAAGACATTTAGTTCTCTCTTCATAAGATCTCTGGTGCCACAACAAATCTATTCCCAGGATCCCCCCCCCACACACACACACACGAGCCAGGGCAGTTAAAGCGGTCTCAACCTGGATTACTTCTCTGCAGTGTGTTTCGGACCTCCGAAACCCGTCTCTGCACCAAGGTACACGATCCGAAACATGTCAGACATAAGCCCTATTGGGGTCATCAGGTTTAATGTTGGTTAAATGTGAGTTAAGATTGGAATCTTACACTAGCATTAAAACCAAACATTTCACAAAAGGGTTACTAGCAGGCTGTTCAGTGAATCTGAACTAACTTTTGGTTTCCTTTTGGGGGTTTGTAGTCAGCCCTTTGGGAAAGAACCAATGACCCTTTTGAAAAAAGAAGTTACTATATAACCTTGGTCAGAATACTAAAAAAATAGAGTGCTTGGAGAGGCATATTTGCACATAGCTAGGAAAAGGGAGCCATCTCTAGGTGTACAGAAAGTCAACCCCATTGGTCCCAGTGAGGTTTCCTTCCAGGTAAGGAGGGATCGGATTGCAGTCTGACGTTCAAAAGCAATAAACACAGAGTAGTCACCGGATCTCCATTCCCTGGGAAACTGTTTTAAGGGTTTTTCCCCTACTTACCTGGGAGTAAGCTCCTCCGCTGAGGCTCCCGAGGAAACAGGCCAAGGGCTGAAGGCTTGCCAAGGGCCAGAGAGGTCGGACTGCATTTAAAGGGAGGCCTGTGGGGTGATGGCACCTTTTCAAGCCACATCTCCAGGCCCCATGGGGCAAGGTTGGGGGGGGGTCACTGCTTCAAGCTACCATGGGAATCTGGGATTAGGAAGAGGCCAGAAGTTGGATTGTTTCGCATGCTGTCACTTCTTTTCGCTGCTAGGGAGAGGAGACCTTCAGCCTTGGAGGGGACAACAGAAGTCCCTTCTTGTCTAAGGATTGTCTTAGGAAGCAAAATGTCCTCCACACACAGGTCCAAAACACACTGCAGAAAGGATCCGCTTTGAGACGCTTTCGCTGCCCTGGCTGAATGTTAGGGACATTCTGGTGTGGTTAGTTCTGGGAGGACATTGAGCCTTCTCTGTCAGAGAGCTGTAGGGCCACAATCCACCACAATTCCCTGCTCCCTAGCCCTGAGCCAGGGCGGTTAAAGGGGTCTCAGACTGGATGGTTTCTGTTCCTTGGGGGACTGCTAGTGTCCGTACTAAGAAATCGCCAGTATTCGACCTGCTCTAGTTCTACTGGCAAGATGAGGCCAGGGATCCTCCTGCTGTGTCTACACTGCAGGGAATCATCCAGATTGCCCCACTTTAAAACTTGCTCTGGCTCAATGCTATGGAATTCTGGGATTATAGTTTGGGAGAGACAGGGGCCTTCTCTGTCAGCAGCTGTGGGGCCACAGCTCAACTAGAAATCCCAGTGTTCCCTGGCAATGTCAACCTGGATGACTACTGTTGCATTAGGGCTTGGGCCCCGGGAGTTGGGGGCGGAGAGGAGAGGTTGAATCCGGAGAGGGCTAACCATCCTTGGCCTAGAGGGGGAGGAGTCACAGGGGCCTGGGGCTCTGCTTTGGGCCCAACTCCCCATCCGCCTCCGAGACCGGAGGAGAGCAGAGGGAAAGGCATTTGCCAAAGCCTAGCCAGGGCCTCTGGGGGGGGGCTCTTTCAGGGAGGGGCCAGGGCTCTACAAAAAAAACCAGGCCACTTTGGGGAGAGACCAGGGCCACTTGGGGGAGGGTCCAGAGGCCTTTGGGAGGGCCATTTGGGGAGGGGCCAGGGCCACTTTTGGGCGGAGCTAGTGCCATTGGGGGCGAAAAGTCAGGGCCACTTTTGGGGAGGGTCCAGCCAGGGCCACTTGAGAGAAGTCAGGTCCAGGGGCGGGCTCTTTGGGGGGAGGGTCCAGGGAGGGGAGGGCGCGGGCGTGGCCTGTCCGTGGCCCCTCCCTCCCTCTAGCTGTGCATAGAGCCGTAGTAGCCCCCGAGGTCCTTGGCGGCGCGCAGGGCTTTTGTCGCAGTCCCCTGGGGGCCAGGGGTCCCGGCTCGGTCTGAGGGGAGAAGGGGCGCCTTCGGGGCGAGCCGAGGAAGCCGAGGCCGAGGGAGCTGCGGAGGGGGAGATCTCTCCGCTTGGCCTGTTGCTGCTGCTGCTGCTGCTGCTGCTGCTGCTCGTAAACCCAGAGTCGGTGGAGTCGATGGACTTGATGGAGGCGGAGGAGGGCGCCTCGATCCTCCGGAGTCGGAGAGGTCCTTGGGGGGCTTGGAGTCCTCGGGGGCCGGAGGAGGGGCGCCCACCAGCGGGGACCTCTCCTGGGGACCAGGCCCTCGCCCTCCTCCCGCTCTTGCCCCTCTCCGGCGCCCCCTGCTGCCCCTCCTCCTCTCCTCCTCCTCCTCCTCCGCCGGGCAGGTGGTAGGGCAGGCGGGCGAGGGGGGCCGGCGGGCCTGGCCAGCAGGAGAGGGGCTTGGCGTTGCAGTACTGCGGGGGATGCGGGCGCCCATCCCGAGGGTCCGGGTAGTAGCCCAGGGGCGAGCGTGCAGCCGGCCGCCGCTTGCAGCGGGGCGCCCTGACCCGGCGGCGCGGCGTAGGAGAGCAGGGTGGCCGCGTTGCCCGCCAGCTCCCCCGCGGGGGTCGTAGGCCGAGGCGGCGGGCGGCGCCGAAGTCCAGCGGTTGTTGGCCGGAAGGACGAACCAGCGCTGCGGGGAAGGGGCGCCGGGCTCCTCGGCCTGCTGCGGGGAGAGCAAGCCCGTCTGGTGGGGCAGCCCTCGCTCGGGAGAGGGCCGCCTCCGGGTCCCAGGCCGCCGCCGGAGCCCCCTCCGGCCCGCTGCCGGCCCCCAGGCTGCCCCCGGCGCCGCCGGCTCCTCCTGTGGCTCCCGATCCTGCTGCCGTGGTCCCCGTGGCCGAGGGGTGGTGGTGGTGGTGGTATGGTGGTGGTGGAAGCCCCGGGACTTGGCGTAGTTGGGAACGAACTGGTCCTGCAGGAAGCCCGCCGCCGCAGCAGCAGCCATGGCATGCGGGCCCCGGGCACCATCTGCGAGCGAGGAGAGTCGCTGGGCGAAGGGGTCAGGCGGTCCATGTCGCAGCCCGTGTAGATCCTGGCAGGCAGGAGGAAAGGAGGGGGATGGAGGAAAGGAAGAGGGGAAAGGACCCACGGAGAGAGAGAGAGAGCAGGAGAGAGAGAGGAGAGAGGGCGAGAGGGAGGGAAGGCAGGAATGGGGCTGGTCCGAGGGGCAAGGCACAGGCCAACCTCAGCCCCTTCCCCAAGCCCCCACACGCAGCCCGGGGGGTTGACTTGTGCCTTCAAACCCTTTCCGACTTTGCCAAAACCTATCATCTTCTTGGCAATCTTTCTCCATTGCCATCCCCTGAGGCTGAGAGAGTGTGACTTGCCTAAAGCCACCCAATATCACCCACCCGGATTCGAACCCTGGTCTCTAGTCCGACGCGTTGGCACACGCTAAGCTAGTCAAAAAACCCAAAGCTATGGCGTCCTTCCTCTCATGGTTGTTTAAATGATCACCCTGGGACCAGGATTCGAACCCTGGCCTCCAGTATCCTAGGGCCCAAAACCACTACCCCAGGTGGGCCCACTGTAAACTAGCCAGGAAGCCCAAGGGTGCGGTGGTCCCTCCTTTGGGCCCAACCTTCCTCGCAGGGTGTTGTGAGGAAGAAATGGCCAGGCTGGGGACATAGGTGCCCCTTGCCTAATAAAACTGCTGAGCTCAACCCTGGGCTGGATCAAGACCTTTTTTAGAGGCCCTGAGCCTTTAATGGATTTTGATGCCCTTCCTATATATATAAATTTAAATAGAAATAGAAACAATAATAAATCGTAAAAAGGAACCCAAACCTACAGTAAGACAGAAACCATGTTTGTACACTTCCACTTTAGTTCTATTTGAAAAGTTTTCCTACTTTTTCCTAGTGCAAAGTCTTCGCTCAGATCAGAAAATGTCGGCGATGCTCCCCTTCCCTTGCTGATCTTGCTTAATGGTTAATAATCTAGCCCTGGTCTTGCTTCATGATGGCTCATCTAGCCCGCCTGGCCCACCAATGGGAAACCTGTACCTCTCTGATGGTAGGACTCCCCGCTCCCATCAGTGCCAGGGATGGACGAGTTGAGGCCCAACAACATCTGATGGTCCTATTTTGGGGCTACACCAAGATTAGGCAAGCTCTCAAGGACGGGGGCGTCGAGCATGTGCTGAGTTCCCTTGGCTTTTCCATGACCCCCAACCAGACTCTTTGAGTGAGCACTTTGACAGGAGGGGGGAAAAGGCCCCCAGATGGCAGAACATTGGCTCCCAATTTGGGGGTTGCCCTTTGCTGCCTGATAACCGCCTCTCATCCCCAGTAATTGGGCGACCGAAATAAGGTCTTCCTCTTGGGCTTCTTTTAAAGGCTTCTTTATGGGAAGGGTCGACTTGAGACAGGATTTCAAGGGGTGAGGGTGGGGAAGCTTCCTTTTAAAATTATTGGGCAAAGTGCTATAAGAATATTGGACGGGGGGTGACTTATTATAAGGTTCTCTCCTCCAAGCATACATTTAATTTCATTATTTATTTCATTTTATGCCGCCTTTATCCCACAAAGAGACCCAAGGCGAATCACAAGATTAAAAAAAAAATTTTTAAACTTTTAACTAAGTACAAAAGCTCCTATCGAGATAGTTCGGATGTCTGGGGGGGTCCTTCATGGAGGGTAAGGTAAGTAGGCTGGGGGCTGCCTGTGGGAAGCAAGCGATCAAGTCCGAAAATGAATTAAAAAGTCAGTAAAATAAGGGACAGGCTTCCCATCCTTCAGTGTCTGGGTGAAAAAGACATCTCGCCGGTGCTGTTTGGGAGTGACAGCCTAAGGCCCCAAGGACAAGTGGAACCGGCGGTACAACTCCTCTTCTGCAAAACCTTGGGAACCAGAGTGTTGGTCTAGGATCTGAGAGACCACGGTTCAAATCCTCCCATAGCCATGGAAACCGCGCTGGGTGGAAAGTCACACTCTCTCAGCTTAGAGGAAGCCGACGGCCAAAGAAAACTCCACGATAGTCACGCTCTCTCGCCCTCTCTCTTTCTGCCTTTCCTCCCTAGAGGTACAAACTTTCAAGTCATGTTCGACTTATGGTGAACCTATCCTTGGGTTTTCTTGGCAGGCTTCTTCAGAGGTTTTTTCCCCCTCTGAGGCTGAGAGAGTGTGACTCGACCAAAGTGGGTTTACATAGCCGAGCCAGGATCCAACCCTGGTTTCCAGGAGTTCAACTCTCAAGCCACTGCACCAGACTGGTCTCATAGGGATCTCATTATCTACCTGCAACTCATGGCAGGCAAAGTGCATATAACTATAGTTTATGAATAAATAAATAAATAACCAGAAGCCAGGGATCCAGGAAACTGGGCAGTATGTAACCTTTGACGTTAGACTGCCTGAGGAGTCACGCAGGGGGCCCCGAGGAAGTAAAGTCCATTGAGCCCAACTAGGTCTCGCTCTAACCAATCGCCCTTAGGAACCAGCAGGAGAGGACCGGGACTAAAGAATAAGTATTGTGCGCTGATGAAAACATGGCAATATCTTAAGGATTGCCCCTGACCTTAATCCCCAGCCCTGAGCCTTTAATGGATATTTGATATTTTCCTTAGCCACAGTGGGGCAGCTGACTTCAGAAGGCCTTGTTGGAGTGAGGGGGAGGAAGCATATGTGGGCTTTAGTCTATCTCGTTTGTTGTCATTGTGTTGCCCTTCAAGTCGTTCTTGCAGGTTAGGGCGAGCCAAGGCACACCTAGCAGGGGGGCCATTAGCCTACCATACCTAAGGCCATACCATGGGACCATTAGCCTACCTACCTCCATATCATGGGGCCATGTATTATCTCACCTAAGGCCATACCATGGGACCATTAGCATATCGTTTATAACCTCCATATCATGGGGCCATGTTAATCTCACCTAAGGCCATGACCATGGGGCTATTAGCATATCATCACCTTAAGGCCATACCATAGGTTTTCCTTGGCAAAATTCTTCGGGGCGGTGTTTGCCATTGCTCTTCCCCTGAGGCTGAGACAGTGTGGCTTTCCCAACGGTTTATATGGTCGAGCCAAGTTTGAACCCTGGTCCTCAGAGTCTAGTCCAAACTCAAGGAAAGTTTCCATTCTCTCCTGGTTAGCCAGCAAAGGGGACATACATTGGGAGACTTCTTTAAAAAAGAAAGGGGGGGGAATCCAGGGGACCCAAAACAGTGCAAACCATCCACCACCGCCCCTTTTCTTCCTCCTCCTCCTCCCCTCGGGGAAAGACAGCATTCCTGCCCCCCTTTAAAGCCAAATCCGCTCAGAGAAGCCTAGAGCTTCAGACAAGGCAGCGCACCTGGAGATCCAGAGGGGAAGAGGGTCCGCTGCCTGGCTTGGAGCCCAGAATCCAATCAACTGAGTCCCTCATCTGCTTGATACACTACCCAGACAAGGAAAGATTGGATTATGTCAGGTTCACTAAAGTCCACGTTCCAGTTCCTCCCTCCCTTAAATAGATATATATAGTGTATTTAAAAAGGCTTCCTTTGAATAAGGCTCCAAGAAAACGAGTCTGAAACGCTCCCTGTCCAGAGTTTTACGATTCCTTACAGTTTTGGTGGTTTTTAAATAACACCTACGATCAGGCGTCCTCCTTTCCCAGGACCGTTCCTACATTTCAACCTTCTCTCCAGGCGGGGAAAAACAATTCCAAAAATTCCCTCCGTTTTGAGAGGAGGATGAATTATATTGTTATGCGCATAAATGTGTATGTTTTCAGCTTTTCTTTAGCAATGTCCTCTGGGGACCATTTCTGGGCCGGCTCTGAATGTTTCCTTTAGAGGGGAGTCCAAGCCCCAGGCAGAGTAAGAAGAAGCGACTTCCAATAGAGATCAGGGCTTGGTTCTATGGGTGGAGCAGATGCTTGCACACTCACCCCTTTGGAAAAATAAAATCCTGGCTTAATTAACTCCGAATAGTCCCTTGATTCTGTTCTCGAATGCTGCATCCGCACTGCAGAAATAACCCCGTTTGGACACCTTTAACTGCCATGGCTCAGTTTGTGCCGCCCTCACGGTCGTTTCTGACCCATGGTGACCCTAAAGCGACTCTATCACGGGGGTTTGCTCGAGGAGGTTGCCATTGCCTTCCCCTGAGGCTGAGAGCCGTGGGTTTTCGTGGCCCAGCTGGGCATCGCTTCCCTGGCCTCTAGAGGATATTCAAATTTGGGGGGAACTGTAGTTTGTTGGGGCACCAGAGCTCTCTGACAGAGAAGGCTAAATGTCTCACCCAACTACAAACTCCAGATTTCATACCATTGAGCGCGGCTGTTAAAGTTGGTATCAACTGGATAGTTTCTTCAGTGCGAATGCAGCCGAAAAGTCTCTAATGGCACACCCCTGAAAGGCAGCCTACGATGCTAGGGAATGGAGCCGGTAGGTAGTTTTGCAAGGCCCTCCCCAGATCAGCAACTAATCCGCCTCTGAGGACCTGGTCCAGTTGGGACCTGAGTTCGGGATTCGTTACAGGTCGATTTACGTATGGAGCCGCCCGAGGAGCAGCTTGCATGGGTCCGTCTACATTCCAACAGTGTTCCTATTTGCTAGTTTTGCTGGTTGTAGCCTTTAAAGCGATTTTAACTGTCTCTGTTTTTGCCTCGCTGAAATTAAGTTATGCTTTTAATCTGTTGTAAAAGATTGCACACCCTGCTTGAGATCTCACACTACAAGGTGGGATAGAGTATTTTAATAAATAAAGAATAATTTTGGGGGAACAGTTGAGGAATGGGCCCTCAAAATCCGGCAGATATCCCATCCAAGACTCTGCAGTGTCTTCAGAGGCGTCCTACCACAGTTGTTGCTGTTGTCCCTGATTTATGGCCGCCCTAGCGGGTTTTCTCGGCAAGAGTTGTCGGAGAGGGTTCGCCAAAGCCTTCCTCTGAGGGCTGAGAGAGTGTGACTTGCCCAAGATCACTCAGTGGCCCATGGGGGTGGGAACCCGGGCCCACTCCCTACACCCGCCTGGCTCTCACTCGACCTATGGCCTCAATCCCCAGAAAGAGACCCACTGAAACCAACTGCTGAGCCCCCACTGACTGAACACTTAGACTGAACGCTCCCTTCCTTCAAGGGATCCAACTCAATTTGGGACTGTTGGATTTGGCCCACAGCCCTTTTACCAACCTCTCTTTTACAAGTGGCAAGTGGACCAAACTGCATAATCTCAAGAGACTCCATCCCGGGCAGCACCCAAAGCTTGGAGTCCCTTCCAGTGCTTTAAATCCCAACTGTGTCCTTCATTTCCTTCGGAGGACCTAAGGACTAAGGCGACTTTTCCCCTCCCTTAGAAAAGCCCACAACAGCCACTGGCTGTCCTCCGACTGTTTTGCCCCAGAGCCCTGGACCACCCTTCGGAGTTGGTATCAAGCAATTTGTTGTTGTTGTGTGCCTTTATATGGTGGAACCTAAGGAATTTTCTGGCGCTGAGAGAGTGTGTGACTGGCATAAGGCCCGCCCAGTGGGTTTCCATAGCCCAGCAGGAATCCAAAAGAATGATCTCTAAGTCCTCCGCTGCATCGCGCCAGTAAAAAAAAAATGCAGTTAGCCACCGCTAAACTACCCTGGCTCAATGTTATGGAATTCCGGGATGTGTGTAGTTTTGTGCGGACATTTAACCTTTCCTATCAAGAGTCTGGTGCCACAATATATCCCCGAGCACTGGCACTTATTGCTGCAGTGCAGATGCAGCTAGTCCACCGCTCAAACCGCGCTTGTACCTTAACTGCCAGGCTTCTAGAGCTAGGCTATAAACCTCAGTCTCAATTCCCCCACACATGGGAATGAAAAAAAGGGTGGACCCCGAGATCGGGCCAGCACCCTCCTGCCGTAACAGCAGGAGAAAGCCATGGGTTTTGCAACAGCAGCAACAGCAATTCTTTATTACAGAGACCAGCAAAAGCTATGGCATTGGAAACATCGGGGGTCACTGGAGGACAGAGAAAGGGGGCACACGAAACTGCCCCCGATTTTCTTCCTGGGCTGATGTGTGGGGCCAGGACACTTTGCTTCTCCGATACATCTCTTCGTTGGGTTGACATCGGGACGCTAAGAAATCCCAAGGTAAAGTCGAAGACTTTCATGGCCGGCATCCATAGCTTTTTGTGGTTTTTCAGGCTATGTGGCCATGTTCTAGAAGAGTTTCTTCTGACCTTTCGCCAGCAGACAGCACAAGATGCCAGCCACAGATGCTGGCGAAACGTCAGGAAGAAACTCTTCTAGAACATGGCCACATAGCCTGAAAAACCCACAATAAAACAACAATCCCAAGGTGCTTTGCAAGAACTAGTTGGTATTGCCCAGATTTAAAGTCGGGAAGAATTGGTCGTTCCAAGAAATCTAGACTGAGTTTTTATTACTTTCCAGGGCTGGCCTTTGTCCTGTGAGAAGTGGCAAGGCTTGGACTTTACACACAACCCTTCGTGCTAAGGAGTTCTGGCCAAGCCAAAGAAAACAGGCAGCCCCTCTTGCCTAATTTTTTTTTAAATCGTTTTCACTATAATGCATGGTTTTCAACCAGTTTAGGGGCTCTTTTTGGAGGGGATTTGGGGCTGATGAGGAGGGCTAGAGGTTGTGGCTGTAGCCCTGTTGGTTGTCCTCAATTGTTGTTATTGCTTTTCCCGACTTATGGCGACCCTAAGGTGATCCTATTATCCTTGGCAAATTTCTTCTGGAGGGCTTTCTATTTCCATCCTCTGAGGCTGAGAGTGTGTGACTTGCCCAAGGTCACCCAGTGGGTTTCTATGGCTGAGCCGGGGTTTGAACCCTGGTCTCCAGAAGTGAGAGCTGACTTATTAAACTAGTCGTTGGCTACTGAATCAATCGGTAACTAAACCCAGTTAAACCATGCCTACAAGAGATTGCTCAGCGCAGTGTCTCCTCACTTTCCAGCCACTGAGGACCATCAGAAGCAAAGCAGAAGGACTATCACACCCTCTGGCTTTAAAATATGTTGATGCCTCCAGATGTATTTCTTTATATGGCCTGATCTCGAAGCGGGTTACCTTACATAGAGGTGGCCCTCCTTTGCCAGGAGCTGTCCTACATTTCAGCCTTCTGCCCAAGAGGAATTCCAAAATGTCCTCCATTGGGAGCAGGATTAGGAAGCCTGCATTGACATTTATACCTAGTGATTCTGGCTATTATGTCGTAAGGTCCTCCCTTTTTCTTGAAGGCCCTCCTTTGCGGCGAGGACATCTGCTGCTCGCCCTGACATTACTGCCATTCTCAGGAACGGAGCAAAAAACTAGAAAGCGCGTATTGACAGGAGGGGAATAGAAAGAGGCACAGTCCTGCAGTGCTGCCTGATGGCCCAAAAACCTTTTAAATGAATGTATTTTTAAGAAATTAAAAAAAAGGGGGTTCCTCACACAGCATGCGGGACTTTGTCTCCTTTTGTTCCATTACTGCAACTCTCATCATCCTCATCACCGTCCTAGCTCTTGGCCGTGTATGATGGACCTGTCCAGGACTATGGAGTCCAGTCACATTGGGAGGGCCACCCAGTTCTCCACCGCTTCGAAACCGCTTTGTATCAGGAGGCCCCTCTAAGTGTGTTTACTTCCACAGAAAGGGGGCTTAAGAGGACTCCAGCCATAGCAATTATGTTATTATTATTTTATGTATTAATATTATTACTTGATCTAACTTTATGTAACAAGAGGTATCCTAATACTCCAAACCCATTTGCCTCAATCCTGGATAAGTTTCCAGAGTCGGGTACCAAGAGAGAAGAGGGGGACCCGGAGACACCTGAACTGCTTTTCGGGTCAGCCAGGAAAACCTCCCTGATCTCCCTGCTTGGCCCACCTCGCAGGGCTGTTGTGAATATAAAACTGGGTTGGTTTTTCTCCCCGTGGGGGTTGTTGTTGTTGTTGTTGTTGTTGTTATTATTATTATTATTATTTCTTCTACTACTACTACCAGCTTGTTGGGAGCAATTAGCTTACAGTTGTAAACCGCTCAGAAACTGCTTAGTTCAGTATGAAGCGGTATATCAATGAAGCTGCTGCTGCTGCTGCTGCTGCTGCTGTTTATCTAGTGCTGTTGATGTACGTGGCGCTTTACAACAAAACAAAACATATGTAACTACTTCAGTATAAAATCCCAAACTACCTTCGGGCGCCTTAGAGACAAGAGCTAGGCAGGTATATTGACAGATATTCCTCTCTTACTCCCAAAGCAATTGGGATGGTTTCCACTTCCCACCACCACCACCATGTCCTGGTGTTTTAGCAATCTCTTCCACAAGGCTAGCTGGGCAAATCCTACTCGGGGCTGAACACAAGTGGCTATATAAACCTGGGGGGAGAGGCCAACACTGTGTGTATGCATGTGCCCATGTCTTTTCGGGGCCTCTATTGACCTACCAAGCAAGGGGCACCTTTGCCAGGGGCTGCTCAGTCCACTCATCCAAGTGGCACCTCCTGTTAGATCAGGCCACCCCACCCAGAAAAAGAAACACCAGAGGAGCCCCCCATGGCTTCCTCTTGAGGCCACCACCTTCAGGGGGCCACTTTCCTTTCCCGGGAAGCCAAAGTCCCCCCCCCCAACATTTCAAGAGAGAAGCAGCAGAAGAAGAAAGGCAAGGAGTTGTCAGCCTGACTTACGTGTCATAGTTGTCTCGGAAGCCTTTGGCGAAGGGGTTGTGATCTATCTTGAGCTGGGTGATCTGGGAAAAGGGGAGAGGAAAGGGGGAAAGGGTCAGATGCCATGCCTCCTAGGGAAGGCAAACACGTTCTGCTGCGGGAAGGAATAATAATAATTACAACAACAACAACAACTATTATTATGATGAGCCCACTTTGAAAGTTCTTAATAACATTCATATTATTATTATTATTATTATTATTAAGAACTTCCAAAGAACTTAAGAACTTCCATAGCAACAACAAAAAAACTAATATTAGGATGATGCCATTTAACTTTGGAAGTTCTTAATAACAATCATCATAATCATCATTATTAAGAACTTCCAAAGTGAAATGGCACCATCATAATAATAGTTGTTTTTGGTGTTGCTATGCCATTCCACTTTGGAAGTTCTTCTCTTTCCAAGGAATGGGATCCAAACAACAGCAAGAAAACGCAATAAAAAAAACATTGACTATAGATCACACACAGAGAGACTTCATCCATCCATCCATCCATCCATCCATCCACACACCACACACTCTTCTCTACGAAAAAGGGATTAGGAACCGGGAAAGGTTTAGAAATCCTCTCCCATCTTTTAGGGCAGAACGAAAGGGATCGCTCTTTTGTGGATGCTGTGTTTTGTTGTCTTTTGCTGCATGGTCAACGCGGCTTCCCCAGAATAGGTTTCCTAGAAATCTGCCAGTAGCTTTAGGCTTCTCCGCGGATTTCTTTACCGCGATGGGTTAATATTATTTAATTTCTGATAATATGTCAAAGGCAGTCGTTTCAACTACGCAACACGCCGCCTTTCCTTTCCTTCTGCCGAAATAGTTATCAAGTCCCCTTGCGCAGCCAGAAAATATATAATCTGTGTGTGTGTGTGTGTGTGTGTGTGTGTGTGTATACTTTTTCTGCTTCTTTATCTATAAGATCTCAGTTCTGTCAGGCGCCAGATGAAATGGAGAAAGATTTAAGATCGGGGTGACTAGAAAGTCTATCTAGCGGCATTAGGACATTTGTTGTTGTTGTTGTTGTTGTTGTTGGGTATCTTCAAATCATTTCTGACTAATGCCGACCCTAAGGTGAACTTATCGTGTGTTTTCTTGATTTGTTCAGCCGAGGTTTGCATGGCTTTCCCCTGAGGCTGAGAGAGTGTGACTTGCCCAAGGTCACCCAGCGGGTTTTTATGCTCCCGGGTCCTAAACTCATTCGAAGTGACCCCGAAACTCTTGCTTGTAAATTTAAAATTGCCACCGGGCTCCAGCCAAAATAACCGGAGTGGATTTCTCAGGCCTGAAGTTCTCCTCACCATGAATGGAGTGTCAACCATTACATAAATTGAATATCAAGCCAATTGAATGCCAATGTTATTGATTTATAAGATTTCCTCTGCATCCTTGGTTTAATGGGATTTACCTTTGAGTAGATAGGCGTAATATTGCCCTTGCAATTTTTAAAATCAGTCTGCAAGGGTGTCATTCATTCCACACCGCACCTATTCCGAGGCGCCTTTGCACTGAATCCAATGGGCCTTCCTCTAGGGTAAAGATGCCGACATTTGCCCCATAAAGCCTGACATCTCACACAGTGCAACAGTTTTCTCTGCTTTTATTTAGCCAATTGCATCAATACTTCGTTGTTGTTGTTGTTGTGTGCCTTTAAGTCGTTTCCGACCCTTATGGCGACCCTATCCTGGGCTTTTCTTGGCAAGAGCTCTTCAGAGGAGGTTTGCCACTGCCATCCTCTGAGGCTGAGAGAGTGTGATTTGCTCAAAGCCACCTAGCGGCTTTCCATGGCCAAGCCCGAATTCGAACTCTGGTCTCCAGAGTCTTAACCCGAGGCTCAAACGACTACACCAAGGGGGTGGGGGGTGTAAGGAGACTTTAAAGAAAACCCCAAACCTTAAGCAACATCTTGTCCCGCCATTCCTGAGCCAGATTTGGAGCGATCAAGATGCCTGATCCCGGAGCCAGCTGGGCCCAATCCTCAAGGTGACCAGCCTAGGTCTTTTTTCAGGACCTGTCCTCCATTTCAACCTTTTGTCCAGGAGGAATGCCACAAGGTCCTCCAAGACCAGACTTTGGCCTTCCAGATGTTTAAGAGACTTCATCTCCCAGAATCCCCAGAAATGGGAGCTGAAGTCTTTCAAACACCTGGAAGGCCAAAGTGTAACAGTGGTTCTTAACCTTTGGTGCTCTAGATTTTTGAGACTTCGACTCCTAGAATTCCTGAACAATGAGTGTATGGCTGGGACTTCTGGGAACTGAAGTCCAAAACGAGGCCGAAAGGTTGAGAACCACTGATTTAGAAGGATGCAGGTAATGTTTCTAGGAATGGTTTTTCCAAGCTTATTTGTCCTGCATATTTCCCTTGACTGTCCTCCCTTTTGCGGTGGCTGGCCCTCCTTTGTCCCTTCCCTTCCCTGCCCTGGCCCCCCATCCCTCCACCCCTCCATCCCTGCCTGCCCCTTGGGTTCCCCGAAGGCGAGGGGGCTTTACATCTGTGTTCTGGTAGGCGGTGACGGCGATGAACTGGGTCTCCGGGAAGGTGAAGGTCTGGACGCGGCCGGGCTGGCTGGAGTCCTCGGTGCCGTCCTCGTTGACTTCCACCACGTGGAGGCGAGGCTGGTACTTGTGCAGGGACTGGAGGACCACCATCTGGCCAAGGCAGGAGAGACACAAGAGAGACAAGGACAAGGAGGTTGGTTGCCTGGGGCCAAGAGTCAGGAGAAGAAGGCTGCCCATGCCTAGAAACTCATGAGAGGTGGGTGGGTTTCATAGGGGATGCGTATTGGGGTTTTTTAATTATTTTTAGCTGACGTTTTAATTGTTTTATGGCACGCTGTTTTTAGAGTTGTTATTGTGAGCCGCCTTGGGTCCCTTTGGGGAGAAAGGTGGGATTGAAATTAAATAAGTAAATAAGTAAATAATAAGGAAGGGAAGAGGAAAAGAGGATATTGGGGCGGGGGCTCTCCTTCCTCTGGGGGTCCTGGTCTACCGGGTAGGAATCCCACGCCCTTCTCAGGGAGGAACGCAGGATCTATCTATCATCTATCTATCTATCTATCTATCTATCTATTTCCATCCATCCATCCTCCTTTGTTCTCCCCGGTACAGCTGCCGTCTTCTTGCAACTGGTCCAGGGTTCACTCCCAGAATTTATTTCTTTGGGGGTTCATTTTATTGATATTTATTTGTGTATGTGTGTGTATCTACACACAGAAACCTGCATACACACACACACACACACACACACACACACACGCATATGCGTATAAATACATATCAATAAAATGAACCCAATAGGGAAAATGAAAAGAACATAACATGAAAATAATATGTACACACACACACACACACATACACACAGGAGAAATGAAAAAAAATAACACGAAAATAAAAGGAATATATATACAGTATATGTACACACATGCACACATGGTTTCATAAAAGGAAACCTAATGAGAGGTGGAAATAAAATGAACATAAAATGAAAATAATATGAACACACACAGGAGCTTGCGTGGACATACATATAAATAGATGTCAATAAAGTGTACCTAATGACAGGTCGAAATAAAAGGAACATAAAATGAGTATACACAAACACACATACCTATAAATAAATATAAATAAAATGAACCCAACAATGGGTAGAAATAAAATGGAAATGAATATATGCACACATATGCACACGCACGCACACATGCATATTTGAAAACGTGTCAGGAGGAGTCCAGTCACATTTTAATTTTAAAGAGAAAACCAGATCTATGGTGTTTCTTTTGCAAAAGAAGGGCCAGGTGCCAGGATTGGGCTCCGCGGAGATGGTGTTTTTTTTGGGGGGGGGGGATTTCCGGCTGGGAACTGAAGCCAAAGGGCTGGGAACTGAATCCCCCCCCCGGCCTGGATCGGACCCGAAGGAGGGCTGGGGCACACCCACACACCCATCCACCCGACTGACCTGTCCGTTGTTGTTGGAGGCGCCTTTGTTGTTGGTGAGCTTCAGCTTCCCGAAGGAGATCTCCTGCCGCATCCAGTGGGCTCCCGTGTTGGGCGAGTCCGGGTGCATGTAGACCCGGTTGCCTGCAGAGGGGACAGGCACGGACACACACAACAGACAACACACACATAGTCACAACGGCATCCCCGCCACGCCTGTGGGAACCACAAGGAAGAAAGGCCAGGCGGCAGGAGGGCGGCCAGAAACCCCTAATAATAAATAATACATAGAACTTGTATTTATACCCTGCCTCTCTCTATCAATGAAAATCGAGGCGGCTTACAAGTTACAAAATCCACATACAATCCCATAACCCCATAACACACCCTCCCCCGCCCGACCTAGAAGCCCCTTCCAAGCCCGGCAGAGAAAACGTAGGAAAAGCATCCGCACCGTCCGTCCGTCCGTCCATCCATCCATCCCATTCGATCCTCCTACGATCCACCTACCACATATCTATTCGTCTGTCCCTATCCTATCATCATCTATCTATCTATCTATCACTACTACCATCCATCATAATCTCTGTCTATCTACTCGTCTCTCGCCTCCTATCATCCATCTTTCCTCCTATCTATTCACCTATCTGCCCATCCATCCATCCATCCATCCTCCCTGATCCTCCAAGACCAGAGGATGGATGCTGAGCCCCCCCCCCTTCCGCGCAACCTTGCAAAGACCAGACAAAATGGACCACCATCCCAAACTCCTCTGGAGTTGAGCCCCGGAGGAACGATCAGTCAGAAGAAGCGAACTACTGTACTGTAAAACGACCCCCTTTAGCTATTGCTTGTGCTAGGAAGGAGGCTCCAATTTCACTTGGATGCTGAGGGTTTTCACGCAAGCTGTTCTGTGTGTTTCCATTGTTGTATCCAGAAATACAGTACCGCAAGCGGCCAACACAACATTAATAAAGATCTGCTTGCCATGCTGATCTCCATATGCACCTTAAAAACAGTTCCAGGGCAACTGCTATTTTATATTATTATTATTATTATTATTATGATTATTATTACTATTTTCTTGCCCGCCTTTCCCCATCGATCGAGGCGGGGGACAACATTTTACATTTATAGTTTTCAATCACTCCTTAATTCTCACACAATGACCAGTGCTGTTCTTTTTCTTAAATCTAAAGGTAGCACTCTTCTTCTTCTTCTCTTCTATCTCTTCTCTCTCTTCTTCTTCTATCTATCTATCCATCCCTCTCCGCCTGGTCTGTGTCCCAGGCAAGTCCGCCAAGGCCTCCATTAAGCCTTCGCACCGCCAGCCCCGGTGTTGTGTGGTGTGTCTCCATGTGGTGTGTCTGGTTGTCTGGTTGTGTGTAGCGGGAGGTTTCAGAAAATGTGTAATTATAAGTGAGAAAAGAACAAAAAACAGCAGAGAAGGGGAAAAAGAAGGCGGCGACCAGGCTTGCCTTGGACGTTGGTGTCGGCTTTGCCGCAAGGCCCCACTTGCCTCCCTGGAAGCGCCAGTGGTGGGGTCTGCCAGGATGACATCCACGAAAATGTTGTAGTGGGCCGTCGGATCCAGGCCAGAAATTTGAAGCTCAAGAAAGGGAACATGCGCCTGTGTCGGGGAGAGAAAGAGACGAGAGGATGGGAAGGAAGGAAGGAAGGAGGAAGGAAGGCAAGGAAGACGGAAGGAAAAGAGAGACTTTTTAAAGGAGAGGTGCGGTTTCATACCGTCATCCTAAGTTTCGAGGCGCGACACACGAACCCATCTCCCCTGCCCACCCTTGAGACCGGCTGTCGGGTGGATGGCAGAGCGAAGCAGAGCCCCCAAAGCCCCCGCGTTGCCCTCGCAAAGGGGGCTGTGCCTCACCCGAAAGGCGGCGAGAGGCTTCCACAGACCAGGGCTGGCAGCATGGGGCTGGAGGGAGGGCCACGGGGGACCTCAAAGACCCCCCCCTCCAAGGCCACGGAAGCAAGTCCCGGGGGATCTGGTGGCGTTTTGGTGGCCCTGGATGGAGGAGCAAGGCGTCCACCGAAGATAAGCGACAAGGAGGGTCGCCGAGGGAAAGGGAACCGTGCTAGAGGCTGGGAAAGTCTGGACAGGGGCAAACGTTGCAGCAGCAATGAGATGAGATGAGGATGATGATGCTGACTGTGCGTAGATTAATTCACAGTGGTTCGTAAAAATAATAGTTGGATGATGACGTAGCTGTGCGCCTTGCTTGTATCTACTGGAATCTATGATGTCCTTATTGTGGTGGGTATTGCTTATGATGGTATTGTGGCTGTTGATGTGATGTGATGATGTGTGGATGATCTGCGGCTGCTGACACAGGCTCTTGCACGCCCGGCCCTTTGCTCGTGCGCCCCGGCGTTGGTGCCCTGGCTTTGCGGGTCTTGGCCTCCTCCGCGCGACGCGTTTGGATGTGTTTGGAGTGACACAGGTTTGCAGGCCTCAGCAGACGGGGCATGGCAGCGGGCTTCTTGGGGTGTCTCTCCACCGGGTCGCCGCGTCTTCGCGGGCGGCAGAAAGACAATAACAGCCAAGCCATGATCATTAGTAGAAACTTGGGATGATATCTAAGTCATAAACGACTACGATCATGATCCACGAATGCCTCCGCAGACGAAGTAGACTGGTCTGGAAGCGCGTGCTGCAACTTCTTTCTTCAGGGAGTCCCAAAGGCGCTGCAAGATCTTTCTATCATCATCAGCATCATCTCATCATCATCATCAGCTCATTAATGGCCAAGTGGGAACGAAAAATGTCACAACGAGAATGAAAAGCCCCGCACCGACAAAACCTTCCCCGCAAAACCCGAAGGGAAAAAACAAAGAAAAAGCGGAGAGGCATTGGTTTGCCGCCTCAGACAACAACAACAACAAACAACAACACCAGGCCTCTTCCAGTGCGAGGAACTGACTCCTCCTGGACGGCTGCGTTATCCGAGCACATAAAAATTAAAAATAGAAAATAAATGAAATTGTAAAAAAAGATGTTGTTAAGGTCAACCCGAGAAAAGGGATGAGAGAAGAGGAGCCTCAAAGGGCCCGGAAAGGAGGAGGCGCCTTGGGAGCCCTGGGAAGAGGACGCGAGCCCTGGCGGGTTCCCTCAGCCGGGCTCCTTTTCCTACCCTCTCTCTCTTCCCCCTCCTTCTCTTCTTCTTTCTCCATCTACTTTTCTCCTACTCCTTCTCTTTCTCTTTTCCTTCACTCCTTATCCCTCTTCTTCCTTCTCCTCCTTCTCCTTCTCCTATTTCTTCTCCTTTCCTCCTCCTCTCCTTCTCTTCTGAGGGTAAAAATTAATACTGTAAAGTTGATTTTTAAAAAGACAACATATTAACTAACTAGAATGCTATTTAGAATGCTCCTTCTCCCCATCTCCCTTCCTCCTCCTCCTCCATCTCCTCTCTCTCCTCTCCCTCCTCCCCTGCTCTCCGGCCTTACCTGCCTTGTCTGGTAATGATCATCTCGGTCTGGTGCCGGTGGAATGACCAGAGGGGGGCCGGTTGCAGAGGTAGACCGGGGCCTTGCCGGGGACCAGCCCTCCTCCGCCTTGGACTCCAAGAGCGGCGGCGGCGGCGGGGAACGGGTAGAAGGGCGAGCCCTGGTAGGGGAGGCGGCGGCGGCGGCGGCCGTACTCGGCGGGGAGGGGTAGCCCGGGGGCCCGGGGTAGCCCTGCGGGGCGGCGGCAGCCGAGGGCCCGAGAGCAGGCTGTTGTATAGGCGCCGTTGCTCAGCACCGGGGTGATGTGGGCCATGTAGCGGCCAGGGCTGCCAGAGAAGGCGCCGCCGCCGCGGGGTTGTGCTGGCCCGGGTAGGGGAACATGGCAGCAGCAGCAAGCCCCAGGAGAAGAGGAGGAGGAGGAGGCCCCGGAGGAGGAAGGAGGGAGGGAGCAGGCACGGGTCCGCTCCATCGAAGGCGCCTCGGAGCCTTTCCTGCCGCTGCCGCCGTCCAAGGCGACGGGCGGGACTTTGCGCTGCGAGCTGGTGCTGCTGCTGTGGCTGCTGTAGCTGCTGCTTCTGCTGCTGCTGGTGGTGTGTTTGTGTTGGTGCTGGCTGGTGTTGTTTGGTTGCGTTCGCGTGCTGGGGCTTCCGCCCTGGCGGTCTTTGGAGCCAGGGAAAGGGGCCTGCCTCCTCCTCTTCCTCCTCCTCCTCCTCCTCCTGGGGGCCTGATTCGCGTGTCATCCTCGTGGTGGCCCCCCTGGCCAGGCTGAGTTTTTTTCAGAGGTGAGCAGCTCCTCTCCAGGTTGGCGGTGTCACTGGGAGGTGGGGGGCCTTCATGGAGGGGGTGAGGGGCTGAGGGTGAGGGAGCTCGGGCAAGGCCAGCTCGGATCCGCCCGACGCGGGGAGAGTAAGCAGCAGCCCCTCCGCGCCCAGATGGAGCTTTTCTTGAGAGCACACACCGACTGAGGCGACAACAAGGCTCCAGCCATCACTCCAAGACCCCCCCCCCAAAAAAAAAAAAAACTAAAATGGAAAATAAGGAATGTTGCTTGAGTGGAAAGGGCAGAAAGGAAGAGACTCGGGGGGGGATCGGGTGTTTCTCTTGGTTTGGGTTTGGAGTTGTTGAACGGCCACCGGCCCTCCTCTTCCTCAGCCTGTCTTCCCCCACCTAGACTCCAAAAGCGACACTTTTCCCCCAAAGCTGTTATAAAGTGGAGCCACGTTTTCCTCCCCCTCTCTTTCCCTTCTCTCCCTTCTTTCCTCCTTCTTTCCTCTCTCCTCTTTCTCTCTCTCTTCGTTTCCTCTTTCCTCTTCCCTCCCTCCCTCCTTCCTCTCTCTCTCTCTTGCCTTGCCTGTCCTCTCGCGAGGAGGAGCGATGGCCAATTGACACAGCGCCGCAATCAGCGGGCCCCGCTTTTGATCTCAAGCCCCGCCGAGCGCTCTGCCATTGGTTCAACGCAGACTCTAATTTAATTAGATCGACATTAATTAGGATAATCACCTGGCTCCCGATCGCCACCGCCATCAAGGCAAAGCAAAGGCAAAGGCAGCAGGGAGACTCCGGCCACCCCCCCCCCCGTCGCCCAACGTAGGACAAAAAGATGAATATTATTGGGAGAGATGGAAGAGAAAGAGGGGTTTGTTTGTGTTGGCTAGTAGGCTTAGGACTGTGTGAGACCTTGGAGGGGGACCCAAGAAGGAAGGAAGGAAGTGACTTAGGAAGGCAGGAAGAAGTGAAAGCAAGCAGCAATGCAAGCAGCAGGAGGCCAGGGAAGCAGCGAGGGAGGGCGGGGAAAGGGAGGGGAGTGAAATGACGCCCGAACGCCCGCACTACACTCGAAAGGCGGATGCGTGTCTCGTACTAACGTTACTGCCGAAAGTCTTGCTTTGCTGTGCGTTGATGTCTGTCTTTCGTGCCGTTAGTTCTGATCCAGGTCCTTGCCTGGAGGTTATGCCCCCTCCCTCCCTCCCTCGCCTTTCGGATCCCTCCGCGCTTCGCATGCTTTCCTGTCGTTTATGCCTTTCTCCGTTTCCAAGCCCTCACTTTCAGCAGGCCCGCACTACGCGGCGCGCTCGGTCGGGCGTTCTGCCGGCTTCCTTCCGGCGGCCAGGCCCCCCCCGGCCCTCCTAGCATGCAGAGCCCTCGCGCCGCCGGTCCTGCGGCCTTCTGACTTTTCCTTCCGGTCCTGTCCTCCTCCGTCCCGTCACGCCCCTCCGTCGTTCCCTGGCTTCCCCCCTTGCTCCCGCACGGCCGGGGCCACCACCCCTGCACCTCCCCCGCCTCCTTCGCTTTCCTCTCTGCGCTTTTCTTCCGCTGTCCTTTTCGCGTCCCTCCTTCCCCTAGCGCCCCGTTGCCGTTTTTTTTTGTTCTCTCCCGGTCCTCTCGCCCGCGCTTGCCCGACCGTTTACAGCCAGCCTTCCTCACGCATCAGCCCGGTGGTTGTGCATTACTCTCTGGGTTGTGTTTTGTTTGTGTTGTGTTATGTGTGTGTTTTGGTTGTGTTGTTTGCGAGCCCCCTGCGGTGCCCCTCTGTATTCCTCGGCTTTTCTGTGCCCAGCCTTGTTTTCCTTCGCGGCTTAGAGCGTTGCCCGCCCATGCCCGGCCGCATTTGGGGCCCCTATTCGCGTGCCGCTCCTAGGATTTGCCCCATGGTTTTCCCTGCCCCGGCGGATCCAACCTCCCCATGCCCCCCCACTCATCGGGGGCGACTTGCGGCTGGAGGATTTTGAGATTCAGAGGTACCGAGAGGTCGCCCTCCGTTGGGCTTTCAGCATTTGTGACGAGGGCAAGGATCCGTCCCCAGTTACCACGATTTACCTCGGGGCAGAGGGCACGAGCCGGTGGTCTCCAAAGATAAGAAGCCTTTGAGGAAGGCGTTGCGGCCAGGGTGCTTCCCGACGGGCCTGCAGCGTTTGGGGAGAGAAGAAAGGAAAGAGAACAGAGGGCTAGGAGGATCGGAGGGTGGAGTGAGGAGGAACCGCTTCCGGTTCTTTCCCCCCGCTTTCATTGCCCAACAACGCAGACCTAGAAAAGGTAACCTGCGCCACCGGGGAGGGGCGGAGGGAGGGCACGACTGAACTCCCTTTGTGCTCTCCCCGGCCCCTTGGACACTCAGGGTATCTTCCCCTTGAAATAATCATAGCTGGCGGTTGCCTTTAATGGCCTCTTGCCCCTCGATGTTTACGCATTCTTGGGACAATAATATTTGATCTCCGCCCAGGGAATTGCGGAATAGCGGGAGAGCCACAGAGGAGGGGGAGGAGACCCAGCCTACAAGGCATCCAGCTGGACGCAGGGAGTGCCATCCTTCTTCTCGCGTTCCCCCCCCCCGCCCCCCCCCCTTCCCTTTCCCTACCCGCAGCACCCAACCTTCTCTTTGCCTCTGGCCCTGGTCCCTTCCCTGATTTGAAGGAAGGAAGGAAGGAAGGAAGGAAGGAAGGAAGGAAGGAAAAGCAAGCAAGCAAGCAGGCAGGGAAAGTAAGAAAGAAAGAAAGAAAGAAAGCAGGTAGGGAAAGAAGGAAGGAAGGAAAGAAGGAAGGAAGGAAGGAAGGAAGGAAGGAAGAAAAAAGGAAAGCAGACAGGCAGGGAAAGAGGGAAGGAAGGGAAGAAGGAAGGAAGGAAGGAAGGAAGGACTAAGGAAGGGCAGGAATGAAATAAAGAAAGCAGGCAGGGAAAGAAGAGAGGGAGGGAGTAAAGGGAAGACAGGAAGGAAGGAAGGAAGGAAGGAAGGAAGGAAGGAAGGATATATATATATATATATATATATATTCCTTCTTTCCTTTCTTTCTTCCATTTCCTATATATATATATAGTGTGTGTGTGTGTGTGTGTGTATATTTTTCCCTCTCAGAGGGAGATCTCTGCTGTGAGAAGAAGAAGCTTGCCACAAGTAATTACCTGGATTTCGGAGGAACAAATTAACACGTCGCTGGAATAAGATCCAAGATGTAGAAGGAATGCGTTTTCGGGGGAAAGACCCCCGTTTCTTAAAAAAGGAAGGCTATTACATAGTCCGTTTTTTAAGAAACGCCCGCAGTGCCCGCCATAGGAGAGCCTTGCCTGGGAACCGGAGAGAGAGAGGGCTGGGTCGGGTGCTCTGTTCTTGGGCTGATCCCATGAAACTTCTCAACCTTGCTTTGACTTGCAAGGGTTTTAACACAACGGAATGACTAAGAAACGTTTTCTGGCCTGTTTTTTTTTTTGGGGGGGGGGGGGGATGTATCCACACTGCAGAAATAAAGCAGTTTGGCACCACTTTTACTTCCATGGCTCCGTCCTGTGGGATCCTGGGAGATGTAGTTTAGTGAGGTTGGAGAGTTTTGGTGCTTCACCAAACAACAGATCCCAAGGATCCAACGGATAGAGGCATGGCAAGTTAAATCTGCAGAATTCAAAGCTATAGCTGTGTGAGTCTCTAGGATCAGTATGTGGAGAGGTCTTGCAGCACTTTTGAGACTCACTGAAAGAAAAGAAATTGGCAGCATGAGCTTTGAGCTTTTTGACCAAGCGCATCTGAGGAAGTAGACTTTAGTGTGCGAAGCGCATGCTGCCAACTTTTTTATTTCAGCTAGTCTGAAAGGTGCTACAAGATCTCTCTACATACAAGTAAAAGTGGTGCCGCACTTCTTTAGTTCTGCAGTATGGATGCACCCCAAAAGAGGACTATATTACGCAGACAAAGCAAGAGCTGCTAAGATTAACGTGTAATGACCACTCTGTTGGAGGTCTTGCACCAATGTTTGTGTCTATGGAATTGGGAGTAAAAGCGGTGTGTGTGTGTGTGCCTTATTGTCTGTATTCAAAGATATAGCCACGTTAGTCTGTAGCATCAGTAGAGAGATCTTGTAGTACCTTTGAGACTAACACTCAAAGGTGCTATTGTCTGTCTTGTTTATTGGTATGGCCATTTGGAATTGTTCATTGCTAATAATGAGTTTCCTTCTTTAGAGGTCTTTAAACAGAGGCTGGATGGCCATTTGTCTGGGATGCTTTGATTGGGATTTCCTGCACGGCAGGGGGTTGGACTGGATCAGGGCCCTTGCGGTCTATATGATTCTGTTATGCTAATGGTCAGTAAAGAGGTCACTTCCCATCCACTCTCTGCTAAAGGTGAACAGTTTTGTGACTCTTCAAGCTCTCTCCTTTCCTGCCTTGGTCCCAGGGATGGAGGCGGTCATGAGGCTGTTCCTCAAAGGATGATTTTCTTCTTATTTTTATGCATCTAGGGACTCCTCTATTAAAACAGAGATTCCCTACTCTCTGTTTTAGGGAATTACTGATTCCCTACATTCCTAGAAGCTGCTAGATGAATTCTCTGTAACCATAAAGTAAGTCTTATTTTGACCTTACCAAAGTATCCTATTTACCAGAAACTCAGATATATATATATACAAACTACCAAGTTTAACATTTATTTGGTGAGAATTTCCTGGTAACTGGAACACTGCAAATGAGAAATCATTTCGGCAACCCCCAGTAAATACTGTCACTTTCAAAAGGACTCCTCAAACTTCATTATACCCCTCTGCCCAGCTCCCCTAAGCCTCCACCCAAAGTTTTGATACTGTCGTTTTATTACTCAGAAGGGTTGCATTGTTGTTTTTAAAAATGGTTTAAATAAATACTTCAGACATCATCGTTTCAAAATTCATAGGAGAGTTTTGTTTTTTTAAGAATGCACAGCTGTGTTTCAAAGGTAATCCCCACAGCCATCCCACAACTCATGAGACTGGGGCAATGGCATCCATTACAAGGAAGTGTCACCCATTAGCTATCCCTTATATGTAGGCCATGAAGGCAAGAAGAAGAGAATTTGTTGTTCATATGTAACATCAAGCTGGCTGGGGGGGGACATCTATTGAGTGAGAGACCTCCAAGAGATCCTGGTATTAACACTCCTGCCTTGGATCTTGCCAACTGAGGGCTGCAGCTTACTTTATTGACTCAATCAACTTAGAATTATAGAGTTGGAAGAGACCACAAGGGCCATCCAATCCAACTCCCTGCCATGCAGGAACTCTCAATCAAAGCATCCCAGACCAATGGCCATCCAGCCTTTGTTTAAACACCTCTAAAGAAGGAAACCCCACCGCTCTCTGAGGGAGTGTCTTTATACTGTCAGCATACACTTGTTGTGTGGTCATCTTCTTTTCCTATTGCCTTCAACCTTTCCCAACTCTATCATCTGGTTAATCATGCCTTCTCATGATATGTCCAAAATATGACAGCCTGTTTAGTCAGATTGGCATCTAGGCATTATGGTAAGGGGGCATCATTCAGTCAATCAAAGTGGTAACATTCCCAACCAGGATGGGAAATGTTTAGTTTCCCAAGAAGTTTTAGGTAGCTTGACAAAGTGTCCCAAAAGCTGTTCTATAGCAGCCACAATTACAAAACATTTCAGTGGAAAACCCCAATATAAAAATGCTGCACTGGAATTCACAAAGCACTACTCTGAGAGATGGTTTTGTTCGTTGTTCTGACAAATGCTTATGCCACAATGTAGTTCCATGTCTTTAAGACGGTGCAAGATTTTAACTGCCCAGACACATGCCTACTTAGAAGTAAGCGTTCCATGAATTCCATGGAAGTGAATTCCACCTCTAGCAAACTTCAAATTGTGAAGGTCATTCAGACACTACAGAAAGTGGTTGGCAATGATCATCTCACTACAGGAGCTATTGGTCCAATTTCCATGGTTTCCATGGCCCCATTGAATTAGTATTAATTATAATGAATATAATATATATTAACATATTGCATTATATTATTTTAAGATATTATTAGTACTGTATTGAGAAATGTGTCACTCCAATTCTGATTCAATCATTTGTACTCTACATCATAACCAGAGACATTGTACAGGTATTTTAGTCCTACTTTGTATGTCTATTTCCCTCTTTGTATCCCTTCCCTCTTGCATCACCAAAGACATGCAGCAGCCCATGAAACTAGGGATGAAATAGACTTGGTTTAAGGCATCACACAGGACTCTGTTTGGATACACCAGCTTGTTCCTCTAGATTGAGCCACTGCAGAGGTAGGGAAAGTGCCTACTCTAACAAAGGCCCACTTCTTGCTCAAGTGGCAAAACCTCGTATTAAGGATTTCAACAAGACTGGAATAGTAAAAACTCATATAAATACCCTTCAGCTGTGTACTGTTTGTCTGAGCTGGGCTATTCAATCCCTAAATGACTTTAAAATATGTTGTTTGAAGGATTGTCTTCACTTGGATGAGCTGGTGGCTCTGCACCTTTGCAACTTTCTAGGGACATGTGTATGGGCATATCCAGTATGGAAAAAACAACCACAAACTCTGAAGGCATATTTATTCCTGTTTGTATTTTGGATGAATGGTGATATACTTGGGGGGGGGGGGGGGGGGACAGGTTGCTTACCTGTAACGGTATTTCTTCAAGTGGTCATCTGTGAATACATACAAATGGGTTTCACTGCGCCTGCGCAGTGCTGCTTGGAACCTACTGGAATCACTGGGCAGAGGTGGATGGTACCAGCCACCCATTTGGAAAACCTCTGCGCAGACACGGGCAAGCCCTTCTTCGGCTCCGAGTAGCATTGAAAAAGTCTCTCGGACCGACTGGAGGCAGCAGTTCTGTCCAAATAAAACGGCAGTGCTCTCCTGACATCAAGAGAGTGGAGGCGTCGCTCCGCATCCGAAGTCGGGCTGGATGCGAGAGTGGGCAGCACAATGTCTTGGCACATGTGGAAAGCAGACACAACCTTCGGCAAGAAAGTAATGTCTGTCCGGAGGACCACTTTGTCCTTGTGGAACCTCAGGAAGGGCTGGTCCCTCCGCAAGGCACAGAGTTCGCCCGCACGGCGGGCAGAGGTGATGGCCACAAGAAAGGCAGTTTTCCAAGTCAGTAGTCTCAAGTCTGCTGTGGCCATCGGTTCAAAGGGCTTGGATTGGAGGGCGGACAGTACCGTCTCCAAGCTCCAAGCCGGTGTTGGTCCCGACACAGGAGGATACAGGTTGGCACAACCCTTCAGGAACCCCTTCACCAAGGGGTCCTTGAAGAAAGAAACCCTCCCCCCGAACTGGTATTTGGAACAGATGGCAGACAAATAGCATTTGATGGATGTGAGGGACAGCCCCTCATCCAAAAGTGCCATCAAAAACTCCAGCACCACTGGAGTGGAAGCTTGAGCAGGAGACAAGCCCTTTTGGTCAAGGAAGAGGCAAAATCTCCTCCATTTCAGGGCATAGGACCGCTGGGTGGAAGGTCTTCTTGCAGCCAGGATCACCGTCCTGACCGACTCCGGCAAAGCAGTCAGGGCTGTATCCTCCAGGCTACCAGCGGTAGGCTCTCGATGTCCGGGTGGAGAATCCGTCCGTCCTGGATCGACAGCAGGTCCGGATGAGGGTCGAGACGGAGGAAGCATCTCCTGGAGAGGTGGAGAAGGGATGCGAACCACGGCTGTCTCGGCCACCACGGGGTGATCAGGATCGCATGCGAGTGGTCCGTGGTCATCTTGGACACCACTCTGATGATGAGAGGGAACGGAGGGAAGGCGTAGAGGAGCTCCCCCGTCCAGAGGAAGGCGAATGCGTCTCCGAGGGATCCGTCCAGTCGCTTCCTGGAGCAGAAATGGGGACAGTGGCTGTTCCATTTAGTCGCGAAGAGGTCGATCCAGGGGGTTCCCCACCGGTCGAAGAGGTCACTGACCGTCTCGGGATGGAGCCTCCACTCGTGGCACACCGATGGAGATCTGCTGAGGCAGTCTGCCAACTCGTTGTCCTCCCCGGGAAGGTGGATCGCCTGGAGGAGGACGCGCCTCTGGATGCACCAAACCCAGATGCGGAGCATGAGGTCGAGCAGGGTCCTGGATCTGGTACCACCTTGCTTGTTGATGTAATACATCACGGTGGTGTTGTCTGTCCTCAGGAGGACCACCCTTCCTGTGACAGCGAACTCGAATGCCCTCAATGCCTTTTCCACTGCGAGCATCTCCAAAGCGTTGATGTGGAGGAGCTTGTCTTGTGCGGACCACCTGTCTTTGACGACGAGGTCGAGCAGGTGGGCGCCCCATCCCTCCAGGGATGCATCGGTTGTCAGAGTCAGTTGTGCCTGGGGCTGATGAAAAGGCATCCCGGTGCAGACGTTGCCGCTTTCGAACCACCACCTGAGGGAAGTGGCCACCGGTCTTGGTACCGTGAGCCACCTTGACGGAGGGTCCTCCAACGGAGAGAAGACGGAGAGGAACCAGGATTGGAGGGGATGGAGACGAAGTCTTGCCCAAGGGGTGACGAATGTCGTCGATGCCATGTGGCCCAGGGCGACTTGAACGTCTCTGGCTCTCACCCTTCTGTGGGAGATGCACGGCCTGAGGGACGTTGTCAGAGCCTGAAACCGGTCCGGAGGGAGGAAGGCTAAGCAGTTTTCGGAGTCGAGGATGACCCTGATGAACTTGACCTGCCTGGTCGGTGTGAAGTGGGACTTTTCCCTGTTGACGACCAGTCCGAGGGAGTCCAAGAGGCGCAAGGCGAAGGCAACTGCCTCCTGTAGCTCGCCTTGGGATTCGGCTGCAAACAGCCAGTCGTCCAGGTAGGGAAAAACCATGAAGCCCTTCTGATGAAGGTATGCCACCACCGGTGCCATGCACTTCGTGAAGACCCTTGGGGCCGTGGCCAAACCGAAGGGAAGAACGTTGTAGTGGTACGAGTCGGAGCCGACAGCGAAGGCGAGGAATCTCCGGTGGGACTCTCGAATCCCGATGTGGAAGTAGGCGTCCTTCAGGTCGACGGTCGCGAACCACAGGCCCTGGTGGAGCAGAGGCAGAATGGAAGCCAAGGTTACCATTCGAAAGTGACGGTAGTCCAGGAACAAATTCAATTGTCTCAAGTCCAGGATGGGCCTAATGCCCCCATCCGCTTTCGGTACCGTGAAGTACCTGGAGAAAAAGGCCCGAGGCCACTGGTCGGGCAGCAAAGGGGAAATTGCCCCTTTACCAAGCAAGGCGCGCACTTCGTCGAGAAGGGTGTCCGAGGGGGGAGTGGACATGACGGCTCCAGTTGGAGGGAGCTCTTGGAACTCGAGGGCATAACCCCTACGGACGATGTTGAGAACCCACGAGTCCGATGTTATAGAGGCCCAGGTGTTAACAAAGGGCCTCAGAATGTCCAAGAAGAAGAGGGGTGAAGGAGGGACGAAGCGCGCTGCGTCCCTTCAGGTTCTCTTCTTCCCCGGTCGGTGTCCTGCCGGCGGGACTTGCGGTACCGAGGCGGGAAGTTGCGACGGCCAGAGGAGGAGGAAGACTGTGAGGGGAAGCGGTGTCTCTGGGAGCCCTGTTGCTGGGACTGCCGATCCCGGGAGAAGGTCCCCTGTGACTGACCTTGCGGCTGCCACAGGCGCTGACGCTTCCGGAACGGAGAGGTCTGTGCCGAAGACATGCCATGCTTCTTCGCCGCCGCCTTCATCCTGAACTTCCTGTTCAGGCGGCCGTCGGTCTCGGCATGGAAGAGCCCGGTCCCGTCGAGCGGCATGTCCTCGATGGCCGACCTGACCGTGGGGTTGAGGTCCGAGGCCCTCAACCAGGCGTGGCGTCTGAGTGCCATGGACGCGGACATGGCCCTCCCTGAGCAGTCTGCCATATTTCTGGAAGTGGTGATGAGCCAACTCCCAATGGAATGAGTCTCGTCCCTGATCTCCACCAGTTGCCTCTGGATGTCATCCGGCACGTCCGGGATGAGGGGGGAGATCCGTTCCATGAGGGTCTGGATGTAGGCCCCCATGCAGGCGGTGTAATTGGCGGCCTTGACCGAAAGGGCCGCTGCCGAGTAGGCCTTCTTGGCCAGTCCATCCACCTTCTTCGCCTCCCGGTCGACAGGGGAGGTCGCCTGCTTTGGAACGAAGCTGTGCTGGGCTCCCTCCACAATCGCAGAGTTCGGCCTGGGGTGGTCGGCCAACCAAGGACAGCTCGCCGGGGCGACTCTGTAGAGCGACTCCACCTTGCGGGAGGGCGCAGACAGGGTGGCCGGGGAGTCCCAGGACCTCTTCACGATGGTCTGGAGCGACGGGAGGAGAGGCAGACAAGGCGGAGTAGGCACTCTCCGTGCACCCAACGCTCAACCGGGTCCTCCACGTCGTCTTCCGGAGAGGCGAGCTCGATGTCGAGAGCCCTCGCCATCTTGACGACGTGTTCGGTGAAGGACCGGACGTCATCAGACGGGGAAGACGGCTCGGGATTATGCATCCTCTGCGGTGAGGCCGAACCCGAGAGGACATCCTCGTCGGAAGGAGCTTCAGACGGGAGCAGAGGTTCATCTTCGGAGTCCAGGTCATCGGAGAGGGGGTCCGTAACCCTGACTTGGGATCTCGGACGGGTTGGGATGAAATCCGTCGAGGACCGTGAACGCCTGCGAGGTGGAGACGGAGATCCCTCGAAGACAGATACGGTCGGGACCGATCTGGACGAGGTGCCGTGGTCTGCAGGATGGGGGTTCAGCCTGGTGAACTCCCTCATGGCTTTGTCCTCTGAAACCGATAAATAATACCGGCCAGATTGGGAATCAAAGAACAGGTCCGGTATCTCCTGTCTGCGGGGCTGATCATCCTCGTTGTCGGTCCCAGAGTGGGAAGGCGACCGGTGTCCCGACGAGAGATGGAGAACGGTGTCTTCCGTCCCGTGGACAAAGTCCATGGTGGGCTGAGGCGGTGGCGTGTCTGGTACCGGAGTCCGTCAACCCCCCGGCGCAGGCTCCGGATCGCGTGGAGCTGTCGAAGTGGAAGCGCGGCCCTGTTTTGAGGGGGAGCGCTTCTTGTCCTTCGCCTTCGGTGGGTCGGAGGTGGGCCGATCCTTGGAAGGCTTGGACTTCTTCGGGGCAGGATCACGACCCGACTTATCATGGTGTCTCTTCTTCCCAGGCTTCGGGACCTCTTCTGCCGGGAAGAAGGGGTTGTCCGGGAGGTCCAGGAGGACAGCAGCCGCTGCCGACGAAGAAGGCCTTGGAGACTTTGCCCCTTCCAAAGGCACAGCCAACTCTTTTGGCTTCGGAGCATGGCGCGATGCCTTGGATGCCTTGGAGGATGAAGGCGAGGCGAGATGGAGCTCCTGCTCGGTAGCCTTCTTCGAACACGAGCCCTCCGATCTCCTCGTCGGTTTGGAGGCCGGTTCGGTACCCTCAGTCCCCGAAGACTTGTGGGGGCGCTTGGAGGGTTTGTCGGTGGCGCTGGACGGTTTGGAGCCACGGGCCACATCGGAGGTGGTGGAAGGGGTTGTCCCGGCCGGGACACACACCACGCTGGGAACGGCGGCCCTGCCAGATGTGACGCTGGACACACTGGCCCGAGAAGACGAGGCGGGGGGCGCGGAAGGCGGAACAGAGGATGACCGCGAACCTCCCTCTTGCACCTTACCCAGGGCGATCGCCGAAGTGAGCCGGGACTCACGGTTTTTCCAGGCCTGGGACGAGAGGGATCTGCAGAGCAGGCAGGCCTTGGTATCATGGTTCTTGCCAAGGCACAGCAGACAGGAGGAGTGCGGGTCCTGGACGGGCACCTTGCCCCCGCAAATGTCGCACTTCTTGAAGGGTGCAGGCATTTCCGAAGTCGTCAAAGCCAGAGGAGAATCCGTAAACGAGGTCAACAGTCCGAAAGTCCGAAGTTACCAGGGGCAGGAGACAAAGAATGGTCAAGAGTACAGTCCGAGGTCAAAAACGAAAGTGATTCCAAGCAAGCGAAGCAAGCGAAAGTTCCCTGAAGCAGCTAGCGCGGCGGAAAAAAGGAACTGGGGAAAAGAGCGGGAAGGCAGGGGCCTTATAATGGGTGGGCGGAGTTACCGCCAAAAAGTTTCAATATGTTGTAGAGTAAACTCTGCCCAGTGATTCCAGTAGGTTCCGAGCAGCACTGCGCAGGCGCAGTGAAACCCATTTGTATGATTCGCAGAGACCACGAAGAAGAAATATACTGCACTGTGCTGCACTGTGCTTTTTCCATTTGGGGTGTTACTGTACTTTGCTATACGGCCAACATGGCTACCCCTGAATATGTTTCCTGGACGTGAATATATCACATTTTAACCATTACAGGGAATCCTAGGACCAATGGACTGGGACTTTTCTATTTGGGTTTTCTACCTCCAACAAAAGCAAAACTTTTTTTTTTTAATTGGGACTACATTTGGAATGTTTTACCATACCTAATTTTTTCTTGATGCAAAAGCTTGGAGGCTTTCCTTGAGAAATTCTATGTTCTCTGCCTAACTAAGGGGGCTGTGACCTTACAAAAGATGGAGAGGAGACCCCTTGGATCTCAGAAGAAGTACTTTTCTGCATTGCTAATTGCATTCAATTTTTTCCTCCTAGACTTTGGAATGCTTTGTTCCCAGTGCCACAAGGCCAGGAGGAGGAGAGGCCTGCTTGCATAGATATCCCTGGTGTTGTTCTGTGGAGATCACCTTGAGAAAATGGGGGCCTGTGACTAACACTATCATTCTCTCTCTCTCTCTCTCCTGTTTGCTTGTTCAACACCTTTGCCTGAAGAAGCCAGTGCAGCATCAAAAGCGTGCATCCAGTGGTGTCATTCGAGTGCTGCAAGAGGTGCGGACCACACTGGGTGACGCCTGAGAGGAGGGATGACACCTGATTGGGATGGGTGAGCATGCAAGTACATGTGTGCACCTATCCCCCATCTTCCCTGGTGCTTTGGCTGACTTGTGGCGCACCTGCATAAGGTGACACAAGTACTAGGAATGCCACTGCTTGCACCATGTATTTTATGCATTTTGCTTGACCCCATAAAGGTATCACTGTTTTGTGGGGTTTGGATGTTATTGTACTTTCCTTGTTGCTGTTGTTACTGCATTTTCATTTAAAAAAAATTGGGGGGGCGTCCTCTAAACTGCTCCATCAGAGTAATACATCCTAGAATGGGTTTTAAACATATTTTATATAAACAAATAAATGCCATTGATTCCAACAGGACTTACTTCCTTATAAGAGCATTTAGGATTGTAGCCTTGATCTCATTGATTTTCAAGGAATTTATGTATGCCTAACTCATATGCAAAGTCATTGTCATCTGTTCTCTAACACATTTTAATGTGTTACACAGTGAAAACAGATAGCACTTAGGGATGCACATGCAAATGTCACAAGATCAGAATTCTTTCAGAGGGGGAAAAACGTTTTTGCTTATAATCTAGACTGAGATGCAAACACTTCCAAGTCCATTTCCTCTTCCTCTTCCAAATTATTATTGCTCTGGCTTTTGAGGGAGAGAACATCAGCCAGGCATAGCACCACCATGCCATGCTGTGTTTCCATCTAAAATAAGGCCCTCCTTCCATTACAACTACCATTGCTTTGGCCTTTGAAGAAGAGAAAAGCTGCCAGCATTTGCTGGACTTAATCCCTAGCCCCATTGCCATTTTTTTTCCTTGTGTTTTCTGTCTTTTTAGACAGCAGGTGGTGGCCAACTGTGGAGAGCAGGGCATCATCATCCCTCCCCAAACCTCTGGTGGGTTGCATTACACTGCTGCACTACATCACAGGAAGTGATATGATGCAACATCTGGGTGCATTTTTCAGCAATTTCATGTTTTCACACAGGGAACCGGAAGGGTGAAAGGAGCACTACTGCTGCAATTTGCAACTGTTTTTACTCCTTGTTTCATGGAAATTTGGGGGATCATTTTAAAAATCTATCTTCCAGGGGTGTTAAGGGAGGACTAAAAAGATGCTCAAAAGGAGTTTGGGGCTGCCTGCAGGCCAAATTTTCCCTACACCTGGTGTAGAGAGTGATTTGCTTATCCTGTATTTTGTTGTTGTGTGCCTTCAAGTCATTTGCGACTTAAGGCGATCCTAAGGTGACCCTATTGTAGCGTGTTCTTGGCAAGTTTCTTCAGCGGGGGTTTGCCATTGCCATCTTCTGAGGCCGAGAGAGTGTGATTTGCTCAAGGTTAGCCAGTGGGTTTTTATGCTTGAGCAGGTAATTGAGCCATGATTTCCAGTTGTAGTCCAGCACTCAAATCACTGCACCACACAGAACGTTGCAATTAGTGGCACATTTCACATTGGAGGATGAGCAGCAGTACGAACTTGCAAGTGTTATCAATTCCATGAGTCTTACAGTGTGAAACCATAGTTTGAATGTTGGGTAGGACTCTGAAAGACCAGGGTTCGAATCCCGACTTGGCCATGTAAACCCCATTGGATGCCCTCTTAGTCTCAGAGGAAGGCAATGAAAGACTTTCTCTGAACAAATCTTGCAAAGAAAACCCTGTTGTATGGCCACTGTAAGTCAGAAACAACTTGAAGGGTAGTGTTGCTGGAACAGATATGGGACACAGTTGGCATCTGGATTTGTCTAATTTCTGAACAGTGTGTTGGCTGCTGTATGATAAATAGCAATTTAAGTAAGTGTGCTGATGAGAGGGAGATGTCATCGTTCAGGATAGACTGAGAATCATCCATCACCCTATTAGTATTTGAGTATAAACAGTATTAAGTCAGTAATGTTCTGAGGTACATGAGAGAATGAGGTACATAAACATGTTTGGATCCTCTGATTCAAAGCTAGAATCTGTTTTCTCTTCAAATGCCCTCTTACTGATGACTACCCCCATCACAGCTGTACATTTTTAAAATTAATATTTAATGAGCACTGAACATTCACAAAAGAGGAATGTTTTGATTAATCTTCTAGAGTAATAGCACTATTCTGTTCTGCTTCTATGACCCAAAAGGCAGTCGTTATCAAAGGCAACTTGGCAGTACTTACTATGACATCCTTCTTAGAACAGCAGTGTATCTAATACATCCATGGATCAGAGACAGGGAGTACCCTGGGCATCGCCTAGTCCAGGGAAGAGCTCAAAGTGGCTCTTTACTGCAGTTCCCATCAGCCCTAGCCAATGGTGGGAACTGTGGTCCAGTGTATGGGCTTTGCACACCCCAATCTGATCCAAGTGTCTGCTGAAAACAAGTTCTGCAGTGGAAAATGTGGCCAAACAATCCCTAATGGGTGCGCCCCAATAGCCAACATCCCCAGTAGATGACCTTACAGCCTCTGCTAAAATATTGCCAGTATAGACCATCCACCACCCCACAGTCTGTTCTATCATTAAACAACTGTTAGGAAGTTTCTTCCAAGATATTAGTGAAAATATAATTTATTGCAAAGGCCACCTATTGGTTCTAATCCTGTAGTCTAAACCAACAGAAAATAAATCAGCTCCCTCTTCCACACAGCAGCCTTTCACACAAGATTATCTCTGAAATATCTGAAGAGCACATTACTGTTCATGAAATCACTGTCCCTAAACTCCTCCAGATGTTTTGGACTACAACTTCCACCAGACCTAATTAGCACGGTAACTGTGGCGCGTTACAGAGCACCGAAAAGTGGCGCTCTGCCTGTGCTGTCATTAGCTGCACCGAGAAGTCCCAGCGGCCAAACCGCAAGGCTTCCCGGCGCAGCTAAAAAGAAGCTCCAAAATGGCGCTTCTTCTTGCATCATGGAAATAACATGATGAAGTGCCAATGGCACACTTGACACGCCATTTTCGCAATGCTACGTGTGGATGCTAAGCGTCCAGCATGTAAAAATGGCTGTGCACGTGTGTATAGGGCGCAGCCATTTTTATGCCCCCATCACGTGCTAGGGGTGAGGCCGGTATGGACACTAGGTCCTCAGCCAACCCCTAGCACGTGACGGGGCACTGCAAAGGCCCGTGAGGAACGGGCCTGTATGTTGTAAGACACTGGATTAGACCAGCCCCGATTTGCTGAGTCTTAATGACATGTGGCCTGCTAATCTTATTTTGAAAACAGTTCTAATGCAAATACTGGAAACGTTTTCAAATTCATTTCAGCCTAAATTCAATTGTTAACTCCAACTGGAGTAAACTCAATGAACCCAATGGTCACTTGGTAAGTCAACACTTATGTAAGTACCTTCACTCAGTGGGTCTATGCTAGTTGAATTTAACCCTTGGATTATACCCAGGCTGTCTTCTATTTGTGTAGAAATTGGCCCCAGGTGGTAAAGATTCAGATCTGCTAGGCAAATTCTGAAATATTACCTTTGCAACATAGATCCAAAACACACTGCAGAAATAATCCAGTTTGAGACTGCTTTAATTTCCCTGGCTCAGCACAAGGGAATCCTGGGAATTGTAGTTTGTTGTGGCACCAGAGCTCTCTGGCAGAGGCTAAATGTCTCACAAAACTACAGTTCCCAGAATTTCCTAGCACTGAGCCAGGGCAGTTAAAGTGGTCTCAAACTGGTTTATTTCTGCAGTGTGTTTTGGACCATAGTCCTGATTTAAGCCAAGCATTAAAGATGGTTCTTGCTGTAGCACAGAAAATGATAGCATTAGAAGGTAGGATGGGGATGCAAGTGGAGGAGATGGCAGGAGAAATTTGTTGTTGTTGTCTCCCAGAGACTGGCATAATATCTGTGGCCACTGGCTGTAACTACTTCTCTCTCCTGGAAGCATGGATCCATGGACCACCACTTTCAGCAGCACAGAACAGCCATATCCAAGTCATCTGCTGCCAGTTCCTGGAAAGGTCATGTCAATGTCCTCCAAGACCTCTTTGAACAATCTGCATTGGTAAAATCAACGCTCTGCTCTGCTGTAAAGATGTGGAATGAGAGCTGCATGCATGTTGTCCTTTCTTGGCACCCCTGTTTACAGCTCAAAATGTCATTTGACATACTTTCCTCTTAGGTCTTTCAGTGTGTAGATGCAACAAAGGGATGCTCCCATTGGGGCTCATGTAGGCAAAAACATTCTAAAGAGAATAACTGTGATTGAGAACTAAAAATTAGGAGCATGAAGGGACTAGCTATTTGATTTTAGATTTTTAGCTTCTCATTTTTAATTATGGTACTGACAAGATTTCCAGGTAGACACCAGTTATCTGTATTCCATTAAGACCTTCATTAAAGCCCTATATGGCTTGGGCCTGAGTTACTTGAGGGAATCCCTCTCCCTATATAATCCGCCCCACACTCTTAACACATCCGGGAAGAATCTACTAGAAATACAAATGGCTAGATTAAATACGACTTCCCAAAGAACTTTTACCGCCACTGTCTCTAAATTATGGAACGGCCTGCCAGAAGAGATCTGTCTCATTACCACCTTGGACGCTTTTAAGGCAGTCAAGATGGAGCTCTTCTGGCAGGCCTATCCATCTGACCCTGTTTAAGACCCATCCTTTAGTTTTTAATGATGATTCTGTGTAATTCCACTGCTATAAAGCTCTGTACTATGATAAATTAGTTTTGATATTATTATCATTGAGATGTATTGTATTGGATATTGATATTGTATTTTGTATGCTTTTATCGGGTTGTAACCCCGCTTCGATATGTAGGGAGAGGCGGGGAAATATAAATAAATTTTTTATTATTATTATTATTATTATTATTATTATTATTCCTAAGACTGGGCAGGGAACAGGTGACACTACTATTGAAATATTACAGCATTAATTTACTTGACTGGCCCTCTTTGTCCAAAGTGAAGTTACAAGATAAACAGAAGCAGCAACTTGACAGTAAGGTTAGCAATGGGCGCATTAAGTGGGGCACTGACACCCAAGCTGTGCAGTGAAGTTGTGCAACATGTGTATCCTTTTTTTTCATAAGGAAATTTGGCAGTATGAAAGATCACATCTTTGACAAACATTTTCCAAGGACATAGGTGCCAACAAAGATGTCTTGGAAATGGCAACAGCAATATCCAACTGCCAAAATCAGGCCAAGGCACTAAAATTAGAAGATGCACATACTTCCAGTTCAGGATTAATAATAAATTTCTTTCTGCAGGACAGATGAACCCAGAGCAGTTTATGCCTAATATTAACCTAATCTTCTGTTCTCTTCTTCCAAAGTGAAAATACAAAAATCATTTTCAGAAGCTGGTGTGTGCTATAGTTAAGGACTGCAAGTATTGACTCAGAGCAGCCTACAGCTCCAAAGAAAAGAAGAAACACATACAAGACATGAGCTGTCACTATGTTGGTTTCCTTCTTTTCTTCTCCACAGGCAAAACTCAATATCCTACACTGAAACAGAAAGAAGAGACACTGGATCTGAATAACCTTTGCCCCTGTGCAGATAATATATTTAAAAAGCCTTTACATCCTGTAAGAATGCTACCCTGCCCCCAAAATCACAGCTAGCCCCAAATTCTGCAGCAGCATAAATTATGAAAGTTTGCTTATTTTACATAGATTCTACTAATCAAGGTAATGTGTGTGTGGGAAATACAGGATGGTGGGGAAAAACACAGGGCAGTGAATTCTCTCCTGATGACTACTGGAAGCCCTGCTTAGACCTCATCTAGGTTATGAGATTTTCTTTACCAAATGGAAGATTTAACCTAAACTGAAAAACAAATTTCTCTGCTAGGAGGAAATGTTGGGTTATTCTGTTAGATTTAATTATAACTTATTTTTTGATACTCAGCATAAAATACACAGCCTCCACTAGCAAGCTATATGATAGCTGCCTCTAGAAGTTTGCATGCTACATATAGAAAAAGGTGTCTGATTTAAAACAGTGGATATTAGATGTAAAATATGCTGCAATAGCTAAACATTCACGTTATAAAGGAGTGAAAGAAAATAGACAAATTGGATTTTAAATTTATTAGTAACTGGGCTTCCTTTATTCAATTTCAAAAACTTAATTCAAAAATATTGTTTTCATCCACATTCTCTAGAATGGGTCATGATAGTTCGCTTATTGCATACTTTTTATTTCGTATTAAGTTTTATTACAGTAAGTTTTTTTAAAAAAAAAATCAGGGCTTTTAAAAACATGACAATTTAACCAAAAACATACCTTTTATGGTATGTTTGTGATCTGATGTTGTCTGTATATATTTAAAACATTCATTTACAGAACATGTGGACAAAGAATTTCTGTATTTTATGATAGTTTACTGGATCACACACTAAACCTTTTCTGAGTTTTCTTAGATTGTGCAACACATTCCCCAAATATTTTGAAGGTTATTTGCAGCCCTATGAACAAGAAGGGGTGGGTGGATTTTTTAAATGAAAAGACGACCAAAAGATGAAGTTCTAGAGGTATGGAATTCCATGCTTGACGGAGAAGTTGTGGAATATGGTAACTTAAGAGCACTCACCCTGGAACCTGAAAACAGCTTCATGATTAAATTACCACATTCTCATAAATATTTTAGTAAAATCTGTTAACTGAGGTTTTGATAATCTGGGATGGTTCTCTCAAATTATCTACTCCTTCATCCAGATTCCATGAGGGAGTATAGATTTGATCACAACAGGAATCTCCTGCTACCTCCCTGAAACTATTGCTCAATTTTATCATGACCATATCAATTATGACCACACCAATCATTACTTTAAACGATCAGACTAAACTATCAAACGAGACTGGCACACTTCAGAAGATGTTCATCAAACTACTTGATGCAGCTGTAGCTCTATCTTGTTTCCATCTTCTCTTATGCAAATGTTTAAGTGGTCATTATGTGAAGAATTGGGTTCAGTGGTTACAGGCTGCAAAGACACGCTCAAGCCTGCCTGGAAGCTGCAATCCCTTTGATTTGAAAAGTTATAATCCTAGAAGCAATGAAAGGAAATTCCATATTCATTTTTTAAAGAAGTTCTTGCTCACTTTTGAAAGGATTCTAGAATTCCCTCTTGATTTCAAGGCTGAACCTAGGTATTAAAAAAAAAGACAGACAGACAAAGTCTGATATTCCTACTGAATGAATGAGCAGGCGTAAATCTCATAAAGGAAACAGATCCCATCTGATCTTGGAAACTCAGCAGGGTCAGCTCTGGTTAGTACTTGGATGGGAAACTTTCAACAAATACCAGGTACTGTAGGCTATACTGTATTTCAGAGGACGATCCTGGCAAAACCACCTGAGTATTCCTTGCCTGAGAAAAACCCTATGAAATTCACGAGGTCACCATAAGTTGACAGGTGGCTTGAAGGCATACACACACACATACAAATGAATGGGAGAAAGAGTGTGTGTCTTATGCATCTTACTCACAGAGGAACACTTTGCAAAAATCACATCCATGCCACAGGTCTACTTTTCATCAACTTATTGAAATATTTCCCCCCTAATTGTTACAGTTGGTACAGCATTGTCAACAACCCTTTCCCAATTCATGAACCCCAACAGAACATTTACATAGGTTAACATACTTTATAAAAACAAAAACAAACAAACAAAAAATCTTCAAAGTAATAACCAATGTATAATGTACTGCCAATTAACTTTGAAATATTAAAATGGAAACAACACATTTTATAATTCAGTCCTTGAATTGCTCAGGAATAGGCAAAGACCGTGACATTAAAAAGAAATCTCCAAAGTAATTGCACAAGAGAGGAAAAGGTGTTAGAGTGATGCTCTTAGACTGTAAATGATGCCAGATGTCTTTGACATCCAAATATATCTTAGTTTTGGTGCTTTAAACAATGGATGATTATAGACAAGGAACAGCGTTTATGAGTAAGTCATTATTTAAATACAACAGTATCCAACATCGCTGCTAAACACTGGACAATGTTAGAAGTCATCAGCACATCCACGTGTTCTTCTAAATGGCGTTTGGGGTCCTAAAATATAAGTAGAAGATGTTATTTGTAGACATTAACAGAAATCACATTTGCAAACAGTTCTAAGTTTCTATTCGATGGTAGAACTGATGCAGTCAATGAGCAATTAAATGTTGAAATTCTATTATGCAAGCTATTTGATGCATTTTTCAGTCAAACACATCTTAGTCCAACTCTTCTACTAACAGTGGCTGCATAATGTCTACAGCTGGAAACATAGGGAACGCCTTTATACTGAGAAAAATCACTAGTTCGTCAATTCCAGTATTGTCAACTGACAGGCAATCCAGGATTTCTGGCAGGATTCTTTTCTACCCAGAAAACCAATATTACTGGATGATCTCACAATCAGGCCTGACTCTGCTTAACTCCCAAAATCAGAGTTTGAGTATGTTTGCGTTAATATGGTGTTCCATTTGGCTAAATGGTGCCTCAGATACTGACATGAATATGCCATTTGGAGTAAATTCAGGACTAAACCATATGACAGAAATATATGTCATTTTTCACCAATAGCCTGAGTTTGGTGGGGAATCTTTACAGGATGGCACTTAGTCACATGACAGTACCCACATTTGCAATGACTTTCTCCTTCCTTACAGTGATATGCTCAGCTGTCTATGTGCAAAGGACCCAAATGGAAGGAGAACCTGCCTTGACCAAGAGGTTCTTGGAATGCATATCAGATTCTGAGAACAAAATAATCTCTGCCTACAACTGTTTTGTGCCATTCAGACTAGTTTACAGCTATAATACTTTGGCTTTTGTACTCCTCCAACTGCCTTTAAAAGGCAGCTATTAAAACCTGTCCACAGATAGCAGTTTCCCTCCACTCTTTTCAAGCATGGAACTATTTCACTCTACACAAATTTAAGGACAGTTCCACAACCACTCTATGGTGGTTGCATTAGATCAGATGTAGTAGTGAAGAGTTATGACATCTACCAGTTAGCACAATACTTGCTATTTTAGAGAATGCTCCTCATGCTGATCTTGCCTGTACCCAATATGCAGCTGGGATTTACAAAGACAACTAGTCTGTGGATGTTCACTGCACGGGATCAGTGTGCCTATAGTCAATAGCATCTTCAATTGTGATGTTATATAAACTGAGCTCAGCTGAGGCAGAAGCTACTTTTTCAGGGTCAAGATTGCTCATAAGACATACACCAGATTTCATTACTAGTTTGATGCACTTTATCAAACTCCCATGAAAGATATACTGAAAATTACAACAGCTATAGAATGCAACAGTCAAAATGCTTATATGAGTCAGGTGTATACTTCATGTTAAATCTCTTCCAAGTTAGCTGCTTGTTCGGTTCTGAGCCCACTTTTGGATGCTAGAAATAACTTTTAAAAATTTGTACACAGCCAAGGATCATGTTATATGAAAGACTGCCAGCAATCCTGTTCTCTGGTTCGCAAGCAAGAGTTAAGATTTGTCACTACCAGAGACAGGCTTTTGCCCCTTATCTCTGAGTGTCTTCCCCTAGAAAGTGCATCCATATTATTAAATGACTTTCCTCTCTAAAGACCTTCAGCAACTTTTTAAAGACTTATTTATTCCAGTCTACTTTTGATTTGTTCAATGAACTGTGCTTCCAATTAAGGATTTCTCAGTTACAGCTGCTATTTTAAGTGTTACATACTATCTGTTATTTTACTTGTTGATGTATTAAATATTATTTTTAGGGTCTGATCATGCACTTTGTATTTTAATTAGTTGTAATATGTATGCTCTGTGAGAGATGAAATTTAAAAAAGAGGCTAAACACCTAAAGAACAACAATTATTATGAATCATTAGCTTAGGGTTAAGTGACCCACAAGTTTTGACTTAAACTACACAATGTTCCCAAGCTGTATGGAGAATGGCTCAAGAGTGGAATAAGTATTTGGCGGAAAGGGAGAGGTAGATAACAGGCTCTTTAACATTTCCCCTTTCTACTGTTTCCCCACTCAAAATCATATGCTTCAAGTCATTTAGTAACTATATGGGAGAAGAGAAAGAAACCAGTTACAGACAGGCCAAAATAAAGCTGCTTCGAGTCACTTTGGAGGAATGGTATTTCAATGATGCATGCGTCCTAAGAGTCCAAAAGCCGCACCAAAGCTGCACTCCAGTCCTTAGAACTGGAATGTGCCTTTGGTGCGGCTTTTGGACTCTTAGGATGCATGCATCATTGAAATACCATACCTCCAAAGTGACTCGAAGCAGCTTTATTTTGGCCTGTCTGTAACAGGCCTTTGTGACAGACTTTGTTAAAGCTTCAGACTATTTTCATTAAAAAGCACACATGCTACGGGCATAGTTAAATGCATTTGTGTTGAATGTAATTCAACTCTTACTCATATTGGCCAAACTGCAACGCTGATGGGGGGAGTGGGCAGTCAGTTGTCTGGTTGCTGCCCAACTGCCTCATTCCTTATACCCATTCATCAGGTTTGCAGAAGTAGGGGATATTTAACCCTTTTCTCCCACAAAACATAACCATGTTGACCATACAGCGAAGTACAGTAACATCCAAAATCCGCACAATAGCGATACCTTTACTGGCCAGACAAAATGCACAAAGTACATCATGCATTTGTGGTATTTTGGTTGGCCAATAAAAGTATCACAGTTGTGTGGATTTTGGATGCTACTGTCCTTCTCTCCACATGTAATTCCAACAAACATCGCCTTCTGCACTGCCAAATGTTCCCCTCATCATAGGATGAAAGGGTGGGACTATTTTTATCAAATCAGAAGGGAAGGGAAAAGACGGCTAAATTTCTCCTTTCTCTTACATCTCTGTTTTATTCAGCAGATTGGTGGGAAAGAGCTGTAAAACTTGTTTAACTTTTCTTGCAGCTCCACTCCTTTTTACCTGCCAATCAGCTGAGTAGCAAAGTCTATGAAACCAACACTCTTCTTCCCAATTGCTGAGTGAAATGGTGTCAGGAGTATGGACTGTTCACTTTAGGTCTTCAACCATAACCATATACTCACATCTTTAGGAGTAAGCCTTGTGAATTCAACATGACTTACTTCAGAGTAGTCCCATTGAGAATAAAGACTGTGACTGAATACAGAACTGCATAGTAATTTTCAATATTATTTCAACATTACACACATTATCCTAAATAAAAACAACTATTTAAATTATCTGGGTATGTAGTGCCCTTCAAATTAATACCCAGTTATTATACTATATTATTACACTATCATCATGACACTGCATTTTTTTCTTATTAATTTATCAAATTCATTAATGAAATCTGGGCTCCATTGAAATCAATGGGAGCGTTGCCATTTGCTTCCAATGGAACTGGGATTTCTTCCCATGTTATTTTAAGATATCCTCACTCAAAACAAAAGTGCTTTCCAATTAAATAAATGAAAACAAACCATAAAACACAGTCAGGAAAACATACTGAAATAGAAAAACCTGAAGCAATGCAAAAATGCTCTTATTAGAAAATTTCCAGTTTGAATGTAAAAGAACTGCATTGCTTGCTACCAAATTAGCATTTATCTCTGTCCAGTTCTGGATCACTTAATGTGACTCCATCAATGACCAAGGAAAGATGCTTATCAACACACTTAGTTTTACTTTCTAATGAAAACTTGGCAAACAAGGAAACTGTATATTTAATGTATTTTCTGAAATTTCGTTTTCTAGAATACTACACAGCCAGAACAAGCGCACTTCTTAGCTCCAAATCTGCTCCTCCAAGGTCTTGGGTGTAACTTTCAGGAGAGGCTCAGCATATCCCAAATGCTTCAAGCAGGATGAAAAATATAATGGGTACAGACAATGTGATTGTCTGGATTTGTTTTCTCATTTTGTCTCTCGTAGTTGAGGTCTACCTATGATATCAATTACAGGCCTTTCTTATCTTTTTAAGTGGGAGAACTTGCACAATTGGTGGCTGACTAAATACTTTTTTGCCCCACTGTACTTCTTCAGCTTCATTTTTCTCAAGCACTCAGTGAGGCCAGAATTTTAACAAGGTGGGTTACCACACAGGAATTAGCTAGCCTCTACACTATTTCAATGACAGTAGGAAAGTAAAACTAACAACTAATATAAAAAGCAACCCTAAATTATGTGTCTCATACTCATTTAGTACTGTAGTAAAATAAATGCTATCACTTTCATCTCAAGTTTTTTTTTAAAATGCCTTAAAAACCATACAAGCATACTGTGGAATATTATATTCTTTAATAGCCTCCTTCATCATAACTGCCCTACTGGATTGGCCAAAATTAATTTTCAAATAGTTCTGAACATCTGGACATCAACAGACACTCCTTTCCAGTAATCATGCTTGGGACTGGAAAGAATAATGGCATTCAATATTTACTGTTTGCATAGCATTTTAATTACTGAAAGAGTATCATCCCTGCAACAATTACTCTGGTAAGGTGATCAGCATTACCAACCCTATATTATGGTGAGGAGACGAACTAAGGCAGAGGGTTAGTTGCCAACAAGTAAGTTCACATCAGAACTGTGATTTAAATACAGTGGTGCCTCGGGTTACGAAAGTAATTCGTTCCGCGGCCGCTTTCGTAACCCGAAAAGCCTTCGTAAGCCGAATTGCCATAGGCGCTAATGGGGAAAAGCCGCGATTCCGTGCGAAAAAGCCGAAAAAAGCACCAAAAGTTTTTTCGTAACCCGAAAAAACATTCGTAACCTGGAACAATAATTCCATATGGGATTTTTTCGTATCCCGAAAATTTCGTAACCTGGGTATTTCGTATCCCGAGGTACCACTGTAATGGATTTCCTGACTTGCAGCTCAGTCTTAGCCACCCTCTATGTTAAGCTACATTAGTTCTTACTTCCAGGGAGAACTGCTAACTTGCAACACAGATGTTCCCTGTAGCTTTAAGTGACCACAGCAAGAATATCCCATCAGCTATGCTCTTTAGCGCAGAACAGATATCCTACGCTCTGCTGGGCACCTGGAACTATTTGAGGAGTTCTTTTGGATCCAGGCCAAGATCTTTACAGTTACAGAAATGATCTCAATTTACTGCCTTATTATCCAAAGGTTATTTACTGGTTTGGTGTGCTAATAATAAGCATCAATATTGTTGATGGTAAAGATAACTATATCTTGTTCTGTTGGCTTTTCTGTCCAAGCCGACTTAAACAATGCCGAAATGTCAACTGTAGCAAGAATGTACCAGATAAAAACACTGGCAGATGCCAAACGGCAATTTTATGTCCACTGTTGGCGTTGAAGACTTGAAATAATTCATATCATTGGAAATAAATGCACTATTTATCAGGAGTTAAGGAGAAAGAAAAAATCACCAGCATGTGACTAAACAAGACACACAAAGCATGTTACTTCATGTCAGTATAATTCATTACACCTCACCTGCTTGCCAACATTTTTTATTGCCAGCTGTTCAGGTGTCATCTTATCTTCTTCCTCAACAGCCTGTGAAGGAAATGCAGAAAATCTTAGCACCTGAGATCTTATTAATTCAACAGACACATATTTCCTTTAAAGACGACATGATTTTGTAAAACTGAAAGCAAAATTATAGCATTATTTTAAGGACTACATATCTAATTAATAAGGAAGCTAACTTCATTGATTTAGCAATGACACTGAGTCATAACATATCAGGTCAACAGCCAAGCTGCATGTTTCCCTTGTCAAGAAAGTGTTTTCGCGGCAGCTGCAAGTGTTCTGTGGAGTGTGGTTATTAAGATAGCACTAACAATGAACACGATTCTTCACAGAACCACATAAAGAAATGTAAACCTAGATTCAATTATTACTCCAAACTAGAATAGACCCACCGAAGGGAATCATTTACCAACAGTGTTCATTCCCCAATCCTCATTAATTCAATGAGTCTACTTCAGTTGAGACTATTATTTTCTGTTCCTATCCTACCAGATTTGTGACATCATCTTTGAGTACAGGAGTTTTATACAATGATACTTGATTGTATTCAAATCATTCCCTAACGTTTTCAGCTAAGAAATAGTTCTTAAAGTTTTTTGTGGGTTTTTCGGGCTATAAGTTCTTCTTAAACTTATTTTCCCTTTCATATTATCTTCAGTAATCAGTTGCAATTACATATATCTTTCATTTCTCATTCTGTTGGAAATATTCTATGTCCCCCCCCCCCCCCCCGATTTCTGGATTTAAAGAACTGTTAAATAGCTACTTGGGGCTACAAGTGGCTATAGTCTTTCCTAATTTATAAGAGTTTTAAGGTTTAACTTTTGACAGTCGGAGAAACTATGGGAGGAAGGAAGGATCACTTCTTATGACTCAGGGCATCTTTTTACTGTTGTACAGACTGAGGGCTTCTCTAGAAGTGCTCATGTGGCTTTTAAAAAAAAGTAAGTAGACAGCCAGTGTGGTGTAGTGGTTTGAATGCTGGACTGTATGACTCTGGAGATCAGGGTTTGATTCCCTACTCAGCCATGGAAACTCACTGGGTGAGTCACACACACACTCAGCCCCAGAAAATCCCATGATAGATTCACCTTAGGATTGCTATAAGTTGGAAACGACTTGACGGAACACAACAACAATGAACAACAAGGAAATACCAGCGAGGCTATTCCCCTTTTCTCAAGCAAGGCATGTCCATTTTTACAACAAATCAATTTTCCAAAATAATGTATTTTCTTTCATAAGTTAAGTACTCCCATTCCTGTCTAAAACACCTTGGCCTTTTTGTGTATTGAAAGATGGACAGGTATCCCACTATAACATGTGGAATGGACATCTGAATCAGAACTGGAAGAAGATAATATGGTGATGTCTGGATAACATTTATATAACATTTTCTAGCAAATGCTTAAAATTGTACCTTGTTATAGTTCTTTGCCAATTCCAACATTTCCTTCACCACTGTTTCATTGAGTTTGCAGTGTTCACTGTAGTCCTGAAGGGTTAATCCTTCCATCCAACTCTTCTTATGTAAATTGAGCAACATCTGCAAAAGAAACAAACTCAAAAGAATAAATTTATGCGATATAGTGAATTTTTTAAAACATACATAAGGAAATGCAAGAAGTATTAAAAATAAACATTCCTCTTTTTCCGGAATTATTTTTTATTAAATTTAGTAGACACTTCATAAAAATGTTTTTATATTCTACCTATGTGAAGGAAACAGATTTACAATTCAATAAAATAAACTGTGAGCAAAATTTTGCTTGTGTGTTCTTATGTATTTTCTCAGAGGGATCTATCATTTTAATCAGATTTTGAAAGGAGTCTCTGGGTCCCAAAAGGTCCCACTGCTCTAGATGCTATTGTTTTATGGCTTCATAAATGTGAGCATCAGTTACAGTAATGTTGCTTACATGCAGTTGTCCTGGAAGATTCTTTGTTGTTGATGTTACTGTAACACTTATATCCTGCCTTATATCCAGGGATATCAGAGTGACAGGCTACAATCAGTTTGAACAGTTTAAAACATTGATGGCAAACCTATGGCACGTGTGCCAGAGGGGGCATGCAGAGCCCTTTCTGTTGGCACGCCCACCACTGCTCCAGTTTGTTGTGGCTCTCCTGTCCTCCAATTACTCTTTTCCCCTTCCATTAATTGTTCAGAAGCATACCAAGTATAAACTTTTACCTTTCAATAAAAAGCTGTATGTACTGTGTTTTTCTTTTAAGATAAAAGATGCTCATGTAACTAAAACCTCAGTATTCAGGTTAAATTGCCGTGCTAACACTTTGCAATAAAGAAGTGGGTTTTGGGTTGTAGTTTGGGCAACTCAGGCCCTAAAATGTTCACCATCACTGGTTTAAAACAATTTAAAACAGAAAGAATGATATAAATGAGCTGAAGATGTATTAAACAATCTGACCAGCTAAAACAGAGAATTTTAAACCAGTTAAAATGTTTTAAGACAATTTAAAATCATGCACGTGTGTGGAACTGGTTGAATACAATCAGGCTCTGAAGGTTTTGCCAAAAATAAAACCATTTGTGATCTGTCAGGAAGGTATTCCAAAACCAGGCGACTGCAGCAGAGAAGGCCCTCTCCTACATCCTGTCATAATGTATTGCAGAAGAAGAATGTCACCATTTGGCTACTTATGGTCACTATTAAGCATAACATAGTGGTCCTATATTGTGGCAACTGCATACATAACCTGTTTGCTTCTAGATGACATTGAAGATTTGGACTGATATCTGTAACATTTTATACCTCAAGCAATGCATCATTCTATGACTTGCATCCTTAAGAATTGTGGGTTGTTGGCATAGACTTGTTTTACTGGTGGCCTAGATGTTATAAAATTGTCTGCCTGGACAACTCTTCCAATGGTCAACCATTAAAGCTAGCTTACAAACCTGACTGTTTTTACCAGGAGAAGTCTTAATTATTTGCTACATCATTAACTTGGCTCTAGATGCTCAATTGTAGTGCAAGTGTTCCTGTATGGATTTTTTTCAACATCTATTTTATTTTTATTTTCACATTAATTAACACACCGTTTGCTTCATTCCGTCCATATCGATTCACATGCAGTTTGCATCCTTCAATTCATGTTACAGATATACAGTATTAATCTACATCTAACTTTCCATATTTATGATCATTTCTTAATTTCCCACAGTTTTGCTACTTCTTTCAATTTGCCTTTATACTGTTGGGTTGTTCTGGTACTTCCATACATTTTAAGTATCTAATATTGCTAAATTGTTCAGTTTGACAATCCATTCTTCTACAGATGGTAATAAGTCTGATTTCCAATGTTTTGCGTATATCATTTGGGCGGCAGTGATCATATATAGCAGTACACTCACTTCACCCTGTACTAAATCATCCAGTATTATATCTGTTATATTTAACAGGAAAAATTCTGGTCTTAATAGTATGTTTTTTAAAAATATGATTATAATGTTCTTATGTATTTTTCCCCAGAATTTTTTTTTGCTTTGTCACAATGCCATCACATATATAAGGAGCTCACTTTCTCTTAACATTAATTTTATGAGCTGCTTCGAACAATATAAGGAAGTATAATACAGTCGGCCCTTCTTACACACAGATTTTTAATACACAGATTCAAGCATCCATAGTTTGAAAATGTTCAAAAAAAGTACAAGTTTCAAATATCAAACCTTGATTTTCCATTTTTTATAAGGGACACCATTTTGCTATGTCACTGTATTTAATGAGACTTGGGCATCCATGGATTTTGTTATCCACGGGGGATCTTGGAACCAAACCCCAGCGTATAACAAGGGTCCTCTGTATAGGCTTTTTAAAATAAATGCAAGGAAATTATCAGGCTTATTGTAACAGAACAGCAGAAAGTGAAAATAGCTTTCAGAAATACGTGGCTTCAAAAATAGAATAGGCATGTTTTTGTCATAATTTAAACAAAGCTGTTCCTAAATTGTTCAGATAAGACAGACTGCTTCTCACCAACTTAGCATTTGTTAGTTATGCATGCAGATGTCTTTTGGAAAATATGTAGGTTTTTTTAAAGAGTTCAAACTAAGGTTCATTTGCTCTGCAAATGCACTGAATATATGACATGGGAGGTGGAGAAATGATAATGAAAAATTTGAGAAATTAAAATTCAGAACTGCTCAGGAGGAGAAGACAATCAGTCTGATCTATTATCTATTTTTTATGCTGGAAAAGAAAAGAAAATTAATACCCCTAGAGCGAACAAGAAAACGCTAAATAAAAACAAAAACAAAACTTGCCTTCTGTTCTAGTTCATTCTTCCTGTAATTGATCGTAATGGAGTAGTAATGTCTGTTCAGTCCATGAATTAAAGCCTAGGAAACGAACATATAAAAGGAACAAATAAAATCCACATGATCATTTCTGCCAAATACATGGAAGAGTCAGATTAAAATCTAGAAATAGTGGGGGTTGGACTGTGAATTACTTTGAACAAATTGTAAAAAGACACCTAGATTGGTACATTCCTTCATGAGGAATTTTGAATCCTGAAAGTTGGTTCAGAAATCTGTTAATGAAGATAATATATTCTATATCCAGAGCTTCAGAAAAATACAGTATTGCCAATCTCTCTGTGCTTTCTCTGTTGTATCTGTATTGCTGAAACTTCAAATGTACATTTCAAGGATGCAACAACAACGTAGTAGTAGACAGGACAAATGTACAACAGACTAAAATTATAATTTTTTAAAAATAATGTAGTGCAGCATATACTTAATTTTGTAATTTTGCCTTAAAATGGTCAAGAATTTTAATTTTGGCAGATGGGCAAAAATATTTCACACACACACACACACCCATAAAAGTTTTCAACAAAACAAGAATGAGATCATTTTTAGACTATGAAAGGCACTCAGATATGAATGACTCTCTCAGAGGTCTTAAAACAAATTACAAGTAAATAAACATGTCGAATTGTTTCTGGCTAGGAGACAAAGAAATACCATGTATGTCAACATGTGTTGAGACATGCACTCTTGCCTGGAATTTGCTAGGTTTTGAAAGGTAGAGTGTTTGTTATGTGCCACTGTCTCTACAGCTGAAATGGTAGACAGCATTTAAAAGCCAAACAGCAGCATGTCTCTTTGGCAGTGGTATTCCAACTGCAAGATATGCCACACGCAGGCATACCTGATTTTCTAATTCTAGCTGTTTCTAGCAAACCACACAGCTTAATTCATGGTAATTTTAAGGAAATGTTTGCATATAGAACAGGTCAAGAGTGTGTTTGAATACACAGAAAACTTAGAATTTGAGTATGCTGTTAATGGTTGGTCTGAGAACAAGGAGCTGCTTAACTTTTAAAAAGATAATAATGAAGCACTATGACACTGTGGGGTTTCCATGTGAAGTCATTACATAGTGCCTTGAACAGGCCACTAATATATCCTCTAGAAACAAACATGCACAGGCTTGCCTACACCCAGTCAAAAACATAATGGGTTGTTCCATACTCATTATGCTCTGCAGCTTGTACTGATTCAAGAACAATCTGCTTCAGCCTTATTAAAACCAAAATTCCGTTGTTGCAGGAGATTTTGTTAAGCTACTGTTAGAGAAATCTGTGAATTATCAGTCTGACGGTTTAAGCTATGGCTAGATAGGAAATTTCCAGGTGAGACCAAATGCTGGGGATTATGGTTGCAGCTCAACAGTACTATGATGCTGTTTTCAAACAGAAAAGCAATGCTTTCAGCATATGTTGCTATTAGTGCTCCTGTAATTAATCTTCAGAGAAATAATTAGGCTTCTTGGTGGCAACTAACCGAGCCTCTTAAACTTTTAAAAAGAAAATAATATTTTCAACAAAATTATCATTAGTGCGTGATACTGATCATGGCAAAACATTAACCATTCATGAGGGAATGCTCATTTAAGGAACAAGCTGCAAGTTGCATGGAGTTCTGTTTATCCATATATCTAATAATGCGGAACTGGAATATAAAAAGTGACATGACCATAATCACTAGAAAACCAATCACCTTGGTCTGCAAGTTTTTTGCCAACAGAACAGTACACTGAGTTTGATAACAGGTCTTAAAAGGCACAGAAATATATTTGGTTGACTTGTTTTCCTTTCCTCTGTCTATAAATTAAAGCAATACAGACATCATTTATGTACACAACAGACCTACACACAGCAGCCTACATTTAACCATGTCAACATTGCAGTGGCAATGCAAAAAGAACCTTTTTACTTCCCTCTACCACCTGCAGGTCTTGGTGTTCCTGGCTCTGTCTAGAGTGTTTTTTAGTCCTCCAGAGATTTCTGAGATGTACAAGGGGAAATATGATCTCCTCCCCATTCCACAGACAGAAGTAGTTCCATCAGCAGATGTGCCCCTTTGGATCCTGACCAGATACAACCATCTCCTATCGGAGATTTCACTGTTATTGTACAACTACATGTTCTTCCCCCACAGCATCCACACAGAGTGAGTTCCTTCCCTTTTGACTTAACCAAAGAGAACAAATGACCCAATATCAATTCTCACTGTAGTTAACATCAACTTGGTCCCCTTTTCATTGGGATTTGTCAAAATATTTCAAAGCCTAGATTCACATCTTGGATAAACAGGAAACCTGGTGAGCATTTATAGAATCACAGAACTGTAGAGCTGGAAGAGACCCCAAGGGCCATCAAGTCCAACCCCCCTGCCATGCAGGAAACCACAATTAAAGCATCCCAGACAGATGGCCATCCAGCCTCTGTTTAAAGACCTCCAAGGAAGGAGACCCCACTGCACTCTGAGGAAGGAGTGTGTCCCACTGTCCAACAGCCCTTACTGCCAGAAAGTTCCTCCTAATGTTGAGGTGGAATCTCTTTTCCTGTAGCTTGCATCCATTGTTCCATGTCCTAGTCTCTGGAGCAGCAGAAAACAAGCTTGCTCCATCCTCAGTGTGACACCCCTTCAAATACTGAAAGAGGGCTATCATTAACTGTAGCTAGGATCAAAGCTGATATTCGTCTATAGAAGGACCAATGAAAAAAGTAACAAGGCTAGATCATAATTTTTAACAAGACAGTAAAATGTCTGTGACATACTGTTTTGGAACTAGGAGCATAATGTTAACTTTTATCAAGAAAGAGCCCACTCATTTTCTCATGTCAACATTGCAGAACTAAAGGTATTAGAACTCCAAAACTGAACACAACAAACTGCAATTTACCAGTGACCACATGGCCAAAGGGGGAGGTGCCAGCCTGCAAATAGCCCTCCCTACCATCTGAACTAAGACCAGAAATAGAAAATGCAGGCCTATGACTAACACCTTCAATTTTTTTCTCCTGTTTGCCTGATGAAGAAGCCAGTGTGACTTTGAAAGCTTACAACATGTAATTGTGCATTTTGGTTATGCCAATAAAAGTATCATTGTTTGGATATTATTGGACATCAATTTAGAGATATACTTAATTTAGTGTCTACTTTCCATGTAGTTACTTCAAAGAAACTCCGTATCCATGGATTCTTTATCCATGGATCCCACCATCCATGACTTGAATGTGTGTGTGTGTGTGTATATATATATATTCCAAAAAGCAAGCCTTGATTTTGCCATTTTATATAAGGGACGTCTTTTTATTACACCATTGTATATTATGGCATTTGAGTATCCACAGATTACAGAATCCACAGGGAGAGTGAGAACCAAGCCCCAGTGGATACCAGGAGCCCAATGTACATTTATGATCTTGTACCTATAACAAAAACTGACACCAACGATAAGAAAGCTTAGAGAAAATGGTTAAAACAGAACACACTGATGTATTTTACTTTCTGTCAGCCAACATGAATCTGAAATAACCTCATCAGAATAAAAAATCTGCATGTGATCTCAACAATAATGACAACTTATAACAGAAGTACAGCAATGAGAAAAGTTAAATACATTCACTATCAACATCTTCACCTCTAGCAATTCTGGTATTAAGTGATTTCCCCAGTAACATCCAATCTTTTATTATATATTTATAAGCCCAAGTTTTTAAAACATTTCATTCCTGATGCTGCTCCTTTTAGTATTATTACAACTACTTTCAAGTATTTGTATATTTCCACTCAGCCTACCAGGCCCTCCTTATTTTATTATTTATTTATATGGAATATTTATTCCTTGCTCTTCAGCTACAAAGGCTCTCAAATAAATGTTGCTTTATGGTATTAAATTTAAAATGATCACAGCAAAAATGTGTGTGTCTGCATGCAAGAAAATGAATGGGAAGAAGCCACATACATCAAAATGAACACACCAATACCAAATACTGAATTTACCTGAATAGATGGCTTGTTTAAGTGACCCAGATTTGAAGTTGTTTGTCTTGGTTCATGTCCCAAGACCATCATATTAGCATTGATCAATCTGAAGGCATCAATAACAACCTGTAAAAACAAGATGCCAAAGTCAATTCTTTGTAGAAACTGCAAGCGATTACACCAAGTAACAGTGGAGAAGTCACGATCAACTCACATCTGGTTCTGGCCTTTTTCCAGAAAATTATTTAATTATAATATTAATAAAGAAGAACCGCCTGCTGTCTCTGTCATCAGCACACCAACCCAGTCTAATATTGTAAGGCAACACCAATTACTATATTTTTCAAACAGGTTAGAGATACACTCTATTATTCTGATGGCTAAGTTTACATATATACACACACATGCTATGTAACTTTAAAAACATGTTTGTCACCTATATCTTACCTAGTCAATTGAATGACAGGGAGGCTAAACCTGAAAGTGAGCACAAGCTAAGGGACTATGTTTAAAGCCCAGCCCTGTCACATCAATTATACCACTGGAATACTTGAAATGACAACAAAATTATAGTCAGCAAGGAACTTGCCCCATGTATTCCCTTCTAGTCAGATGCTTTTTACTCCCTGCAAGTAGGAAAGAGGCTATAAACTGTCGAATGGATTATGACGACCTTGTCAATGTCATGGCTAGGAACAGAAAGGGAGTGGAACACACACACTCTCTCTCTCTATATATATAGGTACAGTATATGAAGGTCACTTACAATAGTAACTACATATAGTTGCAACTTTCAGAACCTGGTTACTTATTTTTATTCATTCCTACAGAACTGTATCAGTGAAGATACATACTCTGTCCACCTATTGTCTAAGAAGATTATGACTACAAAACTCATTTTGCAAAGTTTTCATTAGTGGCAGGCAGTACATGTATTAAAGATTATAGTGATAGGCACATAATTGCATATAAACAAATTCATCGAATACATCTATTTTCTTCCTTTTAAAGTGCTGTGTAAATTTACAGCGCTTTATAAATAAAAGTTAATAATAATAATAATAATAATAATAATAATAATAGGAAACTGGTGTTCCAGTTCATATTTTCTCACTGACAATTTAATACAAGTTCTTACTATCAGCTCCCCACACATGCTGTAGTGGTGACCATCAGATTGGTAAGTTTATAAAAAATGTGTAAAGTACTTTGAACACTTTGAAGAGGAAAGCAAAACTCCCAAAGGAAAAGTTTTCTTATTTCTTTTGGAGCTGGGGGAGTCCATTCTGCCCTATGGAATAATCCCGATAACCAATTGTTGTGGCAATTCTTCTCCACTAAGGAAACACCAATGAGACATATATGCATGCAATGGGCACATGAAGAACTACCCATTGTTATTCTGTGTCTTCTTACATAGAAATGTTTTCTGCTATAACAATAGCATTTCAATCAAACAATGAGGCCAATAAGTGTTAAGAAAAAGGGGAAGAGAGGTATCCAGGGCTCATTCCCAAGAGGCTTCATGAAATGAAGCACAATGAAAAGATAAAGAAGACTGATGAGGCAGTCAGAAACACCACCAAGGCATCAGCCTTCCTAGGACTAAACTAAAGTAACTGAAGTCAAAAAGAAATACAGTCAGCAAAATAAAAGAATTATCTATCTCAATTCGGTTCCTCAAATACAGAAGATTTTTGCCTCTGTTATTTCAGTGATATCAAATAACTGCAGCTTAGAGTTTAAACATCTACTGTCTGAAATGGAAGTTGGAAAAACTTTCAGGTGCTTAGATGTTCTTCATGTCTAAATAACAGCACAGAGATGTGATACATATGTTGAGTATAAGCTTTACTGCACATTATACAATCAAAGACATTCTTTCTACTTAGGGCATAATCATGAGTAAAGTGAACAGAGCTACAAATAATGTATGGATTTTCTTAAGACATAATATGTACCATATGACACTATGCTCATATCAGTTCCCAGCTGACATTGCACATATACAAACCATGTGCCCACCCTGCTAAAAGTTTGGGGGTTCATTTTTTAAAATAAGTCCTCTCTTGGCTGAACTGCTCTGCAAATAATTCACCAGAATCACACAACTGTGATGTTGGAAAGGACTCCCAAGTGTCATCAACTTTCTGCTAGTGCAGGTTATCCACTCCTGACAGAAGTGGACCAGTCAACCACTCTTTAAAGCCTCCAAAGGAAAATCCCTCATCTTCCAAGGTAGTCTGTTCCACTGTCAAAAAGCTTCTATCATCAAGACATTCCTAATGCTTAGTCAGACTCTTCTTTCTTATAATTAGAATTCACTGGTTCCAATCTTACCCTATGGAGCAGCAGCAAAAAGCTCACTCCATCTTCCACTGTATGGTCCTTTTAAGTATTTGAATATGGCTATTCAATTGCCTCTGAATCATCTCTTCTATATTTAAGCATTCTCACTGTGCAGATAGATGTTTCCATGCAAGGATTTCTGTGTTTACCAGGACCATAGTGTGGAAAGAATCATAGTAGGTAGTATTTTAGAGATCTATTCCATTTTTTACTTTTTAAATATAAATCTAGCATTTCCACACAACACTGGTTCCTAGCCATTTTCCAAACTCTTGAAACAGTGTTTGAACCAGATGTTCTCATTTGTGAACACCTGCAAATGCCCAACCATAGCAAAGAGGGAGCATAAATAAAAAAGTAAGCAAAAACAAAACTAAATATTCTACACTGTAGTCCTCTAGAGGTTTACTTGATAGGAAATGAAATAAAGAATTCACTCTGAGGGGAAAGATACAATTATTATTTGGCAGTCTATCAGACTCACAAGGTGCTTCATGTTTTAGAATACTAACACTTATACTCCTAGAATGGATTCTAACTGACTGCTCCACTAGAAAAGATGGAACCCATCCAAGATTGCAGTGGTATTTTCTAACAAAATTGCTTCTACTAAAAGTCGAGCTCCATATGCACTTTTCATGATAGCTTACTGCAAAACATACTAAACAAATGGCCAAGCATCAGGGTTTGCAACTGTAACGGCCCATTTTTACAAGGTCATGTTTGGGTGCTCTTTATGATAAAATGTCTTCAGCCATCTAGTGGTCTGCTGTGGAAAACACACAAATACACATCATTTTTCAACAGCTTTGCTGTATTAAAGTTTCAAATATTTTGCCTATTTCTATTTATATAGAGTGATTACAGTTTTATCTCTCTAAACATCAGCACTAATGAACTTGCTTATTTCACTGTGCTTTTAATCACATATATTTCTGGAGGAGGAAACTGTTCTGGCTTGTATGCCTGTGGTCTGCAACAGACTTCCAGGACTTATCAATACCCATAACTGCACTCTATTATGAACTAAAGAATACTAAATTCATATAAACTAGTGGACAAAAATACAACTTCAATGACATTTTGCTTTTACTTAACATTGTTACAACCAATAAGAAAAAGATTTTTTTAACTACATCAAGATTAAAGGAATTCACTGAGATCACTATAGCAACTGTCTTAAGGAAAACTAACATGCTCAACAACCTGCAACCTAAAATTAGATTAGGGATGCAATAAAAAGCATAAATGCAGCAACACACCCTACCACATTTTGAATTCTGTGCAATCTTATAATTGCTTTTTTTTGCTCAGCAAGAACAAACGAGTTCCTTCTTTAGAGAATCGTATCAAAATAAATAGGCTCATTAATGTCCAGTGTACTAATGAGCAATGGATGAAGGAGGTGTTAATTATGCTGCAATAAGATTCAAGGATAAAGCCCTGGTGGGTATATGTGGTACCTCAAGTCTTCTTCAGATTTGTGTACTTTTAAGCTCTGTGTGATGCAAGGAAAGCAATGTTGTAACCTTGTATTTAGAATTAGAAATTAGATGGACACTTACACAGGAGGACATATCTCAAAGATCAATTCAAGAGAAAAATTTTTGCATGGATTTTTGCAAACAGCTGAATGTTTTTAGACCACCCTACTTCCTTTGATTATACTGATTTGCAAATGCATTAAAATGCAGCCCAAAGACTTCTTGCTGAATCCCCTTTCCCAGCAAAAGGGTGTAACACTACAGGATGGTTTTGTATGTGTGTTTTAAAAATAAGTATACAGATTAAGGTGGCCTTTTTATTATTGCATCCTATACCGTACTGTTATTCCTTTCACCAACTGGACAATTTAATTCTGCCTGGTGCAAGTGCCTTGAGACTCTGGAGAGGTCACTTCAGCACTAGACAGCTTATAACAAAACCATTAGCGGTTTGGCTAGCTTAAGGAAACCTCTTATTTTCTTTTTTTTGTTTATTATCACTGCATGAATCTGCAGCATATGATAGTTTATAATTTCTCAGGCTTGTTAAATTCATGTTAAAGGTCTGTTTTCTTGTTGAATAAATTTTGTTCATATAATGCTGCCTATTTCATACAGTGAGTCTTTAATAGCACCTTTGGTCTATGCGCAACTCACAGATCAAAACAGAGGACTAAAATAGGGGTTGATGATGCTATTTACATGTGTGATTCCTGCTGTCTTCTTGTTAGTAGCTTTAATATAATAGAAGACCTTGTCTGTTTTGTAATTAACACATCTTTACTGGAGAGATATTTGGAAGTGATTGCTGTGAATATACTGGTTAGTAAAATAAACACAATCACACACCACTTTCTGTTATCAGACAAATTTGTGAATTGTACACATTATACTCCAGATCAACAAACTGTGATATAACAGCCAAGCAGAAGACACATTTATATAACCTTATATTTTCCTGAAAAATATGTATTCCTTCTGGCTTTGCATATATAATCAGGTTATGGAATGCATCGAATTCACAATAAAAGATCCTTTAATAACTGCAGTGTCTGGAAACAGATATTAAATGTTTGGAAGCTAACAGTACAAAATAAAACTATATCTATATATGCATGTGTTTGCTTTAAAAACTATCACTGTATGAGAAACACCTAACAGTCCATATTTTTCAACTACTGTCCTCAGTCAATCTCATTCTCTAACATATTGGTATGTGTCCATTTAAGTTTTATATCTTTCCTGGAGGGCTACAGCTTTTATACAGGCCCATATAGTTCAGGATTGCTACCCTGTAAATATCGACACATGGTATAACACTGGGGGAAGACATATTCTTAACATAATATCTAAAGTGATGCTGCAATCAGTTAATTCAGCTTTGTTACTTCACAAGTGAAGCTGTATCTTTCATCAATACTTTCACAGCACACACCTGCCCTCCTCAAATCCTATGACATATGGAACCTGTCTTTTAAAAATGCATTATGCTGCTTTGGAACGCAAGCATCCAGCTATTGTTCATGCCATATGTTTACGAAGAAACAAACCACGGCATAAGAAGTGCTATGCAGAGGATATAATGTAGCTATGCCAGGTGTGGAAGAAGTAATGTCCCATCTAAAATCTCTTTTATCACTTGCAACTGACCTGTTATCAACTGCTTAGTTGGTTTCTAGATTCTTTAAAAATTAAATGGAACACATGACCCTCGAAGTGCAGCTGAGGTTTATGACCACTTCGTTATTTATGCTGCCATGCACACTTTGACAATCACAACTGAAGAACATCTTTGGTCTCTTGTAAGCCCACAGCATAAAAAATTCAGAGAAATCTTACTTTTTATGCCATTTTCAATGAAAAGCACTAAGAACAGAAACTGACTCATGCCAAATGCATATCACTGAATTGCTGTGATTGTGAGTTTGAGGTCTGCTACATGGAAATTATTTATAAAAATGTCAATTTTAGCTCTGGAAAAGAGATTCCTAGGAGTATGTACATTTTCTTTTTCATCCTTGGAGAATTGCTTGCTTTGGTGAGGTCTACCATGCAACCTGAATAACTATACTAGGAGGGGAGACAGCTACAGAATAATACATTTATCTTGACAAGCGAAGGCATGCATCTGTAACCCCACAAGTAGCAAAACCACAAGTTTCAAGGCTATATGCCTTAATGAAGATAGATGGATTATTCTACATCCACTATGGTAAAAGGCTTTTAAAAATTAATACTTTTAAACAAAAAAGTGTACTTGGAACTTCTTGGTCTGGAGAAGAGAAATAAACTGAAATAACCTTTGCAGTTTAACAACCAAACGCTTCTGCCTTATCTAAATAGCATAACTCAGTGTTACTAAACTAAAGCAAAAAAGTTCACCACATGCAGGGGTTTCATATACTGAATAAAATATCTCATTATAACATCTATTGAAACACCTCCACAGTTCAAAATGAAATAAAATCCACAAATATGCAAGGATTATATGTACATCAATGTTGACAGAGATAGTTATATCATATGAATGCTAAAACTGGATCACAACTTGACTTTCATAGCCAATTTTGGAGATACATATTGGCTCAATTCAGATGATCATACACTTCCTTATCCCCTTTTCCTTTTTTTTACACATAACTTCTCTCTCAGCTACCTATTTTAGCACTAACCATAACCGTGTATTCCATCTTTTTAACCACAGCTCACTTTAATACCCAAAACAATTAGTGTTTATGCAAAAGGAGAAGAAATCTAACAGCTACGATTTCTAAATCTCATTTCCCAAAGTTTGATGACTCAGGCAACCCAGAAAATTATGGCCTACAGTATACAGAAAACTACAGTATACAGACAGGGAAAGAAATGAGATGGTTCTGTGTAGCTTATTCATGATTCGGTTGGGTGAACTGAGCTATTGGTCTGCTTCACATACGTATAACCATAATCTGGGGTTCAAGGGCAACTCTGACTTGCTATTCACAAGTGTCACTTATGACTCCAGCTTTTGGGGGAGAAACACATCTCAGCACACAAGCAATAGAAAAAAAGTCTTTAGTTTTCTCATTCTTGCTTGTTGTAAGATCCAAATGGGAATGAGCAAGCCATGTGTACCAGCACATTTGCTTCTTCATGATAAGACAGACTTCTGGCTGATTGTTACATTTGAACATACCTGATGTCTAGTTCCACAAAACATGCAAATACTGAATTTGAATGTCATGACTGAACACAAATCATTTATCAGACATAACACTTGTGAAACTGGCAACTTTCACTAAAGGCAAAGATTTTATTTCTTGATAATCTTTTTTTAGCAAATGGGACTTTGAGTTAGTATGCACAAACTAACATTAAATATACCTCAGCACTGCTTATCTTTGTTTACAACACTGAAGTCTTTCTGTGTTATCTATATTATTTTTGGTTTCCCCCATTTCTGAAGTAAGCTTGGATTGACCTCTATAACCATTTTCTTTTGTTTTATTAGGGAGAAAGAGAAGTAGCAAAACTGAGGTCTGTGGTACCTGAAAAAGTAACAACTGTATTATAACACATTTTTATGGACATCAGTTCACTTCATCAGATGCATGAACTATACAGTGGCATCCTTGGGGCTGGTGTCACCCGATGCAGGAAGGCGGGGGCGGCGGGAGATTACTGTCAGGGCTCCCGGAAGACCATTTGGGCTTTGTCATGGTAATACATAAACTACAGCTGATAAGAGAAGCATTTTGGGAACTGTATTTCAAAAAGTTAGTTTTAGCTTTAGCTGTACCCATTCATGTGGTTAGGATTTGTTTTATAAACAGAAAAAGTCTTCAAAGACAAGTTGTTGTAATAGTAAAATCAGACTTTAGTTGTATCAAGCTTTCGTGCAATATAAGTCATCCACATGCAACCCATAAAACTGTTTCATATGGGTATCCTAACATTCTAATATGATCAAGACTTAAGTCTTTGGAAATCTATCTTGCAGTTTGATTATTTGATTGGAGGTGGGAGGGAAAGCACTCCAGAATCAATCTAGTTGAAGTTCACTAGTAAGCTGGAAGAAAAAGCTTATGAGAGCTTCAGCTCCAAGTTGTCAACTTGACAGAACTGAAGTTGCATTTCAAAGCAGCCAGAGATTTGTGCCAAAGACATCTTCCTGCATTATAGAAGATCTGAAAGTGTCAGTCACACAGCCTACAATAATGCAGAGAATAAACAGAATTTTCTCGATCTGGTTAACATCCCTCTTAACTGTTTCTTTAATCTCTCTCTACTTGCCCAAAACCAGTTAAAACAAAGACAGGTTAAGAATAACATGCTTAAGAAAGGACAGTGTTCAGTGTATAGCTTAACACATTGTATATAAACACTACTAAACTGTGAAACAATTTACATATAGAAAAGTATGTGGTTTAATCTATATCTAACCATAATATAGCAGACATTGCATTTTTTAAAGAAAGCCTAAAAACCAAGTATTCCATACTCTTACCTCCTCCCTCTTTCCTCAATCAAGATTTATGAAGGAAAGAATGACTATACCAAATTTTAACAAAAGAATGTGAGTAAAGGAACAGCTGAAATTGATAATAATGTATTCATTTATACCTACCTTCTCCCCCAATACCTGGACTCAAATTGGTTTTAAAAAATGAAAACAAATACAGTTAACGCATTCTTGAGACACGAGTGGGAAAGCAAAGGGAAGAAATATATAATGGGAGACAGTGGACAAACTGTGTTGAGAAGACGAAGAACCACTGATGGTGCCTGCATTCCTGACAGTAGTGATCTATCATGGTACTTTTAGGCAGGATACCATGTAGCAGACCACAACTCTAGTTTTACGTCTTGGCACAGAAAATCCCCCACCCCCACGCTGTTTCCACTGCCTTGCTACAGAGATAGCTTGCTGCCCTATGGGAAACACTATTATAAATGATATTTTGCTGGGTAATACAAAAGATTTTGCTCTAGTTACCAGAAACCAAACTGTAGTAAAAAAACCAGCATTAAAAAAAATCATCTTCAGTTCTTCTTGTATGGAAGAAACCTAAGTGAGCTTTAAGCAACATAGGGTGTCATTCTGCATATGCTTTGTTGTTGTGTGCCTTCAAGTCATTTCCAACTTATGGTGATCCTAAGGCAAACCTATTATGGCTTTTTTAAAACAATTTTCTTCAGAGGTGGGGTCTGCCATTGCCATCCTCTAATGCTGAGAATGTGTGACATGCCCAAGTGGGTTATAGAATCAAAGAATAATAGAGTTGGAAGAGACCACAAGGGCCATCCAGTCTAACCTCCTGCCATGCAGGAAATCTCAATCAAAGCATCCCGGTTTCCATGGCTGAGACGGAATTCGAATCTTGATCTCCAGAGTCATAGTCCAACACTCAAACCACTACACCACACTGGCTAGGTAATACATGCTTCCCTAGGAATAAGACTCAGAGAACTCAATTGGACTTATTTCTGCCTATATAGCATTATATAGGATTGTACAGTACAGTACTGTAAAATGCTCCTGAGGGGTGGGGATGAGCTGCTTTCATGGATCCTTCCACTCAGTACTACCCAAAGAAGAATGAAAAAATAAGCATGGCCAACAATGCTGCAATTCCAATTAAGCATAATCACTTCTCAATTTATCAAATTTGATCCCTTCACATAAGGGAGTTATGTGAAAATCAAGAACTAAAGTACAATTCTAAAGTAGGAATAAATGCGGCAACTTCCACCTGTCAAATATATAAGAAACAGACAAACTGAGATTAATGGAGCAACCAATCCCGTGACAAGTGCCCATGTATGGGGATTTACACTAATTGCATCACTTTGTCACCATGTTATATCTCTGGTAGGTGCAGTCGTTTACATAATCATTTTCACATGGTGAAATTTATCCAAGTTAGTTTTGTACTGGATTCTATTTCATTATGCTAGTTCTATTCTAGCCTGTTATACTAGTTTCAGAAGTCAAGTTCATGTCCAGATCCAGTTTAGCCTATTTCAAGATGTTCATGGAAAATAATGACCAGGATGCATGTTCTCTCATATAAGTAATCTGGCACAACAGTTTAAAAACAGTATCAGAATGTGTGTGGAAGAAGCAAAACGGATTACCAATATTATTTCCTTTTTTTCATGCACTGCTTTGCAATTGGGAAGAACAGATATTTGAGGTGGTTCTCTATTGTAGTCTCTGAGGCTTTTATCAAGGAAATTCCAAGAACAGGATGAAGGAACAGTTGGCTGGCCAGCTGTTTTGGCCTCCAATTGCCATCAGCTCTAGCCAGCATGGGCAACAATAAAGGAATGTGGCAACTGTGGTTGAAAAAAATCTGGAGTGCCCCATTCCTGCCTTAGGAGGTTTGAAGCAGGAGTACCTATCTGTTAAGTGATTTGATACCTTCCCACCCACATCTTTTCACTTTTTGAAACCATTTCCTACAAATCAGGCCCCAGAACATTAGATTCTTCCTATCAGACTCTCACATCTATCTCACATCAGCCTAATGCAGCCCCCAGAGCAGCAGATACTTAAGATGGAATCACCATGTTGTGATCAATAAAACATTTATACAGTACCACCAAATACTACACACTTGTCCAAGGGACCACTGTAAACAGGATGAGATCTACCAACAGATTCTGGAATACTGTCTGCTCTTCAATAGACAAGGCTCTGAGCAGCAGACAGGACAAGACTTAGGAGACAAGCACAAATACTGTCATAGGAAAATACCCATTTTGGCTTACAAATTCAAAACCATTTTTAATTTCACCAGGAAATTATTTTTGTTTTTGCTTTAAACTTAACACAAGATTATTAAGGGAAAACAACAACTAAGTTCTGGAAGAGTACAAAACCATAACCCGTTATCCTGTCCTCTGCTTGGATAAGTCCAAGCCCCTATTCTACCCACAACCTATTACAAATGCAAGATAGGTGATTTACAGGTATAACCAGAGTTGGGACTTTATTAGACAGACCCATGAGTTAACAAATGATAAGAAACTGCTGCACATATAGTTTACAGGTTTCATTATGCCTGGATCATGTGCAGCTGCAGCAAGGAAAGCTTCAACTCCATAAGACTTCCTTTAAGGAATCATAATGTCCAAGAGCTACCTAGTATTAATATTAAGAAACGTCTCCTTCTTCCACTCATTCCAAAAGGTGCCAATTAAACCTGCAGTGAACAAGACCAAGTAGCTCTTTCCACATTATTAATGTGCACTACAGAAAGCAATAGTTGGACCTGGCTGAAACAATAGCAAATAACCTACATGAAGCCCTAGAAATTCTGAAACAGTACAAAAGTCATGGTGCTTTGTACCAGAGGAGAAATTCCATAAACAAGTGGGGAAACAAACAGCAGATAAATGTTGCATCAGAAAAATGCTTCTCATGTTCTTGCCCACTCTCTCTGAAAGCAGATATTACAGCAGATCTAGATATGCCAATGCACAATTTTACACAAATACTTGTTGAAGTCTCTTCATTTTTCATGCATTTTTGTTATCATTAAAATTATAATACATGTGGAAACACTCTTGCCCTTTAAAATGAAAATTAACAACAAATCTAAGTATATATTACTATTATGATACTCATGCAAGTTACCATCTCACTATTCAAGAATCACAGCAACTAGAGTTGGTTATCTGGAATCACTGACACAACTTAAATACTACAAATATTTATAAAAATGTCATACATATTATTAATTTAATGACTACTCTATAATACAATAGAAGAGCATGCTCAAACAAAACACCTCAGCAGTATTTTAAAGCAGTAACCACCTAGCCAATTTCTGTATCTTCTGTAGTTTTTCTAATCCACTCTCCCTGTGGCTGAGCAAAATCGAATTGCCTCTCACATTTGCAGACAGCTCTGTGAAGGTGATAATAGAGCTGCTCCCTGCTGTCATGAGGCAGGAAATAGGAAAATGGCATATGGGGCTAAGAAGAAATAAAAAAAAAAAGAACTAAACAAGAACAAAAGAGATTTCAACAAAGGACAAACTATAACCCAATATGGTTTGCAAGTTAATCTCTTTTCATAATGATTTCACATAATCATTCATCTGCAAACTTTACCCTAAAATGTGAATGGCTGCAAAGTCTTTGAGGGAAGTTTTTATTCTGAAACATTTGGAATATACATAAAGTGTCATGTTCTGTTTCCATAAAGTACGAATGTCATTTCTATCCATAGAAGGACTAAATGTAGCTCACTGGGTATCCCCCTCCCCCGCACTGTGTTATTGTTAAATGCTTTCGGATCTCTGCAAATGGTAAAAATTATAGAAATATTTAAAATAAATAAATGGCATTATAATTTTGTTTTAATTGGGGTCACTATCCTATACTGCACCCGAATAGGAATAGCATAGGAAGCTTTGATTACTGGTCTTAGAAAGTGATAATAAAATGTTGACCAAAAGACATATTGTATATCACTTGAATGGGACTTGCTTTCCAATTGAAGATGGCAGGCCTAAGATTTTCTTTTTTTAAGCAAAGGTACTCACTCATAAACGTCAAAGAATTCTTCAAGGGCAAGGGAACAGAACAATGATAGCAGTTATAGAACCAGGCTAAGCCACATTATGTATCTCTCAAATTATTTCTGCAATTTTAAAACAAAAAACATACACTCTCTACACATTTTCACTTAATGAAATGCTGACATGACAGGTATGATTTATAAACTGTTACACATAGGATAAGCCAAAAGGGCTACGTAGTGTTTTAACTTAAAGCCTAAGGAAACATACATGGTGGGCACACACAACCTTTATAGCAATTAACAACATACCTTTCCTTTTACGCTCTGAATGGGATCCACTACTACAGCAACAGCTCGTTCTGATAGGGCTTCAAAACTCTGCTGTGTATTGATATCCACGCCAGACAACCAACAGCCAAAACCAGGGTGACTGTGATACCAGCCAACAACCATCTCAGGTCTAAAACAAAGAAGTAATTCAGAGATTCATGACCACCTCCAGCAAAAAAACAAAAAGCGGCAACAAAATAAGAATATTTTCATTATAGAAAGAAAACACAAAAGTGAGGGGAAAAGCACCAATAAAAGCCTTGAAATTAAAGCTCACAAATTATGGCCAAAACATAAACATGTGATGAAGGAGTGCTATCATTAAGGGGTGCATATTAACATCAATAGGTCAGGGTCTCAGTTTTCACCCTGTTACCACACCTTCCAATTCAGTTTTTACCCTTTCAGCACTTCAGTAAATAACTGATCTTAACTCACTGACGTCCAGAGTTGGTTTTTCACAGCAGAATGTCCATTTCAGACATGGACGACAGGAACAAGCGACGGGAAAAGATTAAATATCAATTAAACCACAGCAGTGGGACTAGGAACTTGGTCAAAAAGCAATTTGCACTATTCTGCTCAGCTGTTGAATCTTTTGTTAACATTAATTTTGGAGTTTTTGCTGCAGTACAAAAATCTGAGCAAGCAGATGACAACTGTTGAGAGAACCTAAGCAAAGCCACAAATTTTGTTTAAATATTTCTATGTCTTTTCATCAGGAAATCTTTAGAGTGGTGCAAAGGGACACTATAGCTGGGGGTAAAAAACCAGAGTTAGCATGGTAATAGGCTTTTTTGTACTATATTAGTACAAACATATAAACTGTCAGCTGCAGATTGCCTCATGGAATGAAACAGCCCCCCTCTTCCAAAAACAAATGGCAACTTGAAAAGTACTCAGTTGGATGCATTCTACTGAGCCTTCTCACTAAATAAAACCTATGGTTGGGACTAATGTATCAGGTTGCATGAGTTGGACAAGAGGGAACAAAATCACATTGGCTTTGATACTAGCAAATGGTCAAATAGAGTTTGCATGTATATTACTAACTTCCATACACACACACACACACACACACACACACACACACACAGTGGATCCTTGTTATACGCTGGGGTTTGGTTCCAAGATCCCCCGTGTATAACAAAATCCGTGTATGCTCAAGTCCCATTAAGTATAATGACATAGCAAAATGGTGTCCCTAATAAAAAATGGAACATCAAGGTAAATTTATACTTTTTTGGAACATTTTCAAACCGTGTATGCTTAAATCCATGTATAAAAAATCCGTGTATAAGAAGGGCCGACTGTATAAAAACAAATCATACAACTCCCTTACCTTCCAGTTTGCTTTAGCATATCCAGCATTTTGGCTTGAAACACAGGATCAACTGCTTCTACACTGACCCCCTGCATTTGGAAACAGGTTAACAGTAGCAATTATAAACATAAATTCACTTGCACATATAGTCACTTATAGACTTTTCACATTAGGAACAGCACAAACTTTTAAATTTCAGACACAATGAGTTGGATCCAGACTATATTAGTCCAATGAACTTAATGGAACAAATTCATCATAACTAAACTTAAGACTCTCTGATTTCAGAGGAACTGTATTAAAATAAACCTAGGGGCTACACAGACCACCTCTTTGGAGCGGCGTCCTGCTGCCCCTTTCCTCACTGGATCAGGGCTGCGGCAACTACACAGCGTGGCCCTGATCCGGCATTTTTCTGGCCCTAAAAAGAACGGCAAAATGCAGCTCCTTTTGGAGTCGGAAAAAGGATACCTTTGCCACTGCCATAGCAATTTCCAGCACTCCTTTTGGCATTCGTCATCTGACCGCCATGCCAAAGAAGTGCCGTAACGCCACCCACCATATGGTTGGTCAGCATGACGGCAGCTTGGGGATGGAGTCAAGGCATGCGTTATGCAGCCACCACACCCCCCACTCTGCCCTGAGGCTGACGTTAAACGAACCCAACCTAACAGCTTCTGTATCATACAGACTAGACGATTTAATTTCATGTTTGCCAGAAGTTAGCTACATGGATTTATAAAATACTATAAATGTCAACATTTTAACTAAAAGAAGAAGAATTTAAACATCCCTATGCGTATGTATTCTAGTGTCTGTTTCAAAAGTTTTTCGCATGATCCCCATCAATAACTGGAAGTCAATATACTCTTTCCTTGTTCTGTTGAGCTTCCATATTTTCTGTGTACTATCATCTCAGTTTCAAATTTATTTGTGGGACTTAAATATCTTCTATCAATCAAGTATGTATACATCAGCAAGAAATATAGTCCATTAAATTTATAAGTAAATCTGATTACAATCCAAATTAACAAGATTGCTCAAGACCTTGAGGCTCATGAGTATCCCATAACACAAGAAGAGGCCAGCATGTACCTCATCATTTTCCTGGCGGTCCTGATAATAATACCAGTGAAAGACTTCTCCTTCCTCAGATAAGTGTTGGCATTTGCTAAATGGATGAAGTAAAGTCTACCCTACTGTTTTGGAACAGTAATGAGTATATGACATCTGACAGGATACAAGTGAGAATTCATTAACAAGCCTATTCTGTAACAATGATGGTGACAAAGAAACAATGCTCTTCCATCATCTTTGACATACTCTCCTACGGAGCTCTTCAAACTGGGTCTTTCTTCACCTTAGGGCAAATGAAAAGGAAACTTCACTAATTTATTGCTATTTATCAAAGAAGTACTTAAGCAAGAAAAAGTTGCTCACACCCTATTAAAATATTATTTAATGGTACAGCACAGTCCAGAGGTCACGATTCACTGAATGAATTTCATTGGGTCATATCTTCAAGTCAACAAAGCACATGGTGATGTAGCTAACTACTTTTTTGTTCAGCACTGCTTTTTGGTGCTAATTATATCCAAGAAAAGAGAAATGATGAACAGGAAGTAACCAAGACCTGTACTGTATGTGAGAGGAAACATTCTTATTCATCTTGAAGGAAAAAGTGTGAGCACAGCCAATGGGGAGGAATGTTGGGATAACATTTCATCCACTCCTGCCTCAATGGGTCAGATTTCAGTTTGGGAGTTCTGACAGAAACATTGCTGCCAACAGTAGAAAACAATTCATTAACATCTCCTTAAAAAAAAGTTTGGGCCCAGCTTTCCTTGTCTTCATAACCTCTCAATTATCACAGTGTAATATATAAACGGTATGTATATATATATGAGGCTGTCTTTAAAGACTGACTTCTCAAAAATATCAATTTTTGAAAAATGCAACTGTAAACCCGACTGTATTTATTTATTTATTCAAGGGATCTATATTCCGCTTTTATCCCAAAATGGGACGGTCATTACCTATCATTGAAATAACCTCAATGTTGGTGTCACGTGAGCTTCTGTATGAAGAGGATTTCAAATAAGTGCTACAACCAAGTTACCTTATAGAATCATAGAGTTGGAAGAGACCGCAAGGGCCATCCAGTTCAACCCCCTGCCATGAAGGAAATCTAAATAAAAGCATCCATGACTCAAAGGATAGTGTCCAAGTATGGTTCAGGAATGCTCAAATGTTTAGATATATCCCAAACAACTTATTGCCTTCTTTTCTACTTGGGTAGTGTGATGGGCTGTCTTAATGCTTCAGTGGTTTGTACTGGTTTTAACTATGCTGTTTTTAACTTACATTTTAATATTGGTAATATTTAATTATTTTTTAACTTTGATCATCATTGTTTTAGTTCTAATTTTTTAAATTATTGTACTGTACGTCATTTTGAATCCCATTTCCCAGGATCTACAGCATGTAGACTAGGCTAATCCTTGGGATTTCATATCTGATTATTCTCATACTTGCATGATCTTACTATCTTTTATATTTTCAAAAAACAAAACAAAAGACAAACAGAAAGACAACAACACCCATTTAATGATAAAATCCATTGCAGCATTATTCTAAAGAGTAGCATACAGAAATGTAGGAAGAGCTATGCCAGATCATGCTGAAGGTCTATCTAATCTAGCATTTTTTTTTTCCAGAGTGGCCAACCGGTTGCTTATGGGAAACCTGCCAGCAGGCACAAGTGCAAATGCACTTTCTGTCTCATGTTCCCCAGCAACTGACATGAAGAGACATATTGCCTCTCATGCAGGAGGTGATGTACAACCATTCTGATCATTAATGGTTGATGGCCCTAACCTCCATGAATTTATCTAATCCTCCTTTAAAGCTATCTAAATTGACAGATATTACATTTTGAACTGAGATTTATAAATCTCTATACTCAAGCAGTATTTGTGCATAGTGTGCTGCTGTGGTTTGAGTGCTGGACTATCACTCCAGGAGGCCAGGGTTCAAAAAATCCTCAGTTATAGGAACACACTAGGAGACCTTAGACAAGGCACACTCTCTCAGCCTTTGAGGAAGGCAATGGAAAACCTCCTCTAAAGAAATTTTGCCAAGACAACCCTATGATAGCATGTTATAAGTAAAAGTTGACATGAAGCCATGTGACGACATAAAAATTACTCATTTAAATAGTTATCCTATCTAATTAGAATAGGAATGTTTAGAACAGTGATTCCCAAAGTGGGTGGGACTGTGACTCTGGGGGTGGTAGAAAGATCGAAGGGGGTAGTGAGAAAAAAGGGGGTGGGGGGGGGGGGGACTTCAGTCAAAATATTGGTGCACAAGGAAGACAAGGGGAACCAGCAGCCTTCAGGAGTATGGTGGGGATAAGGGTTGCATGAAACCTCTCTTTTCAGGGTCCCTTAAACATGCAGCCTTGCTGATCATTTGGTGGTGTCCCCTGCTCTTCACCTGCCCATGAGAGCTCACTTCCTTAACTTTGTCTTTCACTAGCAATGACCATGGTGGTTGGGAAACTCTTGCAAGATTTAAGCATAGAGCATTGCTTCTGTGGCTTAGAATGGCAGCATTTTGGGACAGATGGCCTCACTGGCAAGGAGTTCAAGCACATGGATGAGGGAGAAGTGGCAGCAAAAGGAACTTTCACATTTGGGACCCTGCTTAAACTCTGTGAGCTTTGCTATAACATAACTAGGAGGCTAGAGCTGCACTGCTCCTCCTGCCTTCTTTCATTGGACAGGCTAAGAGAAGAAGTGGCAGAACCAAGTTTGGGTGTTTGTGTGACTTGAAGCTGTGTGGAGAAGTCATGTCTCTTGGGAAGAAGGGGGAGGAGTATTGACGGTTAATTCTTGGAAAACACTGTTCACCTCGGAATGGCTCCTGTAGTTAAAATTTCTCCCTTTTCCTATCCACACAATCTCCAGTCCAGATCCTGTGGTCTCTGGAAACCCCCTACATATCAGCTGTGCCCCCTCTGTCCTCAGTGAAGGATTAGGAGTCCTTAATCACCAGGAAAAAAGTGGGAAGTCAGCTGGCAAAGGCTTGAGTGTCCTTCCTCACAGGGAAAAATGTGGAAAATCAACTGTGTGCCTCTCTGCCCTGGTGAAGAAGGCTTGAGAGCCTTTCCTTACTGCAGAGGAGCTTCTCCCTTTGCTTCCAGTTACATTAGGAGCAGCAATAGAGAAGCTGGCTGAGCAATAACCGAGAAGCCTCTCGCCTGTGCCAGCTTTGCGGCAAGAGCTGGTGTGGATGAGAGGCTTCTCAGTCACTGCTCGACTGACTGCTTGGTTGCTGCTCCCTTGATGACTCTGGGAGTAGTAACCAAGCAGTTGACCAGCTGGTCTCCCTTTTGTTCGAAGGCTGGCACAGGCATCCTGGCTGTTGCTGTATTTGCAACGAGAGGCTGAGGAGGTGGTGGCAAGCTGGGTGCAGCTGAGGTAGACACCACTGACCGGCTGCTGCTACACTAAACAGGACCAGCAATGGTGAGGAAGCAGTCCCACCATGCTTGTCTTGGGATGACGCTGGGGTATGGTAGGGTTGTTGCCTAATAGGAAAGAGGGCAGAAACCCCCCAAAATTTGAGGATCACTGGTCTAAACAAATTACAGCTACTCAAAAGATTCTTAATACAAGCTCAGAAGAGTAATTATTGATAAAATTATTCCCAAAGGGGCTAGCCTGAAGAAAGAGGCTCCTTCCTCCATAACTGTCATCTTCCAGCCTATGAGGGAGTTGGCCAGGCAGGCCCAGCTCCATCAGGGCTAGCCTGGACGAAGAGACTCCTCCCTCCATAAATGTCATCTTCCGGTCTATGAGGGAGTTGACCATGCAGGCCCAGCTCCATCAGGGCTAGCCTGGAAGAAGAGACTCTTCCCTCCATAACTGCCATCCTCTGGCCTGCGAGGGAGTTGAGCAGGCAGGCCCAACTCCATCAGGGCTAGCCTGAAGATAGAGGCTCCTCCCTCCATAACTGTCATCTTCCGGCCTGTGAGGGAGTTGACCAGGCAGGCCCAGCTCCACCAGGGCTAGCCTGAAGAAGAAGAGCCCTCCCTCCAGTCCATCTGCCTTGGTCCAAGGCCTCAAAGGGAAAGAAGAATGCTGGACCTGATCCCCTCCCTCCTCACCATTCCCTTCTCCTTTTGTGTCGTGTCTTTTTAGATTGTAAGCCTGAGGGCAGGGAACCGTCTATTATCCCCTCTGTTGTAAGTCGCCCGGATTCCCTGTGATTGGTGGCATATAAATAAATCCTATTATTATTATTATTATTATTATTATTATTATTATTATTATTATTATGAAATAGGATGCAATTCTGATCCCACATTCAGCGTTTTTTACTTGAAAGCTTTCTGCAACTTTTGACACTGAGGTATAAACTGAGTAGCTCTGTACCACTGGAGAGTTACCGTATATACTCATGTATAAGTCGAGGGCAGTTTTTGGATCCAAAATCATGGATTTTGATATGACCCGTGGATAAGTTGAGGGGCAAACACTGGAGGATGTTACAAAAGATCTAAAGTGGGGGGGGGGGGAAACAAAGTACCACTTCCCTCCCTATATCTCACTCTCTGGACCTCTCCCAAGCATCAGTCTCAGCATGGAAAAGGGTAAACAAACCTCAGTGCGCGCGCGCGCGCACACACACACACACACACACACTTCCCCTTACCAAAAGCATCTCCGAAGCACATGGCTTGCGAAAAGGGGGCTGACCCCACTGTCTCTCTGCTTGTCACCCCCAGGACTCCAAGGTTCAGGGCTTGAAGAAATAGAGGACAGGCCTTTTTCTCTCTCTGCTTTTCACCCCCCAAGACTCATGGCTTGAAGAAATAGAGGACAGGCCTTTCTCTCTCTCTCTCTGCTTTTCACCCCCAAGACTCATGGCTTTCAGAAATAGAGGACAGGGCTTTCTCTCTCTCTGCTTTTCACCCCCAAGACGAGGGGTAGGCAACCTTTTTGAGCTGGGGGCCGGGTTGCTGTCCCTCAGACAACTGGGGGGCCGGAGGCAAAAAATAAACAATTAAATAATTTTTTAAAAATTAATTAAATAAATAAACCGGGACAAATGTAGGACAAAATTTTCAAATGGTGGACACTTTTAAATAAAGATGGAGGACATATGAAAAAAAATTGTTGATTTTTTAAAAAATGTTAATATAAATGCATGTTTCTGAGGCTTCTATAGACAATTGCCCCCTCGCGTGAGAGGCCAAAGGCCCCGGCGGCGATCGGTGGCAGGACCGGGCTGGGGCCGGTCCCAAGGCCTCGCCGGGCCGGATTCGGCCCGCGGGCCGTAGGTTGCCTACCCCTGCCCAAGACTCATAGCTTTCAAAAATAGAGGACAGGGCTTTCTCTCTCTCTCCTTCTTACTCCCAAGACTTCCAGGCAAAACAGGGAACAAGCCTGGGCATACTTTCTTTGTGTTCCTTCTCTCAAGCAGCGGCTAGTTAGGTCTGGCTCAGCAGGAAGGCTGAGAGCCTGGGAAACAGACACACACACACACACAGAGGGAGAGAGGAGGAGAGGCGAGCCGGGGCTTCAAACAGGGAGCCATTACAAGGCTACAGAGGAAGGTGGGCACTTCTTCTTTCACAAAATTTATTAGCATTAACTCATTGACCCTTCCATAAGTCTACCCATGGGGCATAAATTTTTCGACTTAGAGTCAAGTATATACGGTAAGTATTAAACATTGAAATGAAAAGTGTTACATAGAACATCACATTTTAAAAACCTGGATATATACATTTGAACAACCAGAATCTTTTCCACAACTATTATGCATGTGGGGGAGGGAAGAAATTGACATACAGTTATAATAAATAAAATAATAAAATCTTTATTTCTATACTGCTTTTCCTGGGAGATCAAAGCAGTTTACAAGTTCAAAGACAGATATACATCACAACAATTTACAATACATAATACAATCAAGAATACATTTAATTAAAACGTCATATAAAAGCAGTTCAGAATCTTAGAATCAGGAATTGAACATCCTAAATACACTTCACATTAGAGGATAATGTGACACCACACATTTACTCACTGAAGAGTACTCACCGTTCCTGACTGTGGCATAGCAAACACATCAATCACTCTGACAGTATAGTCATCAACAAATTCTCCAAGCATCAGCCCCATAACTTCCATAGGGACACCAGCTCGACCATGCTTCAGCATCTGGAAAGATCAGAATTCTAATGAAATACTACTGATGGGACAGGTGTATGATTCTATGGAATTTGTTTTTTCTATTGCATATTCATACCTTTACCACTATAATGTCTTACAGAGAATGACATTTTATGCCGGGGGTGGGGGGGGGGGAGAGACAAACTGGCTTCCCTGCATTTTGCAAAGTACATTATTGTTCTATATGCAAAGGATGGTAAACCTCCATTTTACAGGCCTAATCTAGCCCAAAGAGGTTCCCCATGTGGTCTGTGACCCTCAAGCCCTTCCCTGTGATCTTTCCAACATGGGAAGAATATCCAATGTTATTTCCATTCAATAGTCCAAGACAACATAAGGATAAAGTTAACAGTGAGTGAAGTATGTGCACTCTTAACTGCTGCTTGGAGATGCAACTCCCCCATAAGCTGCTAATCAGCAGTATCAACAACGACCTACAGAAAACCATCCCAAATGGGATAGGAAGCAACACATGAAGCAAATGTAAAATGTGGCAAGTACCTGGAGGTGCCACACCTATAAGAGCAAAGAGGCCCCATTTCACTATACAGACAGAAACACATGCCACAGAGGAAAGGCAAGTTCCCGCACTTCCCACAATGATATCCAGTCTAAGCAGAAATCACAGGAGAAGGGAGATTCTACCCTTCACATTTATAAAGATTCTTTCCCTGCTTTATACAGTGATGCGTCCCAGACTCAAAGACAGGAACTCAAAAGCTTGAATACTGAAGGCAATGGGATGGCAACTAGTTGCTGAGATTTGGAAAGCCAGAAACCTGGTGAAACCAGTAAAATAAGAGATGTGAGTTATGCATTAAAAAAACAGTAACATAACAATACTTCCAATACTGATTCGAATCTTCCTGTGCTCATGTTCTCAACGCTGTACAACCCAAGTATCAGCAAACTTGGATAATCTTAAACAAAAAATCTGTTTGTTGGGTTAGTGGGAGAAGGAAAGAAACCTGAGCAGCCTGAGCAGAACTGAATGGCAAGAGTGCTGAAGAACTAGGAAAGGAAAAATTATCAGGCAGGAGAATGGAATAAGGTGGCTGAAAAAGAAGGGGAAAGAATTCCACTACCACATTGTCCAGATAAGGTCACTTTTAGGTTCATACTGAGAAGGTACTTGGTTATGTCTCAGGAAGAAACAGATAGTTTCTAACATAAATCAATGTGAAAATATTTTAATATAAATATAACTTGGCACCACTATTCAGTCACCTCTGCAAGGCACCTTAATTATGGAGACAAATTAAAATGCAGGAGAAAACTGCTTGAAACAGATCGATGCAGAAAGAACATGTTCAGTACTGATGGACTACTGATTAATGGGGGGGGGGGAGCAAAGAAAGTCAGGATGAAAACAGGAATAGAGTGGATTGCAAAAACTCTGAATAGAAGTGTTGCAATTCATGTGTTCTACCTGTTAAAACAAAGAATTCCAAAGTACAAGTTTACGGTGAGTGTTCCAGGTAATTATAGAAGAACAAATTAGGGCACTGTTAATATGGAAAATATAGACATATTTCATTCCTGATATTAGGAACTGAAGAACTCTGCCTTCCAAACCTTTATGCCAAATACAGATGGAGCACTTTGCCTCTAGTACTTCTGGACAACTCCCAGACAATGGTTAAAGATTACTGGAGTTGTAGTCTGAAACGTCTGAAGGGCCATAGGCCCCCTGACCCTTGCTATCAACAATGCTTTGTGCAATACCATTCAAATAAAATACAGGTCAAATATCCTTTACCAGAAAATCCAAAATCTGAAATGCTCAAAAATCCAAAACGTTTTGTATGGTGGCTGACACCTTTGCTTTATGATTGTTCAATGTACACAAATGTTTCATGCACAAAATTATTATATATATTCTATAAAATTATTTTCAAGCTATATGTACAAGGGCTGCATGAAACATAATTTTCATATTTTGACTTGGGTCCCACCACCATGTGCATGCAAATATTCCAAAATCTGAAAAAATCCAAAACACTTCTGGTCCAAGCATTTTGGATGAGGTAAACTCAACCTGTACAAACACTTACCTTCAAAAGCGCAAGAGAAGAGATGTAAACCTGTTCAGCTGTGTCAACTGCAGGAGCATCAGTAGGAGGTCCCTGGAAAAGGAAGCAACACACCATTAAGTCTCCTGTGAACTGAAGTCTACAAAAGCTCAGGCTGCCAATTTCTTTCTTTCAGTTAGTCTCAAAGGTGCTACAACATCTCTCTACGTACTGACTCTACAGACTAACACGGCTATATCTTTGAACTCTGTTTACACATGTTATTTTATAGACAAAATATATTTTATTTTAGGGGCAAAATACAGCATTTTTGAATTCTCACCTGACCAGTGACTCAGAGCATCTGCACATTTGTAGAGGTTTTTCATTTCCCACTCATTACATCAGCTATTCCTGCCCTCCTCAAAGGACTTCTCCAATGGTCAGAGATAGCACCTGAGTGGCAAGGGACTGCTTTTTTGGGGGGAAATACAGACGCCCTACCCCACCCCCGCATATGGAAGCATACAGAGCAGTGTTCCCAATCAAACTTTGTGCCATCCCAAACTCACTGTGTAGCCTTCAGTCTTACCCCTGAATGACACATACCTTACTGGAGTTCTACAGGTATAACAAAATACAGTAATGTGAAATGTTCTCAACATTTTATAGTGCCATATGAATGCAGATGCTGCTGCTTCTCATGATTACCACAATTATGTGTTCAAGCACTGTCCTACAGAAACTAGTTTTTCCAGTGTTTGAGTATTTTATCATCCAGTCAAGAGTGAAAAACCAAAAAGCATGAACTAAGAAACAAATACTATGTTCTGGGCACCACAGACACAAACACATGCTATCTCCCAATTAACTACATATTTCTTACAGTGGTGTGAATATAAGTGCTGCTGTGCTAGCATGATTAGCTGGCACCAACACAAACACAATTTCCCTTTGCTAAAGAAGACTTGAAGAGAAAGGCTACAGGAGCACTTTGCAGATCCACTGGTGCAGCGAAAGAAAAATGGACCTTCAATCCCTAGGCAGAAAAGCTGTGAACAAAATACTCTGCTCTTTGCTTCATGAGTAGCTAATAAAAAATTAGCACAATTGTCCCAGGTGTGAATGACGACCGTAGCCAATACTGTGTATTGCTCAAGTGCAAAATGCCAACTATAGCATCTGAGAGTAAAAATTATGCCCTTCCCGGGAAGCAAGGCACTTCCTGCAAATGATGACACAGTGATACAAAATCTTTTTCTGTAAGTCTGGTGTAATTTCAAAGAGAACATCCAATACCTTCTGATGATTAAAGAACACAACAAGCATTTTAACTCAAAATAGTTGTCGCTTGCTTCTCTCACCTACATTTAAACCAGCTTACCCAAATGAATATAGCCTAAAGCCCATTTTATTCCTTGAGAGTCTTCCTTCCATGTGCTAACCATGCCTAACCCTGTTTGGTTTCTGAGATCAGACAGGATTTGATGATTGAGTGAACTCAAAAGAAATGTTGATTTTTTAATATAATACTCCTCCTCATATTAGCTTCCCTCCAATTGTTTTAGTGTGCAGCTCTCGGTTTCATTTTCACTGGGATTAATGGGAGCTGAAGTACAACAATATTTGGAGGGCATCAGGAAAAGGTTCATGAATGTATCCACCAGATATACATAACCTCCAGTTAGTTAGATACATACACTGAGAGCCAGCATGCCATAGTGGTTTGAAAGCTGGACTACAACTCTGGGGATGAGGGTTCGATTCCTTGCTCAGCCACAAAACTCACTGGGTGACCCTAGGCAAGTCACATTCTCTCACTCTCAGGGGAAGGCAATCTCAAATCTCTTCTGAACAAATCTTGCAAAGAAAACCCATGCTAGATTCGCTTTCGGGTCACCATAAGTCAGAAATGACTTGAAGGGAAGGCACACATACTCTCAACTGAAGCAGTAAAACATAAATATATGAATCAAAACATCCCCTGAAACTATTTATTAAACAGGATTTTACTGTTATTTTGAGAATTCAGAGTTCTAATTCAGATTAGAATAATAAAGAATGGGACTGAAATTTTACAAAGCCCTGGTTCTAGTTCCTGCAGATGATACTTATCTGCTGCAGGTCAGAACATTAATGGTCAGCTGACACCGATGGCTGAGCATGCTTGTATGGGAAGATGTTTCTTGGTAGTCACTCTATAACCAGCTGTCACAAAGTACAGGTCCCAAGGAATTGCGGGGAAATAGGCCTACAAGAGGTAATGCATTGTGGCCAGTTCCATTTGGATATTTTGTAGAAGCGTAAGGGAAACAGACAAAGGGAGTGAGAATACAGTACATGGTTTACAGCAGAAGAGGATCTAGTTCAACATCCTCTGCAAGGATGGAAGCTATTTTTAGTATAACAGTAAGAGGGCATCAGCAACAGGAGAAGAGAAAATTGTTATATTTTACTCTGAAGAAAACTCCATCACAGGCATGGGACTCTCAGTGTCCCTTAAATAACGCCTTCCATTAAGGGAAAACTGCAAGAGTTACTTCTATAATCTTCTGAAAAGTCTCAATACCTTTACTTTGAATTGTTTTTCCAATTGTCAGTTATGCTACTGCTGTAACTGACTTGAATACTACTACATGGTCCAGAATACAACACCTTAAAAACTGTATTCTCCTCTGTTTTCAACTGACTCCATTGCTGAAGCCTGCTAACAAATGCCCGTAAAGTATTCTTTTAAAAAAAACTTGCTTAAAGAAGAATGACACTTCCTTCTTACCTTCTAGGCCTTTACACATTATCACTTTGCCCTCACTGGTGTTCACAATGTCTCTTAATTTAGCAGCAAGTTGTTAATATGCAAGCCTACGCTATTCCCGCTTCTAGATTATTAAAAATGCTAAACAAATTTCCCCCTAAGGTACTTTACACAACAGAGTGTATTCAACTAGCTTATTCCAAGTCCTATTCCCAAATATTCTAATTAGCAATGAATACCTATGTATCAATTCTCTGTTTTGCTTAGTGTGACTACTACCTCCAAATGTTACACAATCATGAGGATATATTTCCACATTAATTTTAGAAATATATTGTGTTGTACATGGACATATTATTGGAACTCCAGGTCTTGTAAGCATCCATTAAAACATCCATTATGACTACTCCAGAGAAAGTAGTTTCAGAATTACAGCAAAGATCCAACTGAACTGAAACTTGAACAATTAGTCTGAAATAGAAAAGTGAATGAGAAAGTAAATGTAGAAAATTCACTTATTAAAAACCTAGACTAAATCACATGCATGGAAGCTGATCTTCGAAATTATACTCAAGAACAATGCCTGGAGAATGCTTTCTGCAAATGACAGGACAGACCAGACATTCTTCGATTCACATTACTTTGCACTCCTCCATGCATGTCTATAAACTCATTTATATGTAAGAAAATATATCTTTAAGCCAAAAATGTTAGAGTGCCTAGTGTGTCTCCTTCACTTTGCATTTACCAACCAGCAATGTTAATGAAGGTGCATAGAGCCTGAATACTGAATTGTTACATTATACATAAAACCTAATCTGCCAGGCATCTTCCATTCTAACCCAATAGTCGACAAAGGTGACAAAAAGTAAATATATCTCTCCCTGATATACCAGATGTAGCATATTCCCCAGAGAATCTATGTGCTAATATCACCACCAAGGACTGAAGTTGAAGCAACCCCTTACACGTTTGATCCTTTACATACAAGAAAAATAAACCATAAAAAGCAATAAACAAACAAACAAACAAATAAATATAAAAAGTTATTTTGTACCTAATGCATACAAAGCCTGGGGAGGCTGGAGAAATCAATCATGATTATATTTTTTAAGAGATAAAACAGATGCTTCTCCCTGACTAAACTGTCTACCAAGTGTTAGGCAGTGAACTGACCTGCCTGCAGGGCAATCATATCAGCTGTAAGCCACATCAATCATTTCTTTTAAGCCATCACTTATTAGTGAATGCTGAATTTAAGGTAGGCATGCATTATCAAAATGCATTTCTTTTATCTCCATTTAATGATGTAAACATTTTCAAGAACTCTAAAAGAACAGAGATCAAGCAGTCGACTCACCAATCAATCAAATGAGGTTAAAATGAGATGCCACTTTTCTTCAGGAGCATTCAAATATGATCCAGCTATAAAAGCTGTGACTTTTCCTTGGGCAGCTCTTGTTGACTAAGTGTTAAAAAAAGGCATTTGCCATTATAACAGCATAAAACTAACACCTCAAAGTGTTACCTACTCAGGCCTTTTAGCAAATTTGTTAACACTTTTAGGTATATTACTCCACCTTTCTCTTAGTGTGAACTGGTATCAATTATTTAGCCAGTTTTATTATGTTATTAGAATACCTGCTGATTAATCATGAATCAATGTGTCATTTTAGAACACTGCCCTTCACTTGTACCATTTATTCTTTAAAAGTGATGTAATCGCAAACATTTGAAAAAACCCCTATAAAAATAAGAACTACCGAATCACAAAGAAATATTTAACAGCTACCTCTTGATACTGTCTCCCCACCTATCTCATTTTAAAAAATATTTTTAAAAAACAACAACAAAAACCCATGTTCCAAAATATTGGGGGGGCTGAGCGGGGGATGAGGCCATTCTTGATGCTACTGCTATCATAAATGAAATCTCTGCAACTAAAACTCTTAGATACAAGGATTAGATCTGATAGCATCTCCAACCTTTATTTTTCACAATCAAACCCTTTAAAATATAAACACAACAAAACAGGCATAAGCAAATGTACAACTATCCAACACTGTCATGTTTATTCTTAACCACCAAAGGAAAAAAGGAGCCTTCTAATACTTAATTCTGTGAGTATTAAACAACTAGTGTGAAAAACAAGATGCATGTAAACTATTTCTACTGCCTGTGCTTCAATGACTAGCTGAGACAACCTGTTATAGGAGGTGTTAATTGGCAATAGGAGTGCAAGTCAGAAGCATGTTCCCCATCGTCCTAACCCAGCAAGGCTAGGTCATTAAAGTGGAAATGAATTCTTTCATGCTGACTTAACTCTTGGAGTGCAGATTTTCAGCTGTTACACCTATAGACAATTGAGAGTGTGTGTTACTACTTCAGAGGGTAGAAAAACTATTCGCCTCTTTAAAGAACCATTGTGTTATGTATACATTATGTTATTGTGTGCTACAGATAACTGTAAGAGCACTTAAGGGTTAACACACACTTCCTCACATGCGGATTTACAACTAATGCTACATAAATATATTTTAATAGAAGTGACAGTTTGTCCACTTGCAAGGGAAGAGAATGAAACAAGCAGCTTTCCATAACAAAAATAAATGATGATTTAATATCCAACCAAAGATTTGTGCCTGGTGTCATAAGTAGCTGTTATAAAGCAGGAGAGTACAAATGACTTAATCTGTTGATAGCTATGCCTATGCCTTCACAACAGCAAGGCTGGTGGAATTTTGGTCTTCTTTAAAACTGAGCATGCTTCCAAACTATGTGGATGCAAACAATGCGTCCAAACAATTCTAATGTGGTAACCAGGACTAGAAGAAAAGGTTGAAACCTCTGCTCTGTCATGAACCTAGGAACCATTATAATCTTCCAGCCTAAACTAGCTGACAGAATTGCTGGAAGAATAAAACTGGGAACGGGGAGCAACGATAACAGTCTCATCTAGAACACTGGCAGAAAGGTAAGCTAAAAGTGTAACAGAGAAAGGAATTTTGAAAATGATCTTGTTCAATCAAACTATTTCAAATAATAGTGATGGTGAAGTACACTTGTAATCATCTACAAATGAAACAAATAAGGTGGATTCGGATGCACTTTTAAACTGATTTCTTCCCATTCTTGCAATCTCATATCAGGAAAAAAAATGAGCTAGTTTATTCCCACAAAATAATCTCTATCTGACTAGAAATTTATAAATTTGCTCTCTTTCTCAACAAGGGGCATTAAAAATGTAAGAAAAAGATACCAATACCAAACTGATAAAGGGCACACATGCATTTTACATATGTACCAAAATCTCTGAAGGGTCAATGCTCCAAGGGTTTCAGACATCAACCATTCACTCCACACTCAACAGAACACTCAAAATACCAACTGGTTCCACTATTAGACTTGAGGAAAACAATTAAAAGCATTCCCTTGTCTACAGACACATGTCAGATACTATATAGAGAGCTTGCTGGTGGACATTTCTTTCCAAAACATTTATAAGGAGATGTGCTAATAAGCTATTCTGACTAACTAAAAACATCTGGTCATTATGCACAAGTGAAAAGTAGACAAAGATACTTTGCTTCCATACATCAGGATACTGTAAAAATTTCATTGTCTAATATGTTGGAGATGATTTGTCACATGCAGTTATACCAGATGGGTTTTTTTGTTCTATTTTGCAAAAACAAATACAATTATACTGTTCTAAAAACATATGAGCAAAAGAAGGTGTCTCAGAATGCTGATTATGTGTGTGTTCTGTTTTGAAACATTAGATTTTAGCACCTCTAAAAGCCTGTATAAAGCAATACTGTGTGAGAATTGATGGAAGGTCATTTATCTTGATTAGGAAAAGTGCAGAAGAGAATCAAACTTTAGAAATGAGGTGTATGTATGTAAGCAGATTAAATGGAGGGACTCCCTAGTTAGCATGACATCACTAAAAACTGACTAAACCTTTTTTTTGGGGGGGGGGGCTACAACAAACTGTTTCCTTGAGGCCACATATGTGTGATTTAATTTTTTTCTCTTTTTTGGGAAAAAATGCCAAAACGATGCTTACATCTTCATCATTTAGATCATTTCAATGCTTATGGAAGTTTCTATGATTTTCACCTTAGAGAGCATTGCCTGAATCTTCAGCGACATTTAGCACACATACAACACTACAATCAGATGATCAAACGGAGGCCATTTCCTCCCCACAGTAAAAGTGCACGAGAGATGAGAGGCGGAACTCAGCCCACAACCTGCTATATCTCCACCCAAATTAGAGAAGCATCTTCAGCTCTTCCTCTCTCCAAAGAAGGATTTATATTTCTCATAAAAGTTGGCTTAGCTGGAATATAAGCAGAGCGAATGTTCCAGGAATCCCTATCACTTTCTTGCCATAGCAGCACCCACAGAGCCTACCCACTGTTGTGAAGAAACACTAAGAAGTAACCCGGCTGTCTCAAAAGCAGACAACTGGGTTACTTGGTAGTGTTTCTTAAGTGTTACCCCAAAAATGGTCTGGGCAAAGTGGCAGAGTAAACTGGCCTCTAAAGGCATGTAGAAAATCAGTTCACCCAAATTAAGTAAATCCACTCAAGTAAAATCTGAGTCGAGGGGAGAGTAGCAAGTACACACAAACAACAAATGGTAAAGCTCATAATACTAATCTATCTAAACTTAACTGAGTCGGTTAGAACTAGTTGGTTAGGACTTGGGAGCACAAGGGATCGAATCCCCAGTTAGCCATGGAGACCCACTGGGAGACCTAGGTCATGTCATACTTCTCAACCTCTGAGGAAGGCAAAAGAAATCCTCCTTTGAACAAATCTTGCCAAGAAAACCCGATGATATGTATTGTAGGGTTGCTGTAAGCCAGAAACAATTTGGAGACACACAATAACAACAAAAAGAATGAATGAGGTGATGGAAATATTTATTTCCTGCTCTAACACAGTACACAGTCAACACTATAATATTTTGCCTAAAGCAGGAATGGACTACTGTGGCCCTCCAGATGTTTTTGTGGCCTACAACTCCCATCAGCCATGGCCAGTGCTGCCATTGGTGAAGAGTTGCAGAACCTTGCAGTTCAAAAACACCTGGGAGGCCACAAATTGCCCAGCCTGACTTAGGGCCTGAACAGACAGGCCAAAATAAAGCTGCTTCGGGTCACTTTGGAGGTATGCTGTTTAAATGATGCATGTGTCCTAAGAGTCCAAAAGCTGCACCAAAGCGAGACTCCAGTCCTAAGGACTGCAGCAAAACTTTGGTGCAGCTTCTGGCCTCTTCAGATGCAAGTGTCATTTAAACAGCATAACTCCAAAGTGACCCGAAGCAGCTTTATTTTGGCCTGTTTGGGCCCATAAAGACAGATCTTTGAGAGATCTTGATCCAATGATGAAGTATGGAGGTATGGAGTTATTTCCTGAAGAGATGATGCAGCCATCCATTAGATCAAAAGGGGGCAGTGCCCTCCCACCCCCAAATTTACAGATGATCAATACTAATGGCAAAGTAAGAATGCTGAGCTCCCAGCATGACAACAGCTGGTGCTGAAAGCTTTGCCTTCTGCACCTTTTGGCTTTTATGAAAGGCTACTGGGGGAAGAGAGGGGCCACTTCCAGAAAATTCTCCAATACAGGGTTTTTCGTTTATCTCCTCAAGCCTAGTCATGCACATTTACTCAAAATGTCCCACTAATGCATTAATATGTCACAGTGAATTAAACCAGAATCAGCATATTAATATTTGCACCAACAAGAATTGCTGAACATTTTGTGCATTTATTAAACTAAACTATCCTACTATTACAATAGCAATCTCTGGAGCAGCTTATAATTAAAAACACTCCAAATTCCTCTAAAAAGCCAAAGTGTCTTACTAAATATAAGCCTGCCATTCACAAAGAATGCCTACCATAACCTGCCCTGAACAATAAATACATGAAAATCAACACTTAGTTTTTAAATCTATAATTGTAAAACAACCAAAGAAAACTACACCATAAACTTAAGCTCTACATAAACTAGATCAGCACATTCAACATGGTTTTTAGATCAGTAGCAAGTCTCTTAAGTGCTTCAGGTTTTATCAATGAACTTTAAAAAATAAAAATAAATAAATAAAGGAAAGTGCTTCTATAGTATCAAGCAGTGCAGTACTTGAAACCTCTTTCAAAGTGACAGTTTTCAAGTGCCACGTACAATGCCCTAATCTGGAAGTGTCCCAGCTAACCCATCTGATCAACAATTTCACAGATGGAAGCACTTGATGGCTAATTGGCAAGCCTATTATTCAAACAAAATAGCTATTTGCAATTCTTGCCTCTTTATTTCCAGCTGAAGTGCTAACACTGCTAGGAGACAGGTCACCCCTCCCTCTGCTTCTTTTTTTTTAAAGAAGTGGTCCACCTTAACATCTATTTCCACAAGACATCAGTTAAAAGCATCTAGCCAAAGTTGCAGTAAGCAAATATGGCAGAGACTGTGTTCTGTATTCAAGGACAGACTTAGCTGACGTTTCAGTTACTCTTTTTGAGGGCTGTATACAGTGTTACTCTGGGTTATTTACCCACCCACACACATCATCATGTCACCAGCTGTCAATGCTATTGTGCACAAGAAACGACATTTTAAAATTCAGAAAAGGAAATGCAGCAACAACATTTAACTTGCATTAATGAATTAAATTAGTAATTTCCGAATCCTTAGTCAACACAATGGAATTGTAAAGCTATGTCTTGTAACTTATTGGAGAAATCTCTACTTAATTTGTCTTGTAAGTGAAAAAACATTTGCCCAGAGTACTGTGTCAGAGCCAGCATGGCTAGGACTATGGGAGACTAGGGTTTGGATTCTCCGCGCACAGCCATGGAAATCCACTGGGTGACCTTGGCCAAGTTACTCGCAGCCTCAGACGAAGGCAAAGCCAACACCCTTCTGAACAAATCTTGTTAAGAAACTCTACAAGAGGGTCATCTTAGTGTCACTGTAAGACAGAAACAACTTGGAAGCCGACAGTAAGAGCAACAGCTTTGCGAGAATACGTCATACAAGCCATTTGAAAGGAGAATCTGTTCTAACCATTCATTTATTCAGCTTTACCCTACTTTCCCCAGTATGCTGAAAACTTAACTAGGCTGCTCAGACACATGCTAAGTGACAACAGTTTCTCTTTTTCTCCAAAACATCACATTCAGGTGACAGTTCAAACCACGATCAAAGATCTAGGCTTCTAATGCACAAGCAAACTATGATGTCAGTAAATCATGAATGGCACTTTCAGATGTAATGATAAGCTATGTTTTGTCACTGGAAATCTCAAACTCCTTCTTTCAGGCACCAAAGAGAAAAAGAAAAAGAGAAAAAGAGGAAAACAAGTCAGACATGGCTTGACTCTTACTAGCTTCCAGTTCTCCAAATGACAGGTCTTTAACAAAGGGGAAAGGGAGTTGGAATCCATTTACAGGGTCACAATATGACTTTAGGCAGGTTACTACTACACAGCTACTACTACACAAACGTATTCTAAAAAATAAAAGTCCTCAAATGCATGTGTGGATTAAAGGTATGTGTGAGATCTGAAACCATTACAAACTACTGCTCCAAGGCATGGTTAGGAAGGTAGTTTGAACTGATCTATGAAAAGATAATGCACTGCATTGCTCTTTCTCCCAATAAGAGGTCTAGGCTGCCTCAATGCCTATGTAGCAGGCAGGACAAGTTCACATGCATTTGATATTGCACCTATTCTTGATTGTTGCTTTTTAGATTTTAAGTTCTATAGTTTTGTTTTTAAGTGCTGTATGCTTGCTTAATAAAAATAATACCAAACTACAAGACATTCAGAGCATTGTTCCAACTATATTAATAAACTTTTATTCAACCAGAAACAACTATAAGAGCTGGATAATAACTGCATACTTTTCTTTCCCTCTACTGTCAAGATCTTTTACTGAACATGACTCCATGAGATAGCTATAGCTAAAATTCAGGCGAATTAAAACAGCAGTTCACCATACAGTTTAAATACTAAGGAAGAATGCTGGAATAACTTCAGTTTGGGATAAAATTTCATGCATGTATAGTGTTCCAGAGTTGCATTCAGATGCAGGCATATGCAACAGGATTGGCAGAAGCATACTTTCACAAGTTACTATAACAATTTTAATAAGATATACAGTGTGGAACCAAGTAGAGTCTTTCAGCTCAGTGTGGCTTCTGATCCAGAAGATACTTCCACTAATGGGATAAGGACTTCTGCTGATCTGCTCTTTCCTCTGCAGATCCCACCTTTGCTGAAATTTTCCACACTGTCCTAGAGAACTGTCCCCAACTGTCTAGAACAGACTGGGAGGAGGTGGAGGCAGTTATGAGGGAGAAATGAAAATTACTTTTCCATTAACTGTGGCATCTACTGGACCAAAAGCCATAGAACACCATTACATTCTATCCATAAATTCTGTTGTTCTGTCAAGGACATTTATGTAAATAAGAAAGGTCTTCTATTTCTCTGTAATGAAACCACAACATTTATCTCCCAATTTCTCTGAGGTATCCCTGGTACAGTACTGACCAACTTTACACACAGCTCTATAAACTCTGCGATACTGGTAGCATTCTGTAATGTTACATAGGTTTTTAGAATGTATGCATTGTAAGGAAGCCATGAAAGGGAGTGTGCTAGTCCTTCCAGTGTCCAATTGCATATGGAACATCTCCACATACATGGGAGCATTCTCCTTTATAACACTATATGTCACATGTTGAGGACAAGATGAGAGATAAATGGAGGTCTGTAAAATGGAAGGCGGGCTAGCATGTTCTATTGCCTTTCATGTTTAACACCCTCACATTCTGCATGCCTATATAGGATTAATATTTAACAAAGTACTACGGGTTGCATCCAGTGCTGTCCCCACATTCACAGACAGACTTTTGATCTAGTGGACACGGGACAGAAAAACACATTTTTCCAAATTCCTCCTTCCCCTCTACAATCCAAAAATCTGCTCTGAATAGCTGGAGGATCATTCAGAGCAATATAAAAGTTGATGTATGGTAAATTGGCAAATATCAAATGTCTGAATTCTATTATCAGAGGCCTCAAATGGTTCAAATACCCAGTATCCATTGGTATCAGAAGTTCTATCAAAGCAGTGTTCAATTTCCTAACTCAAACACATTCATAACACCTCTCCTTTCCTACCTGGGAAAAATCAGACAGGTCCCAAAAATAAGACAACCCACTCTCAAATCTTACATGAACCTGTCAAGCATTAAAATTCAGTGAAAGCATTATGCTAATTTCACTGTCCATATTCCAGTCTTGGTGATTTGGCAGATCAGTTGCCCTGTTCATTGTGAACTGCATTACCAGAACAGATCCCACAAACAAAATGTTAAAAGATAAACAGCATAAACACACTTGAAACTGGACATGGGTAATATCATTCAACATACCCAGTTCTGAATTTGGTCACAGAGACGGAACACTATTGCTGTAATGAAGCCCCTGATCTTCTTGCCAAGATTCACTCTCATGTGAATCAGTCTCAGTCACTCTCATTTTTTGGCTATTTTAAAGTAACTTATTTTTAAAGCTCATTTAAAAGAGTGGGTTTAGAAGCACCAGGCTCTGCAAAGAATTGAGAGAAAAAAATCTAAGGACAAACATGGCTATAATGCCAATGCCAAAGGAAATGTAATTGTATGCTGGGTTATTCATTCTGACATTTGAGCAAATAAAACATACTTAACAACTTTATACAAAATTTTTGGCTGAAGACAAACTAAAACAGCAGTTGCCTCCCAAAACCTTTACAATGACAGCAGCATGACACTAGTTAAAAAATGTGGAGGTGACATAAAATTTGGGTGATGGAAGAAACACTATATATAGGTTTTTAAGGAGTAATCAAGTACTGAAGACTGATTGGCTTGGCTGTTCAATCAGGAAGTAGAAAAAGGTCCTCGTCCCATATCACCCCACCTGTTTATAAAGAAGAGGAGACTCTTCTCTGAGTTACATCAGTGAAAGAAATACATATACATTCATAAAAGGGCCTTTTCTGTGGCAGTGCCCAGATACTGAAGTGCTTTCCCAGGGGAGGAATTATTGGTGATGATGTTGCTGTCCTTTTGGAACCAAAGTGAAATGTACCTTTTTGTCCAGGTTATTTGAGATTTTTTTGAAAGTACTCTGCTTGCTTGTTGGTCAAATAAATTTTCTGTAAATTATTTTGTAATTATACTATTATACTGTATTTATCTTTTATAACATTACACTTACTGCTTGAGAATCTCTTGTGAACCAAGAGTGGTGCATGTGTACATACACGTGTCTGTGTGTACTAAAAAAAAATCTTAAGAGCCCAACTAAGTCAAGCACCACTATCTTAGAAAACGGGGTCACTTTAGCTCTTAGGAGAGTTAAAAGTAACTACGAAGCCAAAATGGGAATCTTTATAAACAAATTACAGTAAATGATATGAATAGACCAGGATAGTCTCTAAACCCAAACTGCTGTTTGTAAACAGCCACAGACCAGTGAAGGGTGGAAGAAGTTCTCTAAGAGAGTGGAACAATGTGCATTATTTTATAGAGGCAGAAATAAGACTGTTCACTGGATGAAAGACACTGGATGATTAATTCCATAGCAAGTTATTAAAAATGAAACTGATCAGCTATGTTTATTGGAATATTTTATCAACCATGGCAGAAAGTGTTCAGAATGCTTTTACAGTCTAACATACCTACTGTGGTGACCAAGCTGTATGCGTCATGAAGTGTGCTCACATATATACAGTGCTATATGAATAAGAAATGAACCGCCACTCTTGATCAATCCAGGGAAAGTTTATTTGAAAAGGATTTCTATTTTCCATTGCCTGTTTGATTAGTTTGACAAATCGTCTCCTCTGAACAACATCCAAATCCGTATGACAAATGAAAATATCTTGCTTCCTCATACCTTGCATACTCTCAAATTCTGTTTGGATAGTTAAACTACATTAAAGCCATTGAAATAATTTACATTAATTTACATGATGAAGTAGGGCATTACTTATTAAACATCATGCCACGCCAAATCTTTAAGATGACACTAGGTGTGCTTTAATAAAATGATAAGGCAGTGAAATCCAAGAACTCTAACTTATTGAATATGCTGTCCCATCACTGTACTTTCCACTGGAAACAGCTAAGCATCAGAGATTCAAGCATGGCCAGGTTAAACACACAGAGTTGCTCTTATAGAGCTCACACACAGTGATATTTAACTAAAAAACAAAACAAAAATAAAAAACAAACAAACAAAAAAAAAAGGTGAGAGGTATGACTTGTAAATTTATTTCAGTCTTAGGGGAAAAAATACCAACAAGCTGGATACTAACCTGTCCCAGACCAGGCATGCCTCCTCCAAGTCGTAGAAGTCTATCCATATTTTCTAATGGAAAGAAACAAAAAGTGATTGCATACCTAGGCTCTAATGTGTTTAGTAAATTATGCTCCATGCAAGTCACCTACAGTCACTCATTATGTCAAATATATTGGTAGTAATTACAACACAACATCAGACTTCCTATTAATTAACACCACATATTAATTCAAGAAGCTGTCTTCCATACTAATTAACAACCTTAATTTAAGTATACTGGGTTTGGGTTATCCCCAGATTTTTTTTGGGGGGGGAGGAGAAGACAAGCTTTTCTTGCAATATTCATTTCTTAAAAATTGCAAAAAAATAAAAAATAAAATAACTTCCTCCCTTGACCCTACTCACCTGAAAAAGCATCAGCATAGCAAGCTAGCAAACAATAACACCTCCCTACCAGTATATCAGTTTCCTTCAGTATGTCCAGAGGACATCAATATGAAGACTCAAAAGTTAAGATTTTTAACATCCTCATTAGTAGGTTCTGTGCTAATTAACTTACAGCTTGTCAGTTAGCATCAAAACTGCATATGAAAGATGCTGAATGAATTATAGATTTACTAAATTAGCATCAAAAGCTTTTTTTAATGAACTCATTACACCAAAAGAATGCTGTAAACATGAAATGGCTTTAGTTAAAATACCAAAGGCTATACACTTGTTCGACACATTTCCAAATCTTGTTAAATATGGAATGCTGTAGAATGAGTCTGTGCCACAAACATTCCATCCTTTTGTTATAGTGCTGTAGTAGTAACATTTTCATATGCAGCATGTCACTACTAGTTCTGAAATTCTCACTGTCTTAGATAACAATGGTGTGAACCATTATTAATTGTTCTGAGCCAAAGTTGAACACAGGCACATCAGCTCTCCCACTTCTGAGTACTACAGATGTCCACATACTTAGGTTCAACAGTCAGACATATTATTGTCAGGGGTGGAGATGGGGAGGTGTAGTACCAAAAATTGGTCTTGCCATATCCTTGTTTAATGCATGAGAGTATGATGGACTTAAAGTCAGTTAAAGTCAATTTGGCAGTTTATAATTAGATAGCTTGGCCAGGGAAACCTACTGGGTGACCTTGGGCAAGTCACACTCTCTCTGACTCAAAGGAAGGTAGATGTTAAACCCTCCCTCTGAACAAATCATGCCATGGAAACTCCATGTTAGGTTGTTAATTAATAACTATTTTAACTTTTTAACTTGTGTCATTTTTAAAATATATATATATTTATATTTTTAAATGTTCAGTATTATTTTTAAACAGTCCTGTTTTAAATTTGTTGTTAGCCACCTACAGTCTCTATATTGGGAGTACAAGTAAATAATAATAATAGTAATAATATTAATAATAGATAGTAGCCACATGTCTTGCTCAGGTGTTGATATGCTTAGTACAAATCTCATGTGTGATATCTGTGATGTAATAAGATGGTTTTTGGTTCAATTAATTAAAGATAATCAATCTGGTGATTCTTTACACACCTGGAGCATCTATACATCAGATTTAACTACAGTTGGACCTCTCTTTTTGCAGGGGTTCCGTTCCGGACCACACCCATAAATGGAGACTTGCATATATTCAAGCCCCATACGCTTGAATGGGGGTGCGTGCCTACAAGCGTGTGCAGGGCATGCACTGCGGGGGCACTCTCCATTGACAATAATGGAGGTTGCCCCTGTGAATATCCAAGACAGCGGACTTCAAGTCTGCGAGAAAGGAGGAGTGACTGTACACTCGAATGGAAGATCAATATACTATAGGAAAGCATACAAATACACACATCTATAAAATGTAAACCAATTTTATATGCAAATATTCCTGTGTTTTAAGGGTAAAGGTGTATTTCCAACTAGACATATTTAAAGTAATTCACTGTTCCTTTTAAAATTAGAATTATGTCTTGCCTTCCTCCATTTTGAAGTAAACTGATTTTAAAAGATTTCAGTTATGGACAATCTATTTCAACTGTACTATAATGTCCAAACCTTTACAGGTATATAGTTTTAAACAGTTTTAATTTGTTGTAGTTTTTAAATTATTCAGTATGCTTTCTGATTGCAAATTATTTTTGTATTGTTTAAAAAAATTAATTATTTAAAATTGATTTATACACCATCCTGATATACCTTTTGATATAAGAGGATAGAAATATTTTTATTAATAAATAATAAACACACATATATGAAAATCTCAGCTTGGATAAGAAACCTAAGGTGTTCCTCTGATTCTCTAGCATTTGATCTCTAGAACAAGTGGTTAATAATGATCTGCTACTTAAGCTACAAACTGTACAGCAGATCACTAAACTGTGGCTTGTCTCCCCCATTTTTTTCTACTCCCACTTCTTTTATCACTTCCCATTTCAGGTCTGGCAGTTAGGAAAACAAGTCAAGGAAATGATTTAACTGTGGATTTGACCATTAAGACAAGCCATGATTCATGGGTTTCCAATTTCTAATTGAGACAATGTGTTGTAGTGGTTTGAGCAATGGACCTGGGTTCTGGACACCAGGGCTTGAATACCCACTTCGTCTTGCAAACTTATTGGGTGATCTTGGGCAAATCACACTCTTTCAACCTTAGAAAAGGTGCAAAGGCAACCCTCCCTGCTGATCAAACCTTGCCAAGAAAACCCTGTGACAGGTTTGCCTTAGGATTGCTATAAGCTGGAAATGATTTAAAGGCACAACCATCACAAACTGTGGTTTGTGGCTATATGCCTCGTCAACACATATGGGTTCACACATCACACCAAGTTTTTTTCTTCTTCTTTTCTTTTCTTGTTCTACTTGAAATATGATTTTTGCGCAACAGAAAATGGCTTTTTTTTGCCTGAGACCATGTAATGGATCATTTCTGAATATAAGACAAAGAAGCTAATAAAATGTAGATATCCCAACATAGTACAAAAATAAAAAGACCCACTATTTTGAACAAATCTTCAGCCTTCCCTAGATTGTACTCTGTGTCAAGTATACCAGTTAATACAAATTACAATGGGTGATTCCCAATTAATCCATCTCACTAACAGTTAGTGCTAGTTCCATTAGCTTTAATTAATGGAAGAGATGCAGGGAAAATTCTTTTCCTCTGTTTAGTACACCTCCCATGACCTCAAAAATCTGCTCCCGAGGTTTGGGAACCATTTGCAACACAAGGGGATGGAATTTGGAAGAGAGGAAGGAAACATTTGTTGCATGAGTAGAAGCCCTTTCTTGAGGTGCTGAGTTTCAGTAATGGATCAATCACAAGTTAGTCAAGAACCCTATTATGTACTACTCTAGCCTTACACTTTTTCCAAGGCTGCAGAGCAGTGACATGGAAAGCCTGACAAAATGTTCCCACTCCAAACAATGTATTTCTTAAATGTCTGACTTCCTGATCACCTGCCATGCTCACAGCCTTTTTCCTTCTGCCACTGCTGGTACAACAACTACCATTAACTGCTTCCAAGTCAACTCCAACACATGGTGACCCCATGGATGAGCCCCGCTATCCTATCCCCACTATTGTTCTGTTTACGTCCCCCAGATTAAGACACATGACCTCCTTGATTGCATCCAACATCTAGTGTGTGGCCTTCCTCTCTTTCTACCTTCTACCTTTCCCTAGCATTAATGCCTTCTCTAATTATTCATGCATCCTCATAATGTGGCCAAAATACAACACCCTCAATTTGATCATCTTGGCTGCCAGGGAGAGTTCAGGCTTGATCTATTCAAGGACCCATTTGTCTGGGATTGGCCATCCATTGTATCCTCAGCCTCTTCCCCAGCACAACATCTAAAATGTGTTGATTTTCTTCTTATCCACTTTCTTCACTGTCTCTCACATCTGTACATGGTGATGGGGAATGGCGCTGATGATTCTATTGTTAGTGCTTAGATATACAGTTGCCCCTCATATCACTTCATAAATAAAGGTTAATAATAATAACTCATGGATCTGAGGTCCGTGCCTCAACTATCTGCAGAAGGGCAACCTCTGCTATTTCTAATGGGGCACGCCCTATGTGGCTTGAATACGTGCGAGCCTCCATTTTATTGGGGGGTCCAGAATGGATCCCCTGCGAAAACAGATGGCCAACTGTATATCTTTACTCTTTAAGATCTGTTCTATTTCTTTCATAGCTGCACTTCCTATTCCTAGCCTTATTTCTTGACTGCAGTCACGATTCTGACCAGTGATTGATCCAAGGTACAGGAACTCTTTAACAATTTTGATTTCCTCATTGTCTAACTACACCAGAGTAGTTGTGCTGGCATTGCACACCAACTGGATTCTTCCCTTGATGTTTTATCCCCAATCTAATGGCACAGGCTCAATTGAGACAAAAGAACCAGTGATGCTAAATGCATATCTAGTTCCATGAATTCTCAAAATCCTGGATAGTAGAATTACCTTTCCAGGCAATCCCAAGCAATAATGCTATAAACATAAGATTCTAAATGAGCTATTTTATTGTTACCTTACATTCACTTAGTTTTCAGTTCTTTTCACCAACCTTGTTTCAGTCTTTGCTTGATACCAAGAACTGATCGAGGTGAACTTCAGTTATTACCTAAACAGAAGGAACAGCAACTGTTAACATACAAAAACATTCCTACTGTTTTAGGCAGTGTGTTACTCCTGCCCAAGATCTTGCAGACCCAAAAACTTTCTGTATGTAGCACAGAAATAGCCATTGTTTAAAGCTATGCAAATTATGCAGAACAGAAGTGATTTCCCCCAAAGCCTTTAAACTGACGAGAAATAATGCTCTTATTTAAAACAAATGTTGTGATGGGCAGTCACAAATAAAAGTAGACTCACAGAAACCAATGGGACTTACAAGTGTTATGAGTCTCCAAGATATATAGATATAATTATGTTAATGTCTTTAATCTTCTCTGAAAAGAACAATCTGCTGCATAAGTTGGGGCACTATTAATGGTTTTTGTGATTGAATTCTTGTTATAAAATTAGAGATTCATTGAGATTTTTAAAAATTGTAAATGCCTGTTGATTTTTTAAACATTGAGAAATTACAAATTGTTTAAATTTTTAGTATTATCAGTTTCTAAGGAATTATCTGTGGACAGCTTTTCTGTATGTCACATGCATGTGAAAAGAAAGAAGGAACATGTAAACATGTAAATGTTAATGTCAAACAAACAAAGCAAGAGCTTTTCTATCTTGGGGATCTCCAGAGACATACTAAAGATCCAGGTGGACCATGGAACCTTATTCTGATCTCAGGTTGTCACACTACAGGTGCTATATAACTGATTCAATTTTGTGAATGAAGTTAAAGTTTACTACTTAATCAAGATTAGACAGTATTAAAACATTAACTGTTGCCAAAGTTAATCTCCAATAAAAAGATACAGGAATCCTGTAGCACCTTGGAGACCAAGTGAGAAAAACAGATTTTTAATATAGTCCATCCTTGCCATACGCAGGGGATTCGTTCTGGACTGACCCACCCTGTGTAAGGCAAATTTCGCATATGTTGGAGTCCCATGTAATTGAATGGTGGCACCAAAGTTTGGGAATCACTGCCTTATAGGATGAGCAAGTGTTGATGGTATTAGGCCTTGTGATGCTGCTGCTCACATACTGTAGACGTTGAAACAGAGTTAGCACCTGTGTTTATCACAAGTTTTTGTTCCTGCCTTTCCATCCATGTTGTGTCCTATTATGGGTGAGTGACATTTGGGGACTGTCTGCAGGTGATAAAGGTCCAGCACCTAGAGTTCATGAAAAGGAAGCATTGTTCTCCATAATATGTTGTAGCTTGTTAATGATGTGTCTTGTTCAGCTGCTTTGTGTGTATAATGATACTAGAGCACCGACTTCCCTTGGCAAAGGGCATGCCAACCTAACGTATATCATATTCAAGTATACCAATAAATATCATAGAATCATAGAATTGGAAGAGACCACAAGGGCCACCCAGTCCAACCTCCTGATGTGCAGGAATACACTATATACATGGGATTATTTAAGGATGATATACCAATTTCCAAGCACATCCGCATTCTAAAACCATCATGCATCTACATCAATTAAAATTGGGTAAAACATTTAAAGCAGGAATTAGCAAGCCTGATATGTCTGGAAGGCTAAACTTTCACCTCCAGATACCTCCCACAGGCCACACCAGGCCTAGAAGCAATCCCTTAATGACCCCCCCCATGGAGTGGCCAATTGTGCACTCCTGTTTCTCATCTAGCCCCAAGACTACCTGTGCAAAATATACTGGTCCAGGAGGCCACCAAAAAAGCAGGCGTGGGCTACAAAAATATCCCTGCAGGCTGCATGCAGCCCATCAAGAGCACTTTGCCTGCTGCTGTTTTAGAGGTAATCTATCATGAACTTGTGAACAGTTCAGGACTGAGCCTGCAAATGTCAAACGGCAATTAACTGATGGGGAAAAATATTAAACATTACGAAGTCGAAGGCTTTCATGGCTGGCATCCATAGTTTTTTGTAGGTTTTTCGGCTGTGTGGCCATGTTCTAGAAGACTTTTGTCTGGAAGAAACTCTTCTAGACCATGGTCACATAGCATGAAAAACCCACATAAAACTATTAAACATTATCACTTCTGCAATCCACTCAAGTTCAATGCTGCATGCTAATGTTGACAATTTAGGCACAGCAACACTCCTAAATTCATCGAGAATCCAGTTTTTATTAGCATTCCCAATATGTGATTAGCAGCTCATTTTGACCAAGGTTGACACACAATTGCACACAACACTGAACCCAGAGAAAAGGTGATGGGATGTCAGACAACGTGCCTGTGTTGGACACAGTGCTGATGCTCAATCTTTAAATGCAAGCTAATTGTAAGATTGTTATTATTATTATTATTATTATTATTAACATTTATTTATATAGTGCTGTCAAATTTTACACAGCGCTTGACATACGAAAGATAAAAATAGAGGTAAGACCTGCCAAACAGCATACAATCTACAAACAAGTTATAAAAATAAAGCATCACATAACAAAATGCAGACAATAAAATTGTAAAAACACCAAGAAAATATAATTGTAAGTGTGTGGTCGTCCTAAAAGACTGTTGGGAACCAGCCTTTATTACTTATTTACTCTGGTTAAACATTTTACAAAATCTGGGAAATATTTTTCACAATTTCCTATATACACCTTTTTGCAGATGGATGCTGCTGAGCTACCAGAAGTAGTTAATGAACAAATACACCAGGAGCTCTCCACAAATACAATAAGCGCTTCCATTATCACAACATTTCCATATGCAAATATTTATGCATAATTCAGTATTGTTTTAATGCTATTCCCATGCAAAAATACCATTCAGAATTTTAAACTGGGGTGAGAGGTAACTAAAGCAAGGTAAACATACTACTATTGATTTTGTTAACATCTTCTATTAATAGCTTGTATAGTCTAACAAGCTGTAAGTTTCCATATAAGCACCTAATGCTTAATTTCAGCACAAGCCTCACATGAAAGTTTTCTCATGATCTGATTTGTACCAGTTTCAGACCATATGAAATGATTAGCTCTTGATAAACATGGAGCTGTTACAGAATTATTTCAAAGCTTTTCAAAAAAACATGTTAATATAGAATGGTTCCATACATAACACAAGGAACTTGTGCGAGCTAATTTTGTTGCATTCATGCCCTCCTTTCCCTTCTCAAATGTTGCCCTGCTTCTTTTTCTCTTGCTTAACATGTGTAGCAAGTCCATTACTGATTTTGACAAAAAGCTAAGCAAGATGTTGTGCATTTTGGGAGTGGAAAGTGGTGCGCTTTTTCCCTTACCACTTCTATTATACTTGACCATTGCCCATGGTGGCTAGGACCAATCAGTGGTGTGGTGCAAAACCTCCAGAGGACACCAGGTTGCACACTCAGGGATTAAAATAGCAGCAACAAGAAGAACAGATTGGCTTAGAAGGACGCAGGCATCCACACAGGCACACATATACACCTATCAGAATTCATCTAAAAAGGAGGAATGTTAAATGAAAATTATTTTTTAAAAAACCATGAAGTAGTTCTAGATAATATGAATTACAGTAGCCCCTCCCAATTCGTGGGGGACCCCCTTGCAAAAATGGTGGCTCACACACATATTCGGGTCCCATAGAAAATAATGGGGCATGCGCCTGTGGCGCATGTGCAGGGCTGTGCACCACCATTTTATTAAAGGGTGCCTGTCCCTCCCACGAAGATCAAGACAGTGGATTCCAAGTCTATGAAAAGGGAGGGGCAACTGTATTTCTATTCTCCCAATTTAATTTTTTAAAGGCCAAGATTTACATAAATTTACTTAATTTATATTAAAACATAGGCAAAATAAATGTTCCTTCTATGGAACAAAGTACAGAAGAGTGTCTATATTTTCTCTAATGAAGTACTCCTCAGGCTATCTAATGTAGAGGACCAGCAACCCATAGGGACAGATACTGTATTTGTGCCCAATGACTACCATTCTCTCTTTCTTTCCTAGCAAGTCTCCACTGATTGGCAGCCAGCATTTGAGCAACTCAGTTGCAATAGGTAAAACTTCTGCAATAGGTGAAATATTCACTACAGTTTTAATGAAGGTAAAAGGTTAAGCCACACCAAGGATACTGTATCCCAAGAGCAAACAACCTAGTGCCCTCATGATGTTGGTACTACAGCTTCCATAATTCTCACTGCTGGCTGGGACTTACCTCCAGACCTCAGCAGAGGACTGAGACACACACAGCCCTGTCCTCACCACTGCAGCCAGTAGGAGTCCAGCATCTGAGGACCAAAACAACTGCAGAAATAGTCCAGACTGAGTCTGCCTTAACTGCCCTGGTTTAGTGCTAGGGAATCCTGGACGCTGTGGTTTATTGCAGCACCAGAGCCCTCTGACAGAGGAGGCTCAATGTCTCCCAAAACTACAATCATGTATATTCCCTTGATCTCAATGGTGAAAGGGCAGGATATAAACGCAACTGATTAATAGTACTCCAAATGGGAACACACTACCAACAATTTTATCACCACTACCAGAACACGGAAGCAAGGCTCAGAAAGGCTAATTGGCAGAGTCCCTTCTGTGCCAGATTGCAATGGCCTCAGAATGCTCCAAGGGCTTTCAAGGCAAAGGGAAAGTGTATTTTTAGGACCTAGAGATCCCCAGAGAGGCCTCCTCTCAGGAAAAACAGGGCGCTTTCCTTACTTGCCATTTTTCCACATCCAGGGGAGTCTTGTGCTCCTAACACTAGCGGATGTGGAGAACCAAGCGTATTTGTACCCCGCTCCTTTCCCAAAACTGGGACTCAGCTTCCAGACCAGTCAGGATCTGGTGCCTTTAGAGTATTTGGGGAGTGCCTAGAGCAATGAAGGCTGGCCCTGCAGGAGGCCCCCAAATGTGTTTGAACAGCAGTCCCCATCCATCCATCCTTGGCTATGGACTAGGGATGGTGGCAGTTTAGGCCCAGAGGCATCTGGGATTGTGGCCCATGTGGGAGCTTGGGAAAGTTACTGGACAAGGAAGGAGGGAGAGGGGAGGACGGCCCTCTGGGAGTTGTAGTCCACACTCTTTCTCTCTCACAGACGTCCATCCCACTCCTTCCCAAGGTCTCCTTGATATCCTAGGTTAAGGAGGTTTACTTCCCATGGGCTGCATCCGCACGGCAGAAATAATCCCGTCTGACGCCACTTTAGCCGCCAGGGAATAGTTGTTGCGTGCCTCCAAGCCCTTTCTGACTTACGGCAACCCTAAGGCGAAGCCATCTGTTGGGGAGAGATGTCCGGAGGAGGCGGCGTGTGGCTTGCCAAGGGGCCATCCACTGCGAAGCCTTGGTCCAAAAACACACTGCAGCAATACTCCAGTTTGAGGCCGCTCTGACTGTTCTGGCTGAATGCTCGGGGATCCTGGGAACACCGAGCCTTCTCTGCCAGAGAGCTCTGGGGTCACAGTAAGCTACAACTCCCAGGACTCCCTAGCAGTCAGCGCTCCGACGCAGCCAAAGTCTCCTTAAATGCGTAGCTCTAGTCCCCGGAGGGCAGAAGGCGGCGCCCACCCTTCACCATCCACCCCTTCCCTTATTCCCTTCTGCCCTTACTCCCGCCCCCGAAGCCTTCCCCCACCGCCCACGGGCCTCAGCAGCAGCAGCAGCACCCGCGGCCTACCCTTTTCTCAGCAGCCGGAGCCCCAGTCCCCCCGGCTCCTCTTTCCCTTCTCTCTTCCGCTCAGCCGGGCCGCGATGATTCAGCCCGATTCATTCAAACCTGGGGCACCGTAAACACTTCCGGGGTCAAAGCACGACGCCTCTTCCGCCCGTCGTCCGCGCCCCAGCCAATAGACGCCCACGCTCGTTGCCATAGCGACGGAACGTCCCGCCCACTCTCTCGCTGCGCGTAGAATGGATTCTCTCAGCTAAACCACGCCCACTATATATATATATCTAAGCCACGCCCACTACTCTGCCCCTGGCCGCGACTACATTTAAAGAGGGGAGGCCGTTTGCCCCCCTAACGGCCGCCTCCTTTGTTCTTGCTTTTTTGTTTTCTACAAAAGAGCGGCCTGAAGATTCAGAATCTGATTGGCTGAGCGAAGGCAGCGCGTGCCCGCCTCAGAAGTTAATGGACCTTACTCTGTGAATGCACAGTTCTCAAAGGGAATTACCAAAAAGCCAGGGGCTGTTCTAGACTGTGGGAGGGAGTACACTTGCCCCTCCATATTAGGATGAGGGCACAAGACCCCCTCAATACGGAAAAACAGCAAATAACAACAAACATTTAGGTTTTACCTGAGAGGACACCTCTCTAGGAATGTCTAGGGCAACTTTGTGGTCAACGTCCGCCAGATACTGACCATAGAACTGCACTGGAGGAGCTATAAATGCCTAGTGGAGTATTCTCTCTAGGAATCTCTAGGTCTTTCAGTGCAACTTTTAGTCAAAGTGTACCATAGAGTTGCACTGGAGGACCTCTAGATATTCCTAGAGAGAACATATTAATCAAATCCATGAATAATCAAAGGCACAGCTATGGAGGAATGAGGGACACCGTCTCAATTGCTGTAGCTGCTTCCTATGGAGTCCTGGGATTTGTAGTTTTACAAAGCTGTGATGATCCCCCTGTGGTCTAAGCAACCAAACAGCAGGCCTGCCTTGGCTCTTAGTCCCAGCAGATCCTTAGCTTCTCCATGAGTCTCCTGGTCTATGTTCCTACTCCTTTCTGAGTTGAAGATGACCCCTGGAGATCCTTGAATCACTCTGCCACCACCCAGTGAATTCATATTGGACTTCCCTTAACATACACTGGGACTTGTTAAGGACTTCTAGTTCTACTTCCTGCTAATCTTCTCAAGCATCAACCGATCTGAGACACGTGTGAAGAAGAGTGTCACAGTAGCAGATACCTTGAAGGAAGTATTTATTATAATTAAACAGAACAGGACAAAAGATATGAATCATGCAAGATCCCAAGGGCCTTGGAGGTACAATATGTGCAATTCTAGAAGCATTCATTTCATGCATGCAACCAGAAACATGCATGCAACCAGGCCCGGTCATTACAAATGCCTTCAGCCCTCTTTGCCAAAGAGGGCTGGTGCCTCACAAAACTACAAATCCCAGGGTTCAGTGTGGGAAGGAACCATGGCGGTTGAGGTGGGGTCGAACTGCATTATTTCTGCAGTGTACATGCATCTCCCACTGGCACTGGTCTGCAGGAATCATGTTATTAAGACATTATATGTTTACAGAGGTAAACTCCAGTTGTCAAGGCTTGGCTCAACTGACCCAGAATTATGAAGCACTTAGTTTAAAAATTGGATTATGACTCTCCAGACTAAGGGTTCGAATCCCAGCTCGGCGGCCATGGAAACCCACTGTGACCTTGGGCAAGTCACACTCTCTCAACCTCAGGAAGGCACATTCAAACCTCCTCTGAGCAAATCTTGCCAAGAAAGCCCCACAAGAGGTTCGTCTCAGGGTTGCCATAAGTCTGAAATAAAGGCACACAACAACAAACAACAATACTATAGTTTTTTGTGGGTTTTTCAGGCTATGTGGCCATGTTCTATAAGCATTTATTCCTGACGTTTCGCTAGTATCTGTGGCTGGCACCTTCAGAGAAACAACAATACTCCCCAGATGTAGAACAGATGAAGCTTGAACTCCCCCTGGAAGCCAGGATGACTAAATTAAGGCTTTCATACTGTAGCCACATCATGAGAAGGCACGACACATTAGAAAAGACAATAATGCTAGGAAATGTGGATTGTCTTTGAGTGTGTCTTATCACCTGTCTTTTTAAATAAATAATAATAATATTTTTTTATTTATATCCCACCTCTCCGTCATACAACTGTTCTATGTTTTAATTAAAGTGTTTTAATTGATGTGTATTGTTTATTTGCTGTTGTTCCCTGTCTCAGTCCTTGGGCAGAGGCGGGTAAGAAATAAATATCATCATCATAATCTTTATCATTATTGGTAGAAGGTAGTAGAAAGAGAGGAAGACCATATGCCAGATGGTTAGACTCAAAACACACTGCAGAAATAATCCAGTTTGAACAGCTTTAACTGCCCTGGCTCAGTGCTAGGGAACCCAGGGAATTTTAGTTTATTGTGGCATCCGGAGCACTCTCTGACAGAAAAGGCTCAATGTCTCACAAAAATACAATCCCAGAATTCCCTAACTTTGAGCCAGGGCAGTTAAGGCAGTCCCAAAATGGATTATTTCTGCAGTGTGCTTTGGACCTCAGTCAAAGAGGCCACAGGACCCCCCTGCATAAGCCAAATACCGTGCATACTCAAGCCCCATTAAAGTGAATGGGGCTTGTGCATGTGGTGGTGAGGCAGCATGTGCACACCATGGGCGCACGCCCCATTCATCCAAATGGGACACGCCACCTCTTGCGCCCCACGTGCTCCTGAACGGCTTTCAGCATATGCTGAAAGCCACATATAACGCGCCCGTGTATGACACGGGTGCACTGTATAAGGTAATTTTTCCCCTGGGCCATCGTGCCTATATCACAATTATTGTTTTCTCTGATTGCCTTTTTCCTTATTAAGTAGAATTTAAATTTCATTCATACACTGCTTAAGCTTGGAGAATATTTTTAATCAGTGTTTGTGGAGAACCATGTGTGCAAGAATGTGTTTCACCAGGAGACAAAATGCAATGATAAGATGCAAGATGAGCTTTGCAAATCAAGATCCTCTAGATGCCAATGGGTGTCGCAGGTATCCTGGCAGGCAGCATGTTCCACCCATGTCTTAACTCGTGAATATGAGAGCAAGCTGCACTATAAACCAGAAATTTTGTTGTAGTTTTGTTGTCGACCTGTGCCAAATCAGGACAGCTGGAGGGCATGCTTAAAAAAAGTTTGAATACAAGTGAGGTTGCTCCCATCAAGTTGGAGCATTAAAGACTTCTCAGATTTCATGAGCCCACCATTATTGATCATGATCTCACAGTGTCTTGATGTCATGGTTTTCTCATTTTAAATGAAATAATGAATATGCTTGGTGAAACTCTGCCTTCTCTCCTCTAGAGTCTCCTCCCCTGCTGGCTGACTTCTCTCTGTCTGTCTCTATTTTTTTTTTTTTTATTTAACCACACAAAATGTGCTGGGAAAGAAGGCTAAGGGAGCAACTAATCAGAATGAAATGACCTTGAATATTATGCTACTTGTAACAAGGTGGCCTAAGTTTCTACCTGTCAGAACAAAATGGCATGTTTTGCGTCCGCTCTGTATGGATTGGATTGACTGGGAACTGAGCCAATATTTGCCTGTACTGAAGAGACAATTTGTAACTCACGCAATGCTATTACAAGATTCCAGTGTTTCGCGGCGATAATAATCTTGATATAGCAGTCCCTTGCAGGTGCAAGAATCTACACACAATGCTCACCCGTCAGAGAAGGGATTTCCTATTCATTTCAATGAATGGAGCAGTTCCAAGAATACAAATGGAACTGTGTATCAAGCTGCTGTTTTCCATTGAGATAAATGAGGAACCACGCATGTTGGAACCTGTGGATTTGAGTAAAAGTTGTGGTGTTTTTATGCCCCAGGTTTTCTTCAGTCCTTAACGTACATATTTGTGTGATCTTTCACCATTTTTACTAGCACTATCAAGAACATGTGAAATAAAAAGTCTTTTAATTAAAATATTGTACCTCCTTCCTCATTTATAGTGCCACATCTGCAAAATAATCCTATACAGTCGGCCCTTCTTATACACAGATTTTTTATACATGGATTCAAGCATACACGGTTTGAAAATGTTCCAAAAAAGTATAAATTTCAAGTATAAAACCTTGATTTTCCATTTTTTATAAGGGACACCATTTTGCTATGTCATTATATTTAATGGGACTCGAGCATACACAGATTTTGTTATCCAGGGGGATCTTGGAACCAAACCCCAGCGCATAACAAGGGTCCACTGTACATGTTTATTCAGAAATAAATCTCAGGGTGTTAAATGGAGCTGATTCACAGATATATATGTGTATTTAGGATTATAGCTCTAATCTATCACATATTTCAGGATGATATTAAGATAGATAATGTTAATTGTTTACAATATGGAGGGTTCAAATAAAGAAATAATACATCAACAGCATTATCACATGAAAATTAAAATTAAACTTCAACAGGGTTATTTGTTTGGCTATATTTTGTGCTCAATAGCTATTATCTCTCTTCTTGCTCAGTCTCAGTATCATACTTTAGAATTAAATGTAAACATGAAAGCATCATGTTTGAGGAGGTTAGTAACAGTTTTTGAATTAGCCTTTCTTCATTACTTCTCCATCCCCACATCCACCACTTCTTGTTGGCCATTGTTTCCACTGACCTCTCTGCTGCACTGTGGATTTCTTAGAGAATGCCTTTATCAGTTCACCACCACAGCAATGGAGAGAATTGTTCTGCCCTCCAGATGTTGTTGGACTGCAGCTCCCAGCAGTTGTAATTATTGGTGATGTTGGCTATGTACAGCTTTTTAATCATTTTAATCAAAATGGTTGTTGTCACTGGGTGCCTTAAAGTTTTTTCTAACTTATGGTGATCCTAAGGCAACCCTATCAAGGGGTTTTCTTAGCGAGATTTGTTCAGAGAAGGTTTGACATTGCTTTTCCCTGAGGTTGAGAGCATGTGATTTGGCCAAGATCACTCAGTAGGTTTCATGGCTGAGCTGAGAATCGAACCCTGGTCTTCAGAGTTATAGTCCAACACTCAAACCACTACACCATGCTGGCTCTCCCAATCTAAATGTACCACAATCAAATATAGTTGGGGTCATTAGCATGCACCTTTTAATCATGATGAACAACATAATTAAATATGATATAAAATAAAGTATATTTCCAATGTCATATTTAATTATGGTTTCATTATTATTTTCATCAAAAATAGTCTTGATTTTTTTTCTCTGATAAAGAAATCTGCATCTCATTCTTTCCACATCTATTTCCACAATGTTTATTTCACAGTACTGTACTGCCTTGTGAATTTTATGTAATCAATAGGCATCTTTCCTCCCACAGCTTTGGTGCCTAGCCCAAAATATAGGACTTGTTTATGTGATCCATTTTCCCAAGTTATCAACACCTTAAGTAAGCTTCCATCTCTAATTTGTTTTCATGTTCACAGATTTAATCAGAGGCCAAAGTGAACTCAGAAGTGAGGGGGAAGCCCTTGGATAATTAGGCCTTCTCAACTCATCTCCATTTCATTTCACTGTAAGGATCCATATAAATAGTGTAAGCATCCATCTAAACAATAACAAGGTTATGCTTTTAGTTGTGTTGTGGAACTGAATTTAGAATTCACTGAATCACAGTCGTGTCATGAAAGCTACCTGAAGTTAAGGATTTACTTGTCGTGTAGGCAGAGCCGGCTGATTCCAGCTAAAAAGATCAAATTAATTACCTCTGGCATTTCATCTTCTGTTAAAAGGGCTAGCAGATTTTGAGTGTCATAAAAGAGAAGCACTGTTAGCTATCTTCATGCCTCTCTCTATCTCTTAGCTGTCAGGGAGTGGGAGAGGTGGTTATGGGGTTTTCTGCCTCATGCACCAGACCAACATTGCTGCCTTTGGATACTATGTGCCTTGACCTAAACAGAGAAGGGACTGTGCCATTTGATGCTCTGTTGCAGGCACCAAACTGTTTTGGGTCAGTACTGCATGGAAGTAAGACTCTTTTGGGCTGGAATCCTTGTGGAAGTAAGCGTAGGGTTGCCATAAGGCAGGACCTCCAAACTGGGACAAATGTAGGACAAATGTAGGGCAACATTTTCAAATGTAGGACATGTTTTTAAAAAGGAGGACACATGAAAAAATGATAATTTTTTAAAAATGTTAATATAAATGCATGTTTCTTAGGACTGCTCAAATGGAGGACATTTTGGCATTACTGTTTCCTAGACAGAAGGATGTGAAATGTACTTCTCTTTTCTGGCAACCCCCCCCCCCAATTCTACAGAAACATTTTCCCACTTCCAGCAGGCATATCATTTTGCACAGATCACAGGATGGACCCTTGTGCCACTGCAAACTACATGTCCCCCTCCCAAGCAGCCATAGCATTTGCAAGATCACAGGCAGACCCTGTGCCACTGCAAAACTCATGTCCCACCCAAAGCAGCCATAGCATTTGCAGATCACAGGCTGACCCTTGTGCCACGCAAACTACATGTCCCACTCCCAAGCAGCCATAGCATTTGCAAGATCACAGGCAGGACCCTTGTGCCACTGCAAACTACATGTCCCACTCCCCAAGCCCATAGCATTTGCAGATCACAGGCGCCCTTGTGCCACTGCAAACTACATGTCCCACTCCCAAGCAGCATAGCATTTGCAAGATCAAGGCAGACCCTTGTGCAATTGCAAACTACATGTCCCACCCAAGCAGCATAGCATTTGCAAGATCACAGGCTGACCCTTGTGCCACTGCAAACTACATGTCCCACTCCCAAGCAGCCATAGCATTTGCAAGATCACAGGCAGACCCTTGTGCCACTGCAAACTACATTTCCCACTCCCAAGCCTTCTTAGCAATTCCCCCCTTCCTCCTTTTCCTTGCCCCCTCCAACCCCCCCAAACCCCTCATTCCCTCTTTTTCCCAGGTATGTCTCAACTTAGGAGGGATTTATGGGACAGATCCAAAGCCTTTTTTCTATTCTAATGGGGGCAAAGCCTTGAGAAGCCCTGGACCCCTGAGAAGAAGAGGAGGGGGGCTTAGAGAGAGGAAGAAAGAGAAAAAGAAGATGAGGAGGGGGGAGAAAGGAAGAAAAAGGAGAGGAGGAAGAGGAGGGGAAGAGGAGGAGGAGAAAAAAACAGAATAACAAGAAGAAGAGAAGGAGGAGAAAGAGAAAGAGAAAGAGGGGAAGAACAAAAAGCAACTTGCCTGCAAAGCCCTCTCCGCTTGGAATTTGGAGCATGCCCAAATAAGGAAGCAGAGGGCTGGCCAACAGAGGCAGGGCAGTGCAACAGACCCCGCCCCTGCTGGTTTCAGTCCTCCTACTGCTGCTCCAAGCATGTTTCATAGGCAGCACTCTATAGAAGGCAGGCAGCAGCCCTGGGAGCTCAGAGTTGGGCAGCCACCCGGGGGCGGGGGCGGGGGCGGGATGGGACAGGGCACGCCCCCCAGGGGGTGGGAAAGTCCCGCCCGCCACCGTGAAATGGCAACCCTAAGTAAGCGGCACAAATATTTAACAGAAAGTTTGGTACCAGGTTCAGAAATAACATGGAAAGAACAGAAATGGATTCCTACATCACAAAAAGAAAAGTGGTTCAAAATATTTCAGCAGACTTTTAAATCAAAACTAACCACAGGCAGATGTGAAGTGAAACAACTAAGTCAGATAAGCCTTGCACAAATAAACAAAAACATGTTCAACTTTCTACAGATCACTTGAAAGCTCTTTCTGAAATGCATATAGGGATGATTTTTTGCTTTTACCAGCCTCCACTTTTCTTATGATTTCCAGTTAGGAAGACAAAGTGATATATCTGCACTTCTTTAACAGCAGGAGGCAGTCCTAAACTGCATCTGCACAGCAGAAATAATCCAGTTTGACACCACTTTAACCGCCATGGCTCAATGCAATGGAATGATGGGATTTGTAGTTTTGTGAGACATTTAGCTTTCTCTGCCAGAGAGCTCTGGTGCTACAACAAACTACAGTTTCCAGGATTCCATAGTATTGAGACTTGACTGTCAAAGGGGCCAAAACTAGATTATTTCTGCATCATCCCTAATAATTGGTCACCCACTCTAGGTCTGATGAGAAGTGGAGGACAACAACATCTGGAGGGAGAGCCACAGATTCTCCAGTACTGATAACAATGTTTTGTTTTGTTTTACTTCCTTTCAACTGTCTTTAAATGCTAGTGGAGGAAATCACTCAGTTCAAACCCAAACCGTGTTTTAACTTGATGGCACCATTCATCCCAGCTGCTTTTAAAATATCCTAGTTTCTTTCTCCTCCTCTCATTTTCCCCTTTGTCCTCAGCTTACTTCAGTAGCTACATACTGAGTTCAAAGTTCAAAAGTAGTTTGCACTCAATTAACTCAGAAGGGGGGTGAGGAGGGGAATTCATCCTTCCCAGTAGACTCAGGCAAAAGCAAATTGCTGCAGCCCCTCCTAGCTTGGTATTCTTCCTTACTAATACCTTTTACCATCTTCTTCACACTGTAGCTGCTTGGCTTAGATTCTATATCTGAAATGTTAGAGGGCATGCTATCCCACACACAAACTTAGAGCAGTTCCATAGTTGATAAGCATTAGATAGTGAGATGGAGCAAAAGGTGAATATCAGTGGTCCCACTTCAGCCAGTTAGACCTGGGCAAATGGTAGATGGCATTATGCTTCAGTCAAATAATAACGCATGTTTGCATTTATGCAGAGAATCCTCCCAAAAGTTTGACTGACATTTCCCCATTCTACTTCAACCAGTTCCATAAAAAATTCATTAGTAGTTAAGGGAAATGGCCATTAAGTAAGCCGGAGGAAAAGGACAAAGAGATAGGTTTTGTTGTCTAGGCAACAGGCAACCCATACATATATCAAACAAGACACATTAGCTTTTCTGGCAGTCTCCCAAAATGGAGCTTTTGCAGTAGCCATGTCAAACGGGCCAAGTTGATCACAGATGGCAATATGACCATGGTACCCTACTTGTGAATCATCTGGCCATCTTCCATTGGATATTGAGTTCTAGATGAAAAGACCTTTGATCTGACCCAGAAGAGCAACTGTTACATTCTTTGGATGTAGTTGTATCATACAACTACAGTCATCTGTAGTTGTATGAAGTGCCCCTAGACTATCCTTGGAGGTGTGTCTCACAAAGCAATGCTGGGGTTCCTTACGGTGTGTTTGGAGTTTATCATACAAGGGAAGTTGGAAGTATAATCCAATGGCAATCCCAACGCAATCATGGGGTTTCACATTATTGCGTGATAAACTTCCACATGCAATTTCAGGCAATGGCAAGCTATTTTCAGGCAATGGGAAGTCAATTCGAATGCAATTCGAATTCACATAAATTCACTGAACTAGTAAATTCACGTGAATGTGTTCTGGCCCCACTTTCTTTTCATTCAAAATTAAGAGAAATTCCTCCCGTGTGATAAATTCCTTTGTCTCATATTAGTAATATGTCTGTGTGTATGTGCCTTAAAATTGCTCGGCGACTTATGGCAAACCCCATAGGGTTTTCTTAGGCAAGAAATACCCAGAGGTGGTTTTGCCAGATTCTTCTTCTGAAATATAGCCTGCAGCACCTGGTATTCATGGGCAGTCACCCATCTAAGTACTAAGCAGGGCTGACCTTGCTTAGCTTCCAAGATCAGATGGGATCTGGTGTCCTTAGGGTTTTTAGGTAGGAGATAACTGAAGGGGAGAATCAGCCCTTCACACTGACTGTCCTAAAAATTATCCTGTGTGAGGAAATCAAATTCCTTTTCTGTATCTTTCAGTGGAGTTCATCTTTCACCAGCCTGAGATCACGTACTAGATTTGATCTCCTTTGCTATCTCATGTTTTGGTTTCTCAAGGTTAATCAAGAGGCCTTCTCATTAATTTCCTTTGAGTTCCAGTGCAACCCAGTACTGTATGTCATGACGCTAGGAAGTCCAGAGTTTTACAGTCCCTCATATGTATATTAATTCGGTCCAGCTGGGTTACTACATGATTTTGTTATAGAAGTGAGTTTAACTCCTTTGTTCTCATCCTCATGCTTTTGTCTCTTCACTCTATTCTTGTTATTCTGGTCCTGAAGTTCTGTTCTGTGAGGTCCACACTTTTATTATGTACATAGAATTACATTAGGAAGGTTTATTATCTTGTGCCTGGTGACATATGCAATCCAAACCAGTTGTCCGTATATTTTATTCCACTTCTCCTATAATTTGCAAATAAAAATACCTCCTTATAGCTTATCTGTATGGACATTATGGCCCGAGACAGACGGGCGGGAAGCGGCCAATTCTAGGGTTTGGAAGCGCGCACCAACTGCACTCTCCCAAATTCTAGTCCATATGGAAGCTGCCATCATGGCAGCCTCCCATCCACATGGGGGCTGCCATGATGATGCAAGCGCAGTGCCGCGTCCATATGTCGGGCACCGTGCTTGCGTCAGTGACATGCCACAGTGCGCTAGGGAGCAGAATGGAGACATAACATGTCCAAAACCCACCATGGCATCATTGTTTAGAGATCTCTCCCTCTGTTTGGCTGAAGATGGTTTCCTGCTCTGCATTGTTCTGTTTATTCAGACTATCAACCAGTTCTCCTTATATTCAAACATGACAGAGGATGGAAAAGATGTCTCCTTTAGCTACTATTTTTAGAAGATGACAGGAGGCATGGCTGGGTTAAAACTGGGACTTGTAGGTGGGCATAATATCAGGGCTGCTGTTCTTTCTTTTTTCTCCCATAACTCAAGCAATGATCCCACAGAAACATATCATGGCCACCTGCCATGCTCCCATTTTGGTCCTACTAAGAACAAATTGGTCATGCTCTATTTTCCCCATGAGCCACAGATGTCTTGGGCTCTATCTACACTGCAGAATGAATGCAGTTTAACACCGCTTTAACTGCCTTGGCTCAATGCTATGGAATTTTGGGAGTTGTACTTCTGTGAGATATTTAGCCTTCGCTGTCAGAGAGCTCTGATGCCACAACAAACTATAAATCCCAGGATTCCATAGGATGGAACCATGACAGACAAAGCAGCATTAAACTGTATTAATTGTGCAGTGTGGTAGCAACCTTGTAATCTTTTAAACAGAACGTTTTTGCCCATGCCACAGATGACCTTTTTTTTACACATCATGTTTCCTTCCCCTATATCTACCATAATTCCTAATTTAAAAATCCTTTTAAAGTTGTTGTTGTTGTTGTTGCAAGAATGGTGCCAACCATACACATAAAATACATAAATACACATAAAACATTCCCAGGAATGAACAGTCTAATTCTAATTGCTTCAGCTAGAAAAAAAGAAAAGAAAGAAAGAAAGCTAGAGGATGGTCCATGTAAAAATGAAGTATGCATCCAATTGTGTATTTTTTCCCCAACCTTTATTTTGCAGAGAGGAATTTCATACTCCGATTTGCACTAACAAACAAAAGAGATAACAGCAAGTATGTGTATTTCCAAAGTACATTTGAGTCTCAAATGAGTACTTAATGTCTGTCGAAATAACTATTAAAATGCACCGTCTTTACCCCGCAGGTTTTTACACAACTTGAACGGAATTATAACACATATTAACTGACTTCCCTGTATCTCATATATGCAGCATATTTCAAAGATACAGTATATTTAACTATGACACTGAGAAAAGAACTGAATGCTACTGTGCAGGACTTGGTAAACTGGGGTTATCCAAATAGCTTGGATTTCAACTCCCTAAACCCCAAGCTAGCACAGCCAATGATCAGCGATCATGGGAGTTACAGGCCAGATAGCTAGAGAGTGCGAGGTTGCCTACTTCTGATACTGTAAATACACTGAGTGATTGCATGGGGCAAAGGAAAGGTGAGTAAATGTGGTCCTCCAGATGTTTTTGGTGTGTCATAATCCCTCACTACTGATCATACTGGCCAGGGAGTTTTAGGTCAAAAGCATCTGGAGGACCACAGTTGACCTGATGCAAAGTCATGCCCTCTCAGCTCTGAAAGAGGGTTTTTTTGTATGTGTGCTTACCAAAAGAGACAGGAGAATGTAATGTTTGGTAAATCAGATTCACAGAAGATCTCTCAAGGAAACTTTCTGAAACCTTGTGCCTTCCAGCTGTGTTCAACTGTATCTGTTATCTTTCCCAGACAGCATGGGTATTGGTATAGGAGGTGGGAGTTACAGTCTAAAACACCAGCTCTGGAGAAGGTGGGATTAAGACAGCTGGGTTCCCTTCAGAGCCAAACACAGCCATCCAGGCATGCATTGCAACCTATCAGGTTCCTAGAAGCATCTGTTTTACAGTCACAGGTTAGTAGCAACTAGGACTGTGACTAGCTCCTGTTATTCAAAGGTGTATTTGGCTTGGTAGGTCACAAGCTGTGCAGATAGGCCTACATTAAGGCTTTCTTCATTTTCAGTAACTGTATATGATAACACACATGCTATATATAGCATAATATAATGTTTACAGCTGCATTTTGTTTTCCTCCATCACTGAATAATTTGCATCAGTAATGCCAAATGAATGTTTTGCGGTTACATATACACAGCACTATAATGCATGGAAAAGTTACCTGTTTGGACTGCAACTTCCAGAACCTCCCAACCATCATAACTACTGGTCACTGGCCATTCAGTATGGCTGCCTGACCTTCTGAAACAGTTGTTTGAAGGTGGAGGGGCCACAGCCAAGAGATATGAGGTAAGAAAGCATAATTTCATGAGCAACCAGTGGTGTCACTAGGGTTGGTGTCACCTGGTGCAGTAACTCATGGTATCTAGCCGGCACTGACCTCCTCCTATACCATGCCATACAGAATCCTTAGTAATGTTTTTGTACTAATGTTATTCATAAATCACAATTCCTGTATAATACTGAATGTAATGGCAATATTTGTGCTATAACTAGCAAAATTAAAAACATGTCTTTCAATTACAATAGCATACAGTGTATTGTCATGCATATAGTTTAATGTGGTTAAAATGAAAATTTGATAAAATGTGATTTTTAAAGGAAATTTAATAATAATAATAATAATAATAATAATAATAATAAATTAAAACTTGAAGCCTCTCCTTTCTCCTTCCACTGAGCCTTGTCCCACTCACATCATCTTTTCCATTTTGCTCCAATGTTTTAAAGGGATGCAGGTGATCTCCACAGCCTGTTTCTTGCCAAAGTCAGATGTTTGGGGAGCAGTGATGTCACCCTGCCCTTAGGGTGTCACCTGGTATGGTCTGCATTCCCCATACCCCCTAGTGATTCCCCTGAGTCCAACCATGGTTTGTGAGATCCAACACAGCAACATTAGATCATATATAGTAACACATGTAGGCTGTATTCCTTCCTTCATTTACTTACATCCTTTATGTTCTGCTGATCAGTGGCAGTTAAGGTTGCCTATCTCTTGTCTATTGTGCCACGCTATGACCATGATCCTGTACCTGCTTACCTTGGCCTTACCTCAGTGGGGCTGAACAAATGTACAGTAGCAGCAGTAATTGTTTAGCTCTCCAGGTATTGTTGATTTGCAGTGCCCAGAATTCTTCACCACTGGCAATGCTGGTTAGGGTCATTGGGTCTTGCACTCCAACAACATCTGGAGGGCCATATATGCTATCAAAAAAAGCACTGAAGTGAAATGCTGGGTTTCTCATAGTTGTCAATGGAACTACACAGATTTTTGCTATTTGTAGATCTGGTTCTTGGCTTTTAAGACACAAAGTGGAAACAGACTTACACAGTTATTCTTAAGGAGATGAAAAGTCACAGCATAGTCTATTTACGAATGATACATATATTGGAATCTCATAAAATAAATACATATTCAGAACAAGAAAAGAGAGGAAACAAGAGAAATATTTACATTAGGAAGTACAGTGAATTAATTGCATATCCAAGTTGTTACTTATGACAGATGGTATTTTATATTTTGATGGGAAAATATATATATTCTTAATCATATATGTCAAGCAAAAGAGACCATATGTTGTTAAACACTTCCAAATCATCATTTATTATGCAGGGCAATCTTTCTGGAGCCTCCTTTTGTTATGGTCTAATCCAGCAAATCCTCTCTTTCCCATAACTGAGTGGTCCACAGCAAAGTGAATCCCCAGAAAGAGAGATCCTTGTCATAAATGGCAACTGGAAACTGTTGCCCTTTTAGTATACAATTGTTGTTTTATTAATAAATGTGCCACAAGATGACTGTCACTTATCCCCCCAAAAAAAAAGAAAAGAAAAGAAAAGAAAAGCTAGGTTAGTGAAGTGGTAATGGAGAAAGGACCATAAGTGCAGTTTCTCCAATAATGCTGAAATGATACTTCAAGACCAGGAGCAGGAATCCGGCACTCTCCCAGATGCTGTTTGACTGCAACTCACAGTATTCTGCACTATTGACTATGATGGCTAGGGGTGATGGAAGTTGTAGTCCAGTGACATGTGGAGGCTCAACATTGCTATAGGCTCAGGGTAGATAGCAGTAGTTCTTTGTTTTATTTTTCCACATTGAAAATGGCAAGATGTTACGAAAGATCAGAACTAGGAGGGGTTGTTTTATTTTGTTATTTTTATAATTCCCAGAATATCCCAGCTAGCGTACCAACTGACTATGCTGACTGGATGATTCTAAGAACTGTAGTCCAAAACATAACTTGTAGGAAAGGTAGGAAATTGACGGTGTTAGAAGCCATGGTGTCTAAATGGTCTTGGTTTTGAGTTGAATTGGGGGAGGCAAAATGTATGGACATCTGTGAGGCAAGCAAAGCTTATAATGTTATTTTTTAAAGGATATACTTTCTGTATTCATTACCCTGATTATCTAAAAAGTAATGACTTGCTACTGTTACTGCAATCCAGAAAGGAAGAGTTACTTTTGGAATTTCTACTGTGCCATTTTGAAATACTGTACAGGAGAATGCTCTCTGATTCACCCAAGTGATCTATTCAGAAATTGCAGCTTGGACATTTTGAGAAAATTTTGGGAAAACACTTTCCCTCCACCCAGCTGGATTTCCCAGATGTAGGATTTTATTACACACAGCTTTTAAACCACCATCAAAGCTTGATAATAGCGCCTTTGGAGATACCTGTTGCACAACGCCATCTCTCTTTTGCCACTGTCTTGTTCCCAAAGTATGGTTAGCTCATCAATAAACTCCCAATCATGCTGGTAAGTGTGGTAAATTACTCCTGTAGCAATTCCAGGATTGGGCATGGTGTCAGTGTCTTTTCCTCTCCCCCACTCCCTTCTTTTCACTATTCCAGAACAGCCTATTTTAAATATATATTTTATTTATTTATTTCATTAAATCACATTAGTATAACTCTTCAATTGCATAAAAAAACAACACACACACACAAACAAAAGGCATGCTGTGTAGGGCACAGGGCATGGAGGCGGACTTAAGGACAGAGGTAGAAGAGAGAGCACAAGACCAGCAACAGTCTGGTTGTGCTAATAAATGTTTGTGCAGTAGGGAGTGCTCCCAAAATGATATGTATGCACTTTCATTAATGTGACTGTGGTGAGAACAGAGATCTGTTTCTATATTTGTGCATTATCAGACTTTATTTACAAAAAATATAAAGGCATCCTGTAGCCCCTTTGTGACCAACTGAGAAAAAAATATAAAATCAGCATGTCTGGAATCTAGTCCACTTGTATCTGATGAAGTGGACTGGAGTCTAGGAACTCTTACACTAGAAATTTATTTGTCTTGGTTCTTAAAGGGTCCACAGGATCCCTTTATATCTTTTTTATGCTGAAACAGACAAAGGCCCGGTATACACAGGCACTTTGTGGCATGGTGGTGGCGATATTAGAGTTCAGGAGCTCACAGACACCACACGCTCCTGAACTCTAATACATATGGGTGCTGGCATCATGACGGTCTTCCATCCATACAGGGGCCACCATGATGCTGCCACCACCGTACAGCAACCAGGCGTCACTGGCAGGAAGTGGCTCTTTTTTGCACTCCGTCTGTGCTGCAGCATAGGGATGCTACAACACAGACATGGGGCCTACAGTGGTGGCATGGAGCCTCCCGTTTGACCTCCCCTAAGACAGCAATATCTTTCAACATCTCTGAAGCAGAATGTGAGCACCATAAGAATGTTTAAAAGTTTCAGTAAATTCTTCAGACTGTTCTAAGGGATGCATAGAAGATGGTTAATTCCTAAAAAGAGATATTTCACTGTTGAACACTACCATTGGGCTCAGAAAGAAACATTTATCTTAATTCCATATACATGGGAAGGAAGTGGAAGTTGTTTGGTGGTAAGGGGAAAAACTCTGGGCATGCCTAGAAGCACTTTTATTTTTCTTTTAAAAATTGATTGAGAAGGGCCATGACTAAAGATAGGGCAATAGGTGCTTAAAAGAACATGGGTAGAGGAAAAGCATGGGGATGTATGACCAACAGCAACTACATTTTACTCTCTCTTCCCTTCAGCTATACCCTTGGTTACAGGAAATGAAAACCAGGACAGTATTCATGTGTATCACATTTTATATGGTGTGAGAAGTGAGTCAAGATGAAATCAAATCAAGCCTTCTGAATCTTGTTAAGTTGAAGGCGAAGTCTGTAGAAAACTGGAGAGAATAGAATTGGAAGTGGGAAGGTTGAAATCCTTCACACTGTCATATGCAATGGTTCTTTCGTTTGTTGTTTGTTAGCTACTAATATATAACTGAGAATGAATAGGAAGAGAAGCTCAAAGTTTCGAAGAACAATTTGGTCTATGCAAGAAAGCCCCTGGTGTGTGTTTCCAAAACATGCTTCGGAAATACAAGCAATGTTGCAGCTACAAAATAAATCTAAGTGATGCAAATCTGAATTGTTAGAAGGCAGACAGACTAATTAGATAGAGGTAATTGCATTCTGAGTGACAATCAAATCAAAGTGATGCTTGCATATGGTATTGGAAAGAACATGGAAACATTGAGCAACCGTGGCTTGCTAATACTTCACTTGGAAAGTCTAGGTACTGTTCAGGCGTCTCTTCTTATGCTCTCTAAGACTGCTAGTAATTGCATTGTGGATTTTTGATTGCTTTTATGATAATACATCTTGGGTCATCCTTTCCCGCATTTTATGAAGTTAAATTCAGATGGCTAATAACTGTAAGAATTGGGGGAACGACATCTAGGCTGAATCTTTTTGGATGGGATTATACTGAGACCCAGTATGTTATAGTAGTTTGAACACTGGACTATGACTCTGGACACCAGGGTTTGAATCCCTGCCATGCAAACCAATTGGGTGACCTTGGGCAAATCATACTCTCTTAGCCTCAAAGGAAGGCAAAGGCAAACCAGCTCTGAACAAATGTAGCCAAGAAAACCTTGTCATAGAGTCACCTTAATTCGGAAATGACCTGAAGACAATGGTGTCAGTAGGACTGATGTCACTCCTGTGCAGTAACTCATGCTGTCACCCCCAGGCTGCCTGGCACACCCTCCATCTTCCACAGTGTGGGCGAGGTGCTGCTGGCACCTAGCCTCCCCTTCCAGGTATGCATCACATGTCAAGAAATCATGATGCTTTATTAAGTTCATCTCCTCCCCAAGTTTGCATTATCTGTTTACATCAGAAGTCCTAAGTCAAGGCAATTGCTTTCAGATCAGATAGCTTGAAGCCATAATATTGAATGGCTCAGCATTTCCCACTTAACCCTCCCTTTGCCCTCACCACTTATCCCTCCAAGCTAACTGTCATCCTTTGGCCTGCAAGGGAGTGAACAGGCAGGCCCAGCTCCATCAGGGCTAGCCTGAAGAAAGAGAGCCCTCCCTCCATGATAACTGTCATCCTTCGGCCTGTGAGGGAGTGAACAGGCAGGCCCAGCTCCACCAGGGCTAGCCTGAAGAAGAAGAGCCTTCCTTGCAGTCTATCTGCCTTGGTCCAGACCTCAGAGGGAGGGAAGAACCACTGGACCTCATCCCCTTCCCCAGCTCCCTTCTCCTTTTGTGTCATGTCTTTTAGATTATAAGCCTGAGGGCAGGGAACCATCTAATTATAAATAATAATTGTAAGCCGCCCTGATAGCCTTTAGGGCTGAAGGGTGGGGTATAAATACCAAAACAAACAAACAAACAAACAAATAAATAAATGCCAATGTTGGAAATGCAAGATAGGCCTTTTGCATTGCATACACATGCACCTACCTCCCTCCCTTTTGGTTTAGCTTAAGACAAATATTGCTTTATTTTTTGAGAATCTTCACCACACTAATTTCTGTTGCTTTCTTTTGTTCATTTTTTTCTGTTGTTGATGTATTGTTTTGTTGCATTGTTTCTTTTATTGATTAGTGTGGTTTTTTTTTTAAAAAAATTGCCTATTATTAACATCTTTGAAAGTTATTGGATCTGTTATTGGACTAAAGATGCCAGCCACAGCTACAGTACTAGTGAAATGTCAGGAATAAACTCTTCCAGAACATGGCCACATAGCCTGAAAAACACACCAAAAACAGGGTACAAACAGTTTGTCAACAAACTAAATATATTTTGTTTGTTATGCCATATTTTGTTATACCATATTTTTATTGTATTGTTGTTGGCGCAACATATATTTTTACGAGAGTTTACTAATGTCTTAAATTAATTGCCACCTCCACATTAATCTCTTTAAACATCTTGTACAAATAAGCTAATAACTTATACAAAATGTCAGGGACCTTAAATCTGGTAACCTGCTCAGTGTTACAGAAAACAATTTTGTGCCACCAATTCTAATAGCGCTTTTTTAAGATTACATTTTTGTACCCATTCAGCAATTATATCTGAGCATATTACTTACTCTTCAGAGCCAGTTTACATGTCCCTGGTAGATTTGCCATCATGTGATTTATACTTGATTTGTACATCACTTGATTTGCCATCAGTTGATTCCTTGATACTCACTTGCTCAAGTGTAAAAATAGTGCCATAGAGAAGCAGTGGCATTGTTGAAAGGTGTATTTGGCACACCTTCCCACAGAGGCATACCATCATTTGATGCTGTGTTCAAGTGGTGATCAAGTTTGTGTATGTGAACCAACATTAGTATACCTATTGTACATAGATAGTATTCTGCTATTGCTCCGTCAAGCACCTATGGGTAGCTGTCCCCCCGCCCCCCCGCCCCCCGAAAAAAACCACCCAGATTTTCTTAACTTCACAAACCTTTGCTACTTGTTCTTGCTGCCTGCCTATAAAGAATATGTGCTGCATAGTTTTATTTTAGCATCATCATTGCAAAGGTTTTCCACTTATAAAACTTGTTTTTTTGGGTTCCTTCAGTTGCACTGGAGTTCCTATGACTTTCAACAAGCATGGCAAATAATGATGGGAATTATAGTCCAAGTCATCTGGAAGATGGCAGGTTGGGAAAGACAGTTTCTTTCAACAACAGCAACAAGTCTTGAGTACTTACACACTGACTTAATCTTTATCTCATGTAACTTTAGTACTTACACACTGACTTAAACTTTATCTCATGTACCAATAAACGTGTCTCTATGATGTCATCAGGCCTATATGTCTATCCCTCTAAAATACATGAAAGCAGTTACTTCCAAAGCAGGGATAAATTAAAGGCTATTCTAAGAGGTCAGAGCTTAAGATCAGATTCCAGGATTCATTTTATTTGCAGTAATGATGGAACAAAGATTTTTGCAATAATTGTAGCATTAAATAACAGTATGCAAATGAATGTTAAGCAGACCATCTGTGTCATTTTAATAAAATACCATTAATTGCATGAGCTACATGCAGCAGTAAGCCTTAATGTGAAGACTCCTCTAAAATCTAGCTAGTGATTTCATATCATAGCTACATTATTCAAAATAACACCAGTCATTGTGGTGCAACAGATAAACAAGAAGAGACCCTTCCCCAATAATCCACTTGCATGGTAAACTCCTTGAAAAGCAGGTCAGTGAAAGATATGAAGAAAGAATCCAGATTTCCTCATGCGTTGAAATACCATCAAGGCATTTGCTTAAAAAAGGTTTAATAAATTGATATAGCCCATATATCAGTACAACAACACATGGTGTCTTAGGCTGTAAACTCTACTAAATGGGAATCACCAAATGCCACCATGATTGAGTCAGTCTGACTCCCCTTAGAAGGGGATTTCACAGCTGAGACGGTGCTACAGGAAAAAGAAAGTTTCATATATACACCAATCAAGCCTTTTGGGATGGCATGACATGCAACAGGGCCTCTGTTGGAATATATCAAATTCGGCATTTGGTCCATATGTTGAGATTGCCTTTCAAATATCCTGGGTTTAAACCATTAAGATCTTTCTACGCCAAAACCAGAAAATGGAATTCAGATTGGAAACAGTTCAGTTGGTTCAAGACTAGTGATGTATTGTCTTTGAAACAGCTATTAGGCAAACAACTGCCATATTTTAACACTTTTCAAGCCCCACATAGAAAGAATTGAAGTAGTCTTATTGTAAAGTAGGGGCAGTACAGACGGGAGGCTCTGTGCCGCCCCTGTAAGCCCCGTGTCTGTGCTGCAGCATCCTCATGCTGCAGCACAGATGCACCACAAAAAAAAAAAAAAAGAGCTGCTTAAAGTGGGTTCTTTTTTGTAATGCCGGAAGCAGGAAGGGGCACTGCCATGACACCACTTCCTGCCAGCTACGTCTGGTTGTTCTATGACAGTGGCGGCATCATGGCAGCCCCCGTATGGGAGGCTGCCATGATGCCGGTGCCCTTATGTATTAGTTTTGGGGAGCATGCGGTTGCTGTGCGCTTCTGAACCCTAATATCGTTGCTGCCACGCCACAAAGTGCTCATGTATCTGAGGCCGTAATTAAGGCATGCGTGACTGTAGTCAAATTTCCTTTCCCTTCCTTTCCTTTCCCTTCCCTAGGAAACGGTGCAGCTGGTGCAACAGTCAAAGCTGTGGAAAATTAGTTATGATTATTGTAATGATTTCTGGACAGCTAGTACAGTTTCTGATTTATTTTTACTACAGTTCTGAGAACTAGGTTTTCTCCCCTGCTGTTCACTTTGCATTGTCATTATATTTTTATCTTGAAGGTTTTCATTCTTTTCTATGTTTCTTTTATATCTATATTCATAGATGTATGTTTTATCTGTTTCATTTGTTTTTAACTTTTGTATAATTTTAAAACAGTTTTATAACCTTTTAATATGGGGATTTTAAATTGTTTTAAAACCTTTTTTTGTTAACATTTTTAATTTGTTGTTCTGGATGTTGCCTTGGGTCCTATCTTGAGAGAAAGGTGGCATATCAATGAAATAGGTAAAATAAAATAAATAGGCTCCAAGGTTTGGCAGAATTTATTATTTTAAATAAATATCTATGTTATACCCTATCTTTCTTTCTATGTAACAATTATAAATTAATAACTCTGAAGCTAAAACAGTGTAAAACAGTGTGCATCATCTGCTTCTATACAGCGTGCCTTTGGTATCTGCTGGGGTTTGGTTCCAGGAGGAGCACCAACACTCATGGATACCAAAATTCGTGGATGCTCAAGTCCCATTATATACAATGAGATAGTAAAAAGTTGTACCTTGCATAAAATGGCAAAATCAAGGTTTGCATTTTGAATTAAAAAAAATATATATTTTCAAGCTATGGATGGTTGAAAGTGTGGGTGCAGACTTCATGGATATAGAGGGCTGACTGTATTACCTAATGTTGTTGATAATAATTCTAGCTTGCCCTGCATCTCTGGGCGTCCTTCTCTCCTTAGACCTCATTTACTCATCCTGTCTGGTTTGATCAGCTGATTCACCTGTTTACAGTAGCGTCATAAAGCAAGAACTCAAAGGGTCAAAGTGCTGAAACTTTCTGATGACCTGGGACATCATTGCATGACAGCCCTTTCAGTTTCTTATTGCTAAAGGAATTTAGGGTCTATTCTCCTTCTTCACCTCTGTTCTTGTTCTTCTTCAACACTATAGCTGAGAAAAGAACAAACTTTCCCAATAGCAATGTATATGAGCTACTCCTCTTGTAGTCCACATATTATTCACCCATAGATTCTTTTTGAAGGCTTGGCTACAAGGACTATCATAATTAACTCCTACCCTAGAGAATTTATCTTTACACCATGGCCAGTTTGTCAACATTTTTCTTGGCTTCTTCCTTGCATTCTGCTTGCTCAGTTTGCTGGGGCCTGATTGGCAGCTTTTGATTGTTATGCAAAAGTTTCTTCAAGCATATCTTGAAACCTGGTGTCCAATCCTACAATCAGTATCACCAAATGAAGCCTAATTGGAGGATAAGTAAGACATTCGTGTAACAAGTGACCTGTTCACCATGATGAACAAAGAATGATAGAATCATAGAATTGGAAGGGGTCCACAGGCCACTGAGTCCAATCCCTTCTCAATGCAGGATCTCCAGCTAGAACATTCCCAGCAGGTAGTTGTTGAGGCTTTTTGAAGACATCCAGAGAAAGAGATCCCACCATAGTTTTTTGTGGGTTTTTTGGGCTGTGTGACCACAAAAAACTATGGATGCCGGCCATGAAAGCCTTCGACTTCAGATCCCACCATCCCTCTAGGAGCCTTATCACACAAGAAAAGAAAGCCAAGACAGAGCAGCAGAGTAGCAGCCTTCTCTGTGCCTCTCCACATGCCATCATAGCACTTCCATTCTCTTCTAGAGGGAGATAGAAGTAAAAGTGTGTCTTTTGTCAAACAGATTTTTCCAGCATAACACAAGACACACTTTTATTACTATCTTCCTCTGGAGGAGAATGGAAGTGCTACAATGGCATGTGGAGAGACACAGAGAAAACCATTGCACTCCTGCTCCATTTCAGCTTTCTTTGCTCATATGTTAAGGCTCTGGTGGCTCTGGCCACTCCAGCCCCAGTCATTCCCGATCAGGTGTGGACTGTGGTGACTGAACGCTGTGGTTCCAAAGTTGACCGCTACTGCAACCCTGAACAGGCCATTGGCAAGGGACACTTTTTGCCACTCCTTTTCTGGCTGCTTCAGGCTGCCTTAGGTGGCTGCAGAACGGCTTCTGGCTGATCCAGGGGCATGCATCGTCTGCATGCCATGCCTCTGAAGTGGCTGGAAGCCACTCTTTTTTGTGTTTCAGGCTCAGGTAATTGGTTCCATTGCCAAATCACTTTATTATCAAAAAGTTCCAAAAATGTTCAATCGAAATCTATGTTCCCATTACGTAAAACCATTAGATATGATCCTACCTTCTGAGGCAGCAAAGAACAAACATGCATTCTTCTCTCTGTAACAGCTGTTTAGATATTTTAAAAGTGCAATCTAGTCACTGAATGCCAATTCAGTAAGAGTTTCAAACTGCAATATTTACAACCAATACTAACCATGTAATCAAAAAAATTTTTGGTTATTAATTAAATAATTATTGTACAAATTACACAGTCATTTGCATCATTATTTTAAGTACAGAAAACTTATTTTAATTACCTATGTTTCGTTAACCACATTTAAATTGCTGTCTTTTCCTGCAAGAACCATAGAATTGATGATACATTCCTTTTCCTTCTTCTGTGTTTACTGTGGTGTTTAAGGCCAGGAAGAGCAACAGATAATTTGCAAATTTAAACTACTGAATGTCATTCAAAAGTATCCAAATTACCAAACTGACTAGAAACATCAGAAATAAACTGTTCTAGAACATGGCCACATAGCCTGAAAACCCCACAAAAACTATGACTAGATTATCCTCTCTTTGTTAAGATGAATGCCACATTTTCAACTAACAGTATATGTCATCATACTTAGAATGCAGGGTTAATGAAACACAGTTCAAAATGAGGAATATGAAACATCTTTATCCAGATCTGTACAGAGAGGCCTGGTGTGAGCTGAAGCCCTGGGCAAAAGGGTGGGAGAGTGGCTATCAAGCACATTGAATGATTGCATCCAATTCCCAAAACAAGCATCACACTTTTGCATTCATATGTAGGTCTTTTGCCTTCTCTTACTACAACCATGTCTGTCTAAAACATATGCAAACAGCATGTTACTTGGGTGCATTTTACACATCCAACCACCCATACAGACAGCCATTACAAAAACACCTTCTGCAACGAATCTCCACTGTTTGTGTAAAGTGGCTCCCCATGAGCTCAACACCATGATTTATGATGGTGTGATGAAATTCATTGAAGGTGTGTGGGGAGCCATTGTGCCCAAATCATGTGCCATGTGCTTCAGCTCTCTCCAGGGGCCACCCAGTTTGGTGATGGTATCATGTGCAAATGAGGCTTCATGGTATTCAGGTCTTGGAGAGAAGCTGGTGGGCTGAACATAAGGAGAGGATGAAAGATGTTTCCTTCTTTCAGTTGCAGATTCCTTTTGTTGTCTGAGAAACCTTGAACACTCTTTGCATGTAACATATTTGCCTAGACTTTTTACCTAGACATCATGTAAAATAATATTTAGACCTTTTCATTTGAATGTATCACTTATTTCAACTCTGCCCTATTATTTCCTTTTCATGAATATTTTGCATATTTTCTTCACACTTTTTATTCTGCTCTGGAGTAGACTGGCTGTGAATATTTCAAGTAGTTCCTTCCAAATTAGACAGTGACCTAAGCTGTATTACTTTTGCAAATAATATAGAATAGAGTTTATCACTTGTTTTGTTTTGCTGGAAAAATAACAACAGTGTGGTTTTGCTCTTGTATTATGCATTTCCAGTGAGGAGGTACCCTACCTCAGTGAATGAGCTCATATGTGCATGTACAAGGTTGCCAAGTACAATCTGTGGTATTGCCAAACAAAAGACGGAGTAGCCAGTGATAACAAGAAATACCCTGGAAAGGTAGTGCAGATCAAAGTAGAAAATACTGGACAAATAACTTGAGTTGCTAGAAGGAAGGGCCCTGTTTTCCTAGATTTTATTTTATTTTCCATTTGTTAATTGCAATTATGTTTTAAATGTGTTTTTGTTTTAACTGTGCTTTTAATATATTGTTCTTTAATTCTTTTAAAAAACCATTTGTGTCATGATTTTAGTTTTGTTTTAAATAATAATAATAATAATAAAATTTTATTTATATACCGCCTTTCCAGAGATCAAGGCTTCTTAAACTTCTAGAAGCCTCTGGATCCCACCCTGGGAGAAAGGTGGGGTATAAATCGAATCAATCAATCAATCAGTCACACTTTCCTCTGATCACACCAAAGTGAAAGCAGCTGACTGAGTATGTATCACAGCCAGTGCTTGCAAAAGTTACGGGGGGGGGGGGGGCTACATATTCCAAAATCCCCTGGCCAGCAGATGGCAACCATAGGTCTAAACCAGGAGTGGGCAACTTGGGGAGAGGGGAAGTTAAGGGAACAAATGGCCACCCAGGAGGTCTTGGAGTGCTTCCTCTCCTGCCCCACATCCCCAAATTTCTAGTTTTCCCCAAATACCCCAGCACTCCGGGGGGGGGGGGGGAGACGAGGTCAGTTCTGTTAGAGTGGATGGCTGGCCTGTTTAGCCCAGGATAAGCATTTCTTCCAATAAGAAGTGTCTGAGAAGGTGCTAGGGGTTCTGGAATGCAAACCTGAATCAACCAATGGTGGACCCCAAATTACTTAAGGGTTCTTCTGATTCCTACATATTTAGTGCAATGTCTATGCAATGTAAAACAGGATACTGCCTGCAGACTAGTTGAGTCTGCAATGTGTCATCACTCCTCTTTATAGCATGCTAACCCGACTCCTTTCCAAGCGGTTCCCGTGCTCTTTGAAATACATCTTCATTAAAAGCATTTTCATTAAGCCATTGCTGTTCAACATTTGTGCAAAGCAGCATGCCTACATTCTCAGAATATTAGTGGAAGATCAAGGCATATTCCTAGAGCAGAGCTGTTCATTGTATAATTTGGTTTTCAGCTGAGTGTGAACTTGCTGCAGGTGAAAATAAGATGATCCAGATCTGTCAGCACTGCTATACATGTAGGTGGTTCCATTATTATAATTTGTGAAATGCTCACAAGCTGTCTTTGTAAGGGTTTGTACATAGAATAATGTATTACAAAGAAGCAAGATGTTCTCTACCTTATCATGGCAGCTACACTTGTGCAGCCTGTAAAAAGCAATTGAACGTGTCATAAATAATGTAAAAAAAATAAAACCCCAACACATTATGCTGTGCAAAGCATGTGGTGGGAGGGGAAATGCTCAAAGAAAACAGAAAAGAATACATGCAAGCTACACACTTGTCTTTTGTCAACACACTTGTCTTTTGTCAATCGTTACAAAAGATCGGGAAAACCGGTCCACTGGGACAGCAGTTCACAGTCTTTGTATTCAGAGTAATGCCAAGGGGCTTTTGTCTTCATTTAAAATGCAGCCACCCATTCAATCCCTTTCTCAGAAAGCTCTCCAGCTTTAGAGGTTACACCCTGTTGCACTCTGCCAATAACACTACAGCATGTTCTTCCCTGTAGGATAGGTCAGAATAGGATAGGAATATTGCTAAGGACTTTATCACACTAGCTTGTAACAGTCATGTTAGTGAAGCAAATGGGGGCATATCATGTTGAAAATGTTCTGTCTGACACTTCTCTGCAGTCAAGTGAGTGTGCTGCTTTGTACATCCATGGTTTCTTCCACACTGACTCCATGACCCCACTTTCCTACCTTTGTATGCTCTACTCTGCACATGTGTGTCTTTCCATTTTTAATTTTTATTTTTGCTGTGATTCCATAATTACTGGGAAATACTTTAAAAATTGTTTTATCATTTCACTGTATTTACACAAGCACAGTTAAAATAAAAATGACAAAAACTGGGGAGTGAAAACAGCCTAGGACTGCTTGGGGGAGAGGAGGAGACCCACATCCCTTCATGCCATGTGACTGCCATCATAGCATTACTGCTGTGGAAGGGACCTCTCACATCGGGAGACTAATGGTATAGTACTGATAGGAGGAGCCATTTACAGGTTTACCCATGTGAGTGGAAAGGTACTCTACAGAAAGAAATTAGATGAAAAGCAACAACATGGTAAACATAACATCATGTCATAAGTAATGGCTAAATACGCTAATATCTTGCTTTAATTCCAATTAACTGTATCGTGTGGTAAAGTCCTAAGACTCATATTTCTGGGCTTGAAACAGAACTTTAAAAGATGCCAGGGGTAGGGATACAGTTTGCAGAATTCCCCCAGTGTTGTATCAAAGAGTGATTTTGCCAAGCTTTGCCTTCAACGCGTTCCCTGGCCTACTAATAAATACCTGAAATAAGTACAACCTGCAGTCTATGGATGAGCTTCAGGTGGTGCTTGTACTCGGTGCAAAACATGTTCCATATCCTTCTTGTTGCTTTGATTTTTTTTCTTGTTGTTTTTCTGTGAATTTTAAAGTAAAAATACAATCTTTTTAGTGATGTGTATGTTGCATTTTCCCCCATTCCAAACTAGTTTACGGACGGAAATCAATTTCCAATGTAATATATAAACTGTATGCAAAATTCTCTGTGCATATATTTATGTGCATTTTTCTAGAGACGGGGGTCCATGGCTTTCATGGTGTTCTAAAAGGGGCTTACCCAGAAAGAAAGAAAAGGTTAATGTGCCTTAAATTTAAAATATATATATATGAAAATTCTCCTAAGGCTTAGAAAAATAATTCCACTCCTGCCTGATTCCTCAGACTCCTTACCTTTCTCCTATGCAGTTCTTCCCCTCCTCCATCCCTCAAACCCCTTCACCCCTTCCCTCACATCCCACCTACTGGACTGGAGTGGAGTGGAGTGGTAAAAGCTCCAGTAATGGTGGCAAGTCATAGCAAGCTATGGGGAAAAGGTTTTTTCTCTCTCTTCCCTTGCTTTTATTTTTCCCAAGGGTACTGACATTGCAACAGCTCTTGGGGAAAATTGCTTTCCCAAGGGACTACTAGCTACATTATTTGCAGAGTGACACAGAGAATATAAGGGATGGGGAGAGGTCCTCTTTCCCTCTCCTTGTCCCTTGCCAGCTGAAGAACCAGAGAGCCATCTGCCACCATCAATAATCTTTGAGAATTCCTAAGAGGATAGGAGAGGTCCCAGAAGACTGGAGGACAAATGCTTTCCTTTTCTCCAAAAAAGGTCAACTACCAGCCAGTCAGCCAGTCAGCTTAATGCCAATACCAAAAAAAAGGGCTTAGAACAATCAGTCTGCACTGCATAAATAATCTGGTTTGATACCAATTTAACTCACATGGCTTAATGCTATGGGATTCTGGAAATTGCAGTTGGTTCTGGCAGGAGAGCAGAGCTTTAGTGCCACAACTAAATACAGTTACCAGAATTGAATGGGGAATCCATGGGGCGGGTAAGATAATAATAGTAGTAACAATAACAACAACAATAATAATAACAATAATATCATCATCATCATCATCATGCAGGCTGACTAGCACCTCACTCCCAGAATTCCTACTGAAGTGGCCCTGTACTCTACCAACTGGTACCACCAGGAGCCCATTCACAGTATAGAACTATAGCATTATTATTTCTCTTTACTTACCACAATTCTGTCCTATTGAATCCTGGAATAGGCAGTTGAGGGAGGGCTCTTTATAAATTCTCAGCCAGAGTGCTTTGGTGCGTGAAAGCATGGCAGTGAAAGCGGATGAATAGTGCTGTAATTGTGTATTGGGAGGAGAGGAGATTTATTTTCAAAATGATTTTTAATTGTGTAATTTCTGTTTATTGTTTAGGTACATGAGATTTTTTTTAAAAAAATACTTACTGTTTTAACAAGTTTATGTAAACTCTGTCATGGGATTTTTCTGAAAAGTAGTAAATACATCCCAGTAAGCAAGTAATACATCCAAGTAAGTCTGGAATTTCTACGCCATATTCTATAAATGTAGTAGCGCCAGAGATTTATATAATATTTGTTCTTTGCTACTGGGAGAAAACTAACAAACAAACAAACAAAGCCCCCCCCCCGAATTGTGCTAAAATTGTGTTTACTTTCCTGCTATGCAAGTCAATGTAGTAAGAATTTTTGGGACTGAAATTTGTTCTGTTCTCTCTGTAGGTAATGGAGCTCTGGAAGCTGTGGCCTTTTTAGTATATTGAAAACAATATATTTACAGGGGAAGGACATCATTTTTTTCCTCAGTTTGAATAATTATCTTTGAATCAATTTTGTTTTTTACAGGAGTTACTCTGCAACTATAGAAATAATAATGGTATATACCTTTATATTGGAACTGCTATGAAAAAAAATCTAGAGTGATTGAACCAGTTACTGGGTCACGATAAAGTTTAATAGAATCGCTGAAACAAAATTACTGATCAACCTGAATGGAAACTGAATGCAATGTTTTTCTTCATTCAGCTACACACTTTTAATGGATCTGCTAGAACAATATTTTCCTTTTGTTGGTCCTTTTTGTTCTAGTTGCATTCTTGTTAGATTCATGTGCTTAACAATAAACTTACTTCAAAGTTGTTTACCTGCCCTGGCCCCAAAACCAAGAATTGTTGGGGTTTATCTATTTATTTTCCTGTCTTTCTGCCAGCATGGGACCCGGGTTTGTTTGTAATAAGGCTAAAGCATTATGAAGCTGTTGTGGCAACCCTATGGTGAACCCATTTGGGCAAGATGTTTTCAGAGGCGGTTTGCCTTTGTCTCCTTCTGAGTCTGAGATTGCGTGACTTGTCCAAGATCATCCAATGGGTTTTCATGGCCAAGCAGGGATTTGAAACCCGGTCTCCAGAGTCGTAGTCAAGCCACTCTATCAAGCTGGCTCAAGAACAAGCTTACGGCCTGGTAATGAAAAAAGTTAAAACACAATTAAATCAGTTATTATGCACTATAATATACACCATTAGGTTTTTAAAAGTGTAAAATCATTTTAAAACATAACAATACAATATAACAAGAAAGTTTTTAAAAAATACAGCATACACACTCCATAATAAAGACTCCCCCAATCAATTTATCATTAAATGGATGTTTGAATAAAAAGCTCTTTGCTTGCCAACAAAAAGAGAGCAGAAAGGGGCCAATCTAGCCTGTTGTAGAAGGGAATTGCAAAACCTGAGAGCAGCCACCAAGAAGACAGGGCTGTCATGATGGTGGGATTGAGATAAAGCCTTCATCTGAGGATCTGAAGACTCTGTCATGTCTTTACAGAGGGATAATTTTTTCCATATAGTCTGAACCTTAGCCATTCAAAAGTTATAACATCCTTTTTTTGACTGGAGTGGCTTGCCTGACACCCATGTTATTTTACCAGAATGGTGGGCATAAACTCATCCCACAATGTCTTTCACTACTGGAGTACTATTGTGAAAATCTCAGTTCTATTAGCTGCCACTTTTTGGTTGCTCAGCTGCTGGCACACTCAAATGAACATACTCACAGACCAGGGAGTACCATTCCAGAGTTATTTTGAAAGTCATTGATGCCTTTTTGGTCACCTTCAGATGTGCAGATATTTGCCAGACAGTTCATCATTATGGATATACATAATACCTTAAATATCAGAAACAATATGTCCTGATGCATCCTGTCCCCATTACAGTACTTTTCAATTTCTATGTTAACTCATAGGTTTAATCCTTAGAGGGTAAACTTTTCCATTCTCCTGAGTTGACTCACCATCTGATTTCAATTCTAAGCCAAAGACCAAGTAAACCTGAAAGTCTCAATGCGGGACTCAAGCCTACCAAGGAATAATAATAATAATAATAACTTTATTACGGCCATTTGGCCAGCACAATTACAAAATTCCAATTTAAAACACAACATAGGTTCATGTACAGGCAGATTGGAGAGTATAAACAAATGACAGTTTATAAAAAGTAAGGATAAAAAGCAAGGATAGGACTGCATGATCAGGCAAACACACAACAATGAGTCGGCTGCCATCACCTCGCAAACAACTCTATCATATTGTGTAATAGAGCACCACATTCAAGACATATTAGTTCAAAATCACAATCATATCCCCTATCCAAGCAAGAGTTAAACTACAAAGTGCCATTAATCAGATGCAACTGATTGGGTAACTTCATTAGACTTTAGTCCCCAACTAGATTAGTTTGATGGTATGGTAAAATACGGCCATACCTCCTCATTTACAAATTTTACCGTTAAATCAATCCATCTATACAGATTTTGAGATTATATTATAACATATTACATCTGTTTAACAAACTGTTTACGATTTGCAATGGCAGCTGCAAAGAATTGTGCAACTGCTTGCGTTATACCTTCCTTCTGATCTGCAAGTAGAAAATTTGTATAAAATTTCTCTTGTCTGCCTGGAAACTGCAACACAATTGGTGTTATATATAAAGCACATGTTTCTGTATACAAAGAACAGCCAAAGAGAACATGATTAATATTTTCGATTTCCTCCGAGCCACAAGGACAGTATCTGTGTTCATAAGGGATCTTTTTAAATCTGCCCCCCAGGACTGCTGATGGTAAGATGTTAAACCTTGCTGACATGAAAGTTCTTCTGAATTACCAAGGAATAAAGTACTCCTAAAGAGAGCAGAGTACTTTAAACTCTGTCTTCTTAAAGGGCCACATTCAGTTTATGAGGTGTGCACTTCAAGACTGCATAGGATTAAAATAAATAAACTACAACATGTCCACAATAGGTTAAATAAATTATATTTTTAAATCAATTATACCCCACTTTTCCTGCAAGATTCTTAAGGTGGCTTACATGATTTCCTTCCTCATCCATTTTATCCTCACAATAATTTTATGAGGTAGCTTAGGCTGAGATACAGTGATCACTCAGTGAATTTGATAGCTAAATGGGAATTTGAACTTGAATTCTCCTAGTCCTAATCCAATATGCTACCAACTGCTACCTCATATGCCTTTAAATTTACCTTAAAATTAGACATTTAAACACACTCCGGGAGCAGAAGATGTCCTTTGATTTTCTTCCTAGTTTTCTTCAATGGAAACCTCCATTTTTGTGGTGTGCTTCTTGCTATGGTCTGGGAAGAGGATGACCCTTATTCTGAAGCCTCAGCCTCTGATGAGAAAGGTCCAAGTCCATGTCTTTAGTCCATGAAAATCATTAATAGCATGACTTCTACTGGGCTTTAAAATGTTAAAGTATATACTAGCATACACTATTTAATGTATTACACCAGAGTGTAAACCAAGAAAGTGGAAATAGTAGCCTGAGGCTTGAAGTGCTTGAGTTCATGCTTGAAAGTTGTACATCTTTGGTGCGAATAATGGTTGAGACAAGATAAAACTAAAAGCAAAACATTAACTGTACCACCACATTTGAAAACAAAATGGTACAATCAACAGCAGAGGAGCGGGTGGAGGGGTTTCTCACTGAGTCATCTCCCCCCTCCCCCAGATCCAGACTTGAATTATGAAGGAGTATCAAGAGCTTTCCAAGTTTCCTCTGTGTAGCAGCACAGCTTTTGCCTCCTTTTGTTCTGCCCAGTGTGCCCATTTTTAAATATTCAAACAAAGCTCCATAAACCGCTAGTTACGCCATAATACCAGCTTGTGTTTACGTTTTCAGCTCTCCAGATCATGATCCCATTGAGTGCACATAGAGCGAGTGCTCGTGAGTACGCGCCCATTCACCATCAGGAGGAATCAGACTGTAAACACAAGCTGGTATTTTGGTGGGAGCACACTAATATGGCGGCTGGGAAGGTTGGAAGTGAAAGGTCAATGATGGGTTCAGAAATTCCTTGCTTTTTTCAGGCTGTGTGATATTGCTTGTGCAGTAACTGTTATTTCTCTCTCTCTTCCAAATGGGAGACAATCATCTGTTATGAAGCAACAAGGCCTAGTCAGAATGGTTTCCTTTAAAGATGACATGAATTCATCTTCTAAGGCAATTGATGGGAGCATTATTTACAATATTAAAACAAGACTGGGTTCGTAATGAAGATTTAAAAAAAAAAGTTAGACCAGAGCTTTGGAAAGTTACTTTTTGGCAATGCCACATTGGTTGGGGAATTTGGAGACTTCTAGTCTAAATAATTGCTCTTACCATCTTGGTTACAATTCTAGTAACTACTAAGCTGAGTAGTTCAAACTACAGGAAAAGAGATTCCACCTCAACATTAGGAAGAACTTTCTGATGGTAAGAGCTGTTAGACAGTTAACACAGTCCCTCAGAGAGTGGTAGAGTCTCCTTCTTTGGAGGTTTTCAAACAGAGGCTGGATGGCCATCTGCCAGGGGTGCTTTGATTATGTGTTCCTGCATGGCAGGGGGTTGGGCTGGAAGGTCCTTGTGGTCTCTTCCAACTCTATGATTCAATGATTATATGAGTATCAAGTGATATCTAAGACATAAAGAAAACAACACTGTACACTTGTTGTATATGATAGGCCACTTTTGAAACTCAAGGAGCATAAAAAGCACCTTGGCATAAAGCCCTGGAAAGGAAGGTTGATGTTCAAGAATGTAGTGGTGGGCATCTCTTAAGGAGCTCTCCCTAAAGTGTAGCTCCCCATATTTTTCTGTGAAAGACTTTTCTTTGGAAATATTACACTGGAGAAGTATATAAGAAGTTGATTGGTGAAAACAAAGATGCAAAATTAATTCTGAGAAAGCTCTTGCAATTTCAGATGAGATTTACATTGAACCCATGTACATCTAAATAAATCAAGCATAAATCATTTGAGTCCCCAAATGGAGAGCTGAGCATTGTGTGATGACATTAATCAAATGTCTGTGAGAAGCTCCCTAAATGGCCTTCTTCATTTAGTTCATTTATTAATACGATTACATTGTTTCAGTCATAAAATGATAAAAAATAGCATAGTTTAGCCCACTAGCGAGAAACATCATTAAAAACCTAAGAAGTAATGAGATATAATGCATGAGCTAAATATATCTCACTGAAATATTGTACCTCTTCAATGTATTTGTATAAACAAGTCACATGTGGGCAAAGATCACTAGATATCTTGGGAAATATTTTGACACTGGTGACTTGGAATATGTATTCCCTAAGTGCTGATGCTTTTGTACTTGTAAGTAGGGTCTCCTTGCCTTGAAAAAACGAGTGTATCTCTGAGTAGAGACACATAGGTAGATTTTATCCATGTGATTGATTTCCATATGCCAGGAGGAGTGAATAATTAGTATTTCATAATGGGCTGACACCTACAACATTTGCAAGGATTATCATTCTCAGTGTGATTTAATTGCTTACTTCTTACCTGAAATAATAGCCTTTCTGTGGACATCACACAGTTCTACATAAACTGAGCATACTGTAATAAATATGGGAATGTAGTAGAATAACTTGAAATAATATGACTGTTAATGTTTACAAAACCACAAGGTGAGGGGAAATACTCAATTTTTCATAATGTGATACCAAAGCTAAAGTTTCTGTATGGATGCTATTTCATCACACTTCTTATGGCTGCAGAGATATGAATGAGATGTTAAACTAAAGTACATTTTCAGCAGAAAACCTGTGATTTGACTTATTTGACAGAATGAAAGGCAGACACAGACTATCAATCTGCAAACTCTTCTGTGTCACTGAACAGTTGTTTTGTTATAAAAGCCTGGAGACTAGATGTGAAAGCAGTGGCCTGAGGGATGTGGCATTTTAGAGAAAGGGGGAAGATGTTAGCCTAACACATTGTGGATCCAAAGACATTGAGTGCAGAAGATGGGGAAAGCAAGGAAAGAATGGGTCAAGGAGATGGGCTTCAGGCTGAAGCAAAGAATTAGATGTGGGAAGTCGAAGGCTTTCATGGCCAGCACCCATATTTTTTTGTGGGTTTTTCAGGCTATGTGTGGCTTTGGGCATGAAGCACATTAAAACAAATGAGGTGTCTTGAACTGCCAATCTGGTATCTGCTTTTTCAAGTGCTTCACCTTCCAGGGTCTGGAACTGTATAGATTTGCTCAGGTGAGTTATTCAATATATGTATGTCCTCTGCTGGGAAGTATACAATAGAACAAAGATGGCATAATTTAGAATAAAATAATTATAACAAAATTGCAGAAAATTGTTTTAAGGAATACTTCCAGCATACTTTTTTTTAAAAAAATTTCATTCAAACATTAGTAATAGCTGTACTAGAAGCAGAATGGAAAATCAGGGGTGTATACACACTGCAGAAATAAAACAGCTTGACACAACTTTAACTGTCATGGCTCCATCTTGTGGAATCTGGGGATTTGAGGATTGGTGAGACACCACAGCTCTCTGACAGACCAGGGTGAATACTTCACCAAACTACAAATCCCACAGTTAAAGTGGTGTCAAATTGCTTTATTTCTGCAGTGCGAAAGAGCTGTGGGTATACATTCCTTTATTACAGAGCATTTTTGTTCTTTGCTAACTGCTAATCTAGAAAGTTATTACTATGAACAATAAATATATTCTGAAGCAATCCATGACTGAGCAGTGGTATAATGATGACTTGGTGCCCAGAGTATTATCTTGTCCAGGGCTCTGAAATAACAAGTCACAATTAATGTAGTTTAACTTCTTTTTTGTAATGAAGATGTAACAGAAGGACATTTCAAGTGGGAATGAATGCATTTTAGTTGGTGTAATAAATAAGATTTTATAGTTAGTCTTTCAAAATAATTTTAAAGGGTGATTGAAAAGTATTTTGACATGATTCTTTCAAGTTATATGCCATTCTATTAATATTTTTTAAAGTAACAAGAAGTAATGAGAAATTACAAGAAGCAATGCAACAAGCAATGCACGTAGTTACTTTTAAAGTAATAAAGTAATAACTTTTTTTAAAAATGCAGCTAATATAGGGACAAATTATATTTTAAAAGTTCCAGATGGAGCTACCGTTGCCCAATAGGGATGTCTTCAGAGTGTCACTTTAATAATTTTTAAAAATAACTTTTAAGATTGGCACCTGTTTGCATAATGAAGTTTCAGTTTGTTTTTCCTAATCTTCACCTTTCTTCTATATTTCTTTTTCTATTTAGTTTATTATGCTGCTTCTGAAGATGTAAAAATAAAAACAGAGCCTTCAAAACTGCATGCAGTTGATATGAGAGCTAGAAAGAGCTTTCTAATTATGTAAAACTGCATGTATTTTTGTACTTACTGCTAGCAATTACACATACGTAAACTGCAGTGATAGGATCTTATGTTTCCACTTTGAGCTGATCTTCTTATAGCTACTTTTGTGATGAAGCATTTTCTCTGTTTGGATTTTCTGGGTATTCCTTTTGTTTACCTTTGGGTTTCCACATTTCAGTTCTCTCCTTTATTGATACTGAAGTGGGCAGAAATTATTCATCACTTTGGTCTTGAGCAGGCATGAGAAGCATGTAGCTTTCCAGATATTGCTGGATTGCAGCTCTGATCAGCACTAGTGATCATAGTCAATGGTGAGGAATGCTGGGAGCTGCAACCTAACAATATCTAACACTCAGGAACTCTGACTACCAGTCTGGTATCCAAAGTCCTTGAGAACTTGAGATGTATGGCCCTTGCATTGAGGCCGTTTAGGGGATGCAGTCTGAACTTTATCATGAGTCTACAGGTTAATCTATCAGTCTCATTAAAATCTGTTTCTGACTATTGAAGAGGCCATTCAGACTACCTTTTACTCCAGATCAGAACCCGGATTAAACACGGGAAGTTCATATTGGCCCCAATCCTTCCACAAGTGAAAACGAGGCTTTCACATCCCTTGGCATGGGTCTTTTGAAAGGGGAGTAAAAGTTGTACCTTTTGAGAAAAACCAGGTCCGGCAAATATGAACTTGTCCCCGATCATGATTGGGTCAAGTTCAGGGGAGGGATTTAGGTCAGAGGGAGGGCGGAGGGAGGAACATGCCTCCCCTTCTTTGGGGTGAAGGAGGAGGAGGAGGAAGAAGGAGCCTGGAGAAAGAAGGGAGCCATGAAGAGCAGAATCAGAAGGAGGAGGAGGAAGGAGCAGGGCAAAGGGTCAAGTTCAGGGGAGGGATGTAAGTCAGAGGGAGGGCAGAAGGCAGAACATGCATCCCTTCTCACAGGCAGCTCTCTCTCTCTCTCTCTCTTTCTCTCTCTCTTTTGTATTTTTGTTTTGATAGACTATACAAATACTTTTTCTACAGGTAGATACATATATAGATAGAATGTGTCTGCTTGTGCTACATTCCCTTTCATTAACTTGCTCCCAGCATGGCACCTCACTTTGAAAGAGGCTTTTTTTCTAAATTACTTTTTATATGCAAATGCTACAGTGCGAATGTTACAAATGTTTCTTTTTCAATTTGGCAAATTGATACATAATGCTTTTGCTACTGTATGTGTCTGTAAGGAATTCTGGGGCGACTGAGGGAAAGCAAAGGATGCAGAGATGCCATTCCGAGGTGAGGAATTTATTATTATTATTATTATTATTATTATTATTGTATGTGTATGAGGCATTCTGGGGTCACAAGGAGGGAGGATGAGGAGATGGCATTAGATTGCATTTTGGGATGAAAACAGAGGCAGAGGAAGATCCATAATCTGTAGTGACCCAAATACACACAACACACACATCTGGAGGTTTTTAAATTTGACAAAATATGTGCACACTGCCACCAGTTTTTTTTAAAAAAGAAGCAGGGGGAAGCACCCATCCAGTTGCCAAATTGCTGTAGGAAACATCACCTTGACGAAAGTGGAACTGAATTTGATTAACAGCAAAGGAGCCTTCTTTTAAACCGGTACCTGCAAATGTGAACTCTCCACAAAGAGCTGCAATAAATAACCCTGATTAAGGTAAATTATAGTGGGAACTTGCTTCTGGAGAGATTCAGGAGGAGGGACCTGGATCTGCCCAGTTCCATCCAGGGTAAATGGCCCAGTGGGAATGGGGCCGAAGTATGTTGGAGCTGGGGCTGCCCAGGTGTTACCTGCATTTAAATAAAGTCAGCTTTCAGTATTTAAAAGAACCACTTATTATAGAGATGCCAATAAGGACTTCAACTTCAGAAGCTTTTCTGATTATTTCTCAGGACCTTATGAGTGGAATCACCATCTAATCTAAGTATTTATGTACATTTTCCATGTGTTGTTCAGTGCCAAAACAACCTTTTAATGTCATCACTAAATGTATGTGGTTGTACTGAGGTCAGCTAGAGATTTAGTCACTAACCATATTAGTCTGTCAGTCAGTTAGTTATTATTTGTATAAAGTACCACATGTATCAAAATGTGGATAATTTTTTTTACAAATTATTGTTTAACAAAACAACAAAATCAAGTAAAATAATTGAAAGAGACTAAACATTAGAAGTCAAGAGGGTTTTTAAAAAATACGCTATCAAACATTCCACCAAAGCTGTTGGATTTTACAAAAAAAAAAGTATTCCCTGTGTAAACCTGACCAGCAATGCCACCAGATAGAGCTTCAGAAGAAGAATACCTATATAAAAGCTGTATGATTCTATTTCTTTTGGGCATTTTGGAGTCAAATAATACCAGGTCCACTTTCCAGAGCTGACACTGGCACAAATCCAGACTTAGCTTAAGGAAGCCCCTTGATAGATGCCTCTCTTGTACTGAATATTCTTTGTGTTCTTGTTGTCCAGTTTTATGCCTGCATTCCACCGGTGGGGTGGTGTCATTTGTGGAATACTAATGGCTGCAACATGCATCAGTACAGGAGACAGTATGAATGCTGCCCAAAGTATAGGATTCTAGCAAGCCAGCCATGCTGAACTCAAGAATCCTAGTGCAAATAATAAAGAGTGAAAGAAAAAATGCTTAGCCAAGTATAACCAGTGGCATCACTAGAGGCCCAGAGGGGAGTATCACCTGGCAAGATGGTATACCCAGAGGGACTGACACAATTACTGGGCAATCGAGAAAGGGCACTTTCCCGCTCACTCTAAATGGTCCTTTCAGAGGCTGCAGCCATGCCTGAAGGCCCCATGTAGTTTGATTTTTTGATTCCTTTTTATTTAGTCATTCAAAAATGAACTGGAATATATCAGAAAGCCCCTTAAAAAAACTGGGTGGAATTGAATGTGTAAATGATATATGGAGTGCCTACAATCCTGATGTATGTTTTAAAAAATGTTAAGAATAGTATGAACTTTGAAGCTGTGGCCTGAAACAGATGGACCAAATAAGTGGCTTCGGACTACTTTGGGAGCATGGTGATGCACACCCTCAAATCATCTGGAAGCCACTCCAAGCGATCAAGAGCAGGCTCTTTTAGGATTTAATCCATTCCTGCCAGTTGCTGGTTTGGGATTGTGGTGGCAGCCCTCTTCAGGGCGAGCCGTGTGGTTACTGTGGTCCTGGCCCGATTGGGGCCGGAGCAGCCAGAGGCCACTCCTTCAGGGCTGTCTACTTTGGCATTAGAAAAGTGATAAGTTTTATTTCCTGTCAATATCCAAATTTGGGGAACTCTGACTTCGGCTGATACTGGAGACAGGGAAGATTTCCCCACAATTAAAGATGCTTAGATTCCATGTCAGTCTGAAAAGACTTTTATAGGCCTGTTTAAGTTCCAAGCCATGTAGGCACTGACTATTATAATATTACATGCATATTATTGTATTTCTTCCATGGAGCTCAAAAATATTAAACTTAATGATGATGCAAGCAATAGAACTATAACATTAAATTCTTCTTTTCTAATGCTAACTTTATTATTACACTTTAGCTTTACAGTATTTGTAATTTAACAATGGGATGTATTTACAGCTTATGGCTTAATTTTGTGTCTTCAGCATGCTCAGAATATGGTTTTCCTGGACCTTGATCAGAAACTTCCCCTCCTTTCTGAGGATTCTGGCCAAGATGACTAATCACTAGTAGCACAATTTTCATGCTGCTCCTATTTTAGCAGGATTTATTATAATCTTTAAGCATAAAAAAATGGAATGATTCCACAAGGGCAGAAATGTAGTTTCCCGGATAACCCCCAGCTCAGGAGTGGGTTGGGGCGCTTCTAGTAGACATGCGCACCCTGGAAACTACAGCATTCCTACTGTAAAATTGAAGAGTTACAGGGATTCATTAAGGCTGACTAGCAGAAGCTTCTCCAGAGAAAGATATGATGGAAGTACCTTGGGTGGCCCATGCTGAACAGAGATAGAAAAATCCCCTGCTCAGCTGGTGAATTATTACGCATTAGTGAGTACAGTTTGCATCATAAATATTCAAAGTGCAGTCTTCATTAAGAATCTGAAAGTGAAAATTAGCGCTCTAAGAGAATAATACCATGGTGCTCTAAAATTGAAGATAATAATTAATAATAATAATAAATTATTTATTTATAGCCCGCCCAACCACTAGGAATCCAGGCAGGCTGCAACAGTAAAAATGCATTAGAAATACAATAGAATACTAATTGTTCCCTTCCCAACCCCTTCCTCAATATTAAAACTACAATTAAACAATCAAAATTTAAAAACAATAAAATTCTATATAGCATTAGGTTAAAATTAAAAACAGTTTGACAGGCAGAGAGACATACATCACAAAATTGAGATCATATTTGTAAACATACACAAAGGGAGGAAGCTAGGATTTTTTTAGCTAGGTTGGGAAGGCCTGCCGGATCAAATTAAGTGGCAATGTGGCCAAGAAATAAGAGACAGAACTGTTGTCCACAAAACTGAAACAATTAAAAGGTCTATATGGAAGCCATATTTTAGAAAAGGAAAAATAAATATTGTCTCTGATCCTGGAATTTAAACAGAGAGTGATTTACATGTTATTACATGGCCACCAGAAAAATGTCCAGGGCTGGGCTAGGCAAAACTGACCCTATATTCATTAAGATTTAAGCCTTAATATCCAAGATGTCTAACCAGAGATTTGAGTAAACATACAACTGAAAGAAAATTTAGAGAAGACATTTTGATAAGAAGGCTCAACAAAAATTAAATTACTGCAACAACAGTTCTAATTATTTAAGTCCAAGATATGAATGCCAAATTATTAGATCCTAAAACAACTTTGAACTAGCAAATAAACCTGGGAAATGGCTTTCCTATAAACTGAGATAGGTGAGGATAAAGAAAAATGTAAGAAAGAATGAGAAAGGAGATCAATTTGTAATATATAATTTGAAAATATTAAAAAGCCTTTGAAGAATATTACAGATATTATATACAAAGGTTAATGAGAAAATTTTAGATATGAAAGATAACTTGAATAAAATTCAATTGGGCAAATTATGCCTGGAACAAAAAGGTGTGAATGGCCTAAAACAACTTTGGTACTTATTGAAGTGATTTAAAAGATTAAATCTGAAAAAGCACCAGGCCTAGATAGACTATATCTATCATATTGTAAGAAATTTGAAGATGAGCTATATCAAGCAATAAAAATTGTGTGTGGTTAATTATTAGAAAAAGGGTGGCTGCCAGATTATTGGGGAAATGCTCATATTACAGTAATTCATAAAGTCAATACAGATGAGACATTAACAAATGATTACAGACCTATCTCACTACTAAATAATGACTTTAAGATATTTATTACCATCATGGCAAGTGGATTGATTTTCATGAATTTTCTGAGAAATGTGTCTTCTCAGAGTGGTTTTCTGCCAAAAAGACAACTAAGGGATCATGTAAGAACTTTTCTGAATATTATTGTTGTTGTTTTTTTGGAACATCATAACAAAAAAAATGTTTTAATTTTATTTTACTTTTTCTTAGATGCAGAGAAAGCCTTTGATAATATTTCTTGGAACTATTTATTTCAAATATTGGAGATAATGGATATTGGTGAAAATATTATTCTGACAATAAAGACAATCTATTCAGCAAAAAAACAAAAAAAAAGGAAAGAAAAGGAAAGAAAGAAAGAAAGAAAGAAAGAAGAAAAAGAAAAAAGCCCAGATTATAGTAAATGGTAATATACTGAGATCAACTAAAATACAAAAGGGAACCAGGGAAAGGTGTCCTTTCCATCTTTACTACTTAATTTGGCATTGACAACCCTATTGGGCACTATTAGACAAGACAACAGAATCTATGGGGTGAGGGTAAAAAAAGAACAGTATGGCCCAGGACAGACCGCCTAAAAAATGCAGCCTGCTGGCAGCCTAATTCCCTCTGGAGGGAAGCCACAGACACCAAACTGCGCAGCTTCCCTCCGGAGTAAAAAGAACCTGGAAAGACTGGGTTCTTTTTGTGCCACAGGGCACGAGTGTGCCAATAGCACATTCACAACGTAAGCGATGCGTGGTACCATGTAGGTGTGGTGCAGCGCTTACATCACAATGGTGGCACCCATGTACATGGGATGCCGCCATTGTTATGCCACCACTCTGTACTAGGGTTAGGGATCGTGCAGTTGCCTTGCGGTCCCTAACCCTAGTATCACCGCCGCCACGCCACAAAGGGCCCATCTGTATCGGGCCAAAAAGTGAGAATTTATGCAGATGATTTTGTGATAATGGCAGAAAACTCAATGGACTCAATGAAGGCACTTTTTTTTGGTGGGGGGTGGCATTTGGGTTATATTTCACATTTAAATGGAATTGCAAAAAACCCAAAAATTGTTGACTAAAAAGAACAGGACAATGAACTAACAGCTCTTTCAAATTTTAAATTGAAAAGGAGGATTAAATTTTAGGGCATTACAATCATGAAGAACACCGTTTATTATTTCAAAAGACCTACGGAAAAGTCTGGCAAGAGATTAAAAGAGACTTGGGAAAATGGGGAATATTCTGTTTATCCATTTTAGAATGGCTATAATAAAACCAACTGTTTTGCCAAGGCTTTTAGTTCTTTTTCAAATAATCCCTATTCTAAGAAATAAAATATATTTTTTGCAATGACTGAAAGAGATTTGTAGATTTGCCTGGTAGGCAAAGAAACTCAGAATGAAATGTAAAAGACTGCATGATGTCCCTCCTTCCTGATAGCTGTACCTCCTTTTCTATGTCTTACATTCCTTCTCACAATTTCCACTTCCGCTGAAATTAACTTGTTGTTTACTAGCACCAGTCTTCACTTCCACAGGAGCAGTATAGATGTCACCTAAACAGGTGTGGCAGAGTTGCTAGCCAGACCTCACTTCCTAGAAATCAAAGACAGTGCAGGAAGACTGTGAGAGGAGGGCTGTGGGGGAAATTTGAATGTATAAAATCTGGTGTGTGTGTGTGTAGAGAGCTGGAGAGAGAAAAATGGAGAGTTTTCACTTAAGATCAGATAAAGATTTTGACAGGCAAAGGAGTTCAGTTCAGTTATTCCGGAGGGTACAGTGATTCAGTTAGACTAGACAGGTCTGGTTGGTATTCCTACTGAGTGTCATAGAGTAGGGTACAGAGTATTTAAAAGCTTGCCATTGTTGTTGTTGTTAATGTAGTCACACTAAGCTTGAAGTTACCTACATAAGAAACGTTCTTGATGTTATTTAATAAAATTATTGTTCATTTTTTTTACAGTAGATGTCTCTCTCGGAGTGGTTTCTATGAACTATGAACAAAGGCAAGCTGCCCCTGGCCTGTATACACTTCAAAATAAGTATTAATAAGGTAAATGCAGGGCAAGTGTCAGTGACTAGGGTTCTTCTGTGGATAAGAGGGAATGGTAAGCTAAGGTTTGAGAGGAGGTCCCATCACAACAGGTACCTACTTTACTGTAGGATAGTAGACCAATTGTCTGGTGGATGAGGAGAATGCTATTGCCATCAAAGGTGATCACACCTTCTTCTATATATTGCAGCATCCAGGCAAGAACCAAAACATATAATAGTTAAGAACTTAAGATGTACTACTTGCCTAGCCCAGGACTATAGTTCTGAAGTGGCATTGTAAGAATGTGCATGGTTGAAAGACCAAAAAGCAATTTACTATTTGGGGGAGAAGATCCATTCTGCATATAACCAGGGATGTAGCCAAGGGGGGGGGCGGTTCTTGAGGTCCGGACCCGCCCTTCCATTAGAAAAATGAATGGTGTGTGCTGCTGAGCTGCTGCACCCAAGCCCCATTATAATGGTGGCACTTAGTCTGGACCCTCCCTTCCTAAAATCCTAGCTACGTCCCTGATATAACTAGAGACAAAAATGTAAGCAAAGAGAAGATGATGTGTCACATTCATGTATAAAACAAAACAAAAGCCCCGATGGCGCAGCGGTTAAATGCTGGTACTGCAGCCATTCACAGCCACAAGGTTGTGAGTTTGATCCCAGGCAGGGCTCCAGGGCCGACTCAGCCTTGCATCCTTCTGTAGGTCGCTAAAATGAGTACCCAGCTTGTTGAGGGCAATTAGCTGACATATTGTAAACCACTTAGGGAGTGCTTGAGTGCACTGATAAGAGGTATAGAAATGTACTTGCTATTGCTACTTGCTATTGATGTTTTGTATCTGGTGTATGTACATTTTGGGAACAATCCAGAAAGGTTCATAAACATTGTAGGAAATTGACTGATTTTATTTTGAACTGAGGAACAAAACTGTATATATTTTCACTGTAGGTGTGTTTATTTAAATGAGTCTTTCAAGAAGATAAGCAGTATTCATGTGTCTTCTCTGTTAGCTAAAGGTAAAGAATAAGATTTATCCATATGCTGTGCAATTTCAAATTCATAAATGTTTTCATAGAACAACTTATTTAGAAGAAACTTAGTAGAAAGCAAATGTGTGCAAACATAATAAATCAGGAAGTATCAATGGCCCTGCTCCATATTCATATATGAAGAAATGATTACAAAACAATAATATTGTAGAAGTAAAAGCCACATTCTTGAACAATATTATTTGCTTCTCTGTGGCTGTCTGCATAGGCCAAAAGGCTTGTGTTCCTTCTGGAATCCAGCAGACTGGATGTGGATCCAGCAGATCTGGCCTGATCCCAGGTCAAAGGGGCCTTAGCACAAGTCAGAATTACCTGCCATTTGCAGCAGAGTTTCATGGAAACTCTGTAAGAAGCCCTGGTACATCAGGTGGCTCCATGTGCCCCTTATCTCCCTCCACCGTTGCCACTAGTGAGACGATCCCCATTGCTGCATCTGATGTGGAAGCAGAACACATGGTCAGTGCCACCAGGCACCCCATTTCCAAATCAGATGAGGTGATGAGGTCTTCTCACTAGCAACATACATGTGACAATAGTGGGTCTGTGGTGGAGTAACAGACAGCTGTATAAACACCTGCCTATTCCCATGCCAGCCCAGGGACCAATTCAGGTTGGGACCCAGGCCAAGATAGCACAGCTCATACTATCTTGATCTGTCTGATCAGCCCCTATTTTTCTCCCTTTCTCTCTCTCTCTCTCGCTCTCTCTGTCTCACACACACACACACACACACACACACGCACGCACACACACGTACATATACATACATTCATACATATACATACACACATGCAGGAAATTTAATGTTTTGCATTTGATTTCCAAGGTTTTTTTAATTAGCATAGTGTATGATAACTGTTGTTTTTATTTTATTTATGTATTTTTGTTTTGAGATGCAATGTTTTTGTAAAATGAAAAGCTAGAAAAGAAAGTTATCTTTTAAAAAAATGTACTGGCTACTTTTCTATTTCATATTCTGAAACAGAGTTTGTTCATACTTCAAATGTCCCTGAGGCTCAGAGACAGCATAATAATGATAGTTAGGGGATAGAATTTATAATGCTAAAGACCCTTAAAAAGAACAGCAAGTATGACAAAAGTAAAGCCTGACTTCATTCCACTGTCCTCTTCCCAACTGCCCTTGCTTGATAGTTCCATATTTTCACACATACTGTGTCTACCAGTATATCTCAAATATTAAGATGCATCCTGTTTTTCAAAATTAGCTCTATGAAAATGATAGCATTTGAAAACTAAATATACATTAAACTCTGAAAAGGAATATTATGTTAAATGTAACAATATGTTTTCTTTACTGTAAGAAAAGGTTTGTGAAGGAGCCAAGATTTCCAGAAAGTTCTGATGATAGTAATCTATAGGAATGGTTTGCTCAGGCCTTCTAGCCCACTGTGACAAAACAACTAATGCCTCAGTATAATCCTCCATCCCTTTTAAGCATACCTGTTTCCTTTCTGGAAAAGGGTTGTGAACATGTCAATTCAGTCACATTAAATTCAGCTCCAAACTGAATCCATCAGCCATAACCAGCCTTGGGACATATATGAAAGTAATATATTGTGTGAAACATTTTTTTCCTAATTTACTCATAGTTATCTTCAACTGTTCATAAGGTTCTTTATTCATGGTTTCATGACTTGAAAAAATTAAATGAATAAATAAATTCCAAAAAACAAATCTGGACTCTGCCATTTTATACGAGGGACACTATTTTACTATTCAGCTATATATAATGGGACTTGAGCATCCATGGATTTTGGTCCAAATCCCAGCAGATATCAAGGGTCCACTGTACAATTATTGCCCCCCAACTTTTCTAAGACAAAGTGAAACTGATGAAGCTAAGGGTGCATCTACACTGTAGAAATAATGCAATGTGGCCCCACTTTTAAATTCTGTAGCTCTGTCATATGGAATCCTGGAATGTATACTTGTACAAGGTCTTGAAGCCTTATCTGCCAAAGAGCTGCTTGGTGCCACACCAAACTATAAATCCCAGGGTTCTGTCAGAGGGAGCCACTGGCAGTTAATGTAGTGCCGAACTGCATTATTTCTATGTTGTAGATGCACCCTCTGGTCCCTTTTTGGAATCAGGGTTGGGGCTGGGACTGTTGGTGTATTAACATCAATGCTTGTTTTGTAGATCTATGTTTTCTTTTCTTGAGAAGGGGGGTATCTTTTAGCAGGAACACTGATTAGATCTCTATGGTCTTTTGGTCAGTGTTGCCTGTGAAGAGGTGACTTCCCATACCCCTCCCATTACTAGAGGTCAATAAAGTTTATTGCCTTTTGTTCTCTGTCCTTTTTCCCCTCTTTGTTCTACCCAAACATGGATGCAGAAACCAGGTTATGCTACCAAATATGTTTTTCCTTCTTGCTTACACACATGAGAGTCAGCTCTAGGGACTCTTCTACCAAGTATATTTTCACTACTGATTATTTATTTTGTAGAACCTAGATGTAGCAATAAAGTAAGTTTCTTTTTACCTACCAAGGGCCCAGTACAGATGGGCAGAAAGCGCCATTCTCGGGCCAAAATTAGGGTTCAGGAGCGAGCAGCAACCCCACACTCCTGAACCCTAATACTGAATGGCAGCTCCATCATGGCGGCCTCCTGTCCACATGAGAACCGCCATGATGATGCAAGTGCCATGCAACCTTCAGATGTTGCTGGCAAGAAGTGGCATCATGGCAGCGCCCTTTCCTGTTTGTGGCGCCGCAAAAAAGAAGCCGTTCTAGGCAGCACCAACTCAGGGTAAAGAAGGGCGGCACAGTGCTGCCCTTCTGTCAAGCCCCAATGTCTCCTGTTTATTTCTCAGATCTAGTTGTTTTTACCAAATATGTGTGGAGTACACACTTGTTGCTGTTGCTGCTAAACTGATTTAGTATATATACTCATGTATAAGTCTAGAAATTTAGGTTAAAAAATTGACCCCAAAAACCTGAGTCGACTTATCCATGGGTCAATATAAGTACTGTACTTTAACTCTCTCTCTCTCTCTCTCTCTCTCTCTCTCTCTCTCTCTCACACACACACACACATATATATATATCCCCTGGTGAAAGGCAAGAGTTTTATCTGCCCTGGAAGCACTGACCCCCTTCTACTCACTCACTCATCTGTTAAGCCTTCAGTATGAGTACAAACAGTTATGCCTGCTGTAATTTTGTAAGTTCTTTGGCATTGTTTTCCTTAGTTTTGTCATTTACATCGTTCATTATATGCCCCTAAGTTTTACCCTTGACTTATCCATGGGTCATATCAAAATCACTAATTTCCCCTCAGAACCTGTCCTTGACTTATACATGAGGTCAACTTATAGTCAAGTATATAGAGTAACCACAAATAACCCAAACCATAATTCAAACAGTGACAACTCCAGGTGGCTCATTCATTCTCCCCAACCATTTTGATCAAGGCTTCCTTGGCAATGATATGTTCAGGTAGCTCCTATCTCCTCCTTTTCCCCTCCTTTGAGTGTGTGTGTATATATAATTTTCCCCTCTCTTTCTCTGTCTTTCCTCCCCCCTCCCCACTCCAGAATGTTATATTATTAATTGCCAATTTGCATATGTGTGCAGCTGCTGTTTTGGCATCCGATTAGCTTGCTGGAGGTATCGCGGAGCATTTGGCAGCTTTCCTCTTTGGAGGGAAGAAAAAAGAGAGAGAGAGAAAGAGAGAGAGAAAGCAAAAGCGAAGAAGGCGGCCTCCCCTAACTACAGAACAGCTGATAGTCTATCAGCCATAGACCCTGATGGCGTGAATTACAATTACACTACTTTTCACACTAAATCTGGGTGATAGCTACTTGGAAAGAAGTTTCATCATATATTTTTTTAAAAAAGCAAAGGGGGGTGAGGGGGGAAAAAGAAGAAAAGAATTACATGGTCATGCTGTGCTTTTAAAGGCTGTTTAGGTCATTTTTGTCTCTTTCACACCTAATTCCGAGGAGTCCATAGGCATCTGGGAGATGTGACTGGTTCCTAACAAGGCTTTAGCTGCTGAGATCATCATCGAGGAGGGAGGGTTCCCTCTTCTTTTAGAAACCTACCTCAAATTACATTTATTAACAGGGCCACCAGGGAAATATATTTTTTTTTGGGGGGGGGGGTAAGTTTGTCACTTCCAGAGTTGTATGTGTGGTTGTGACTTCAGTTTGTTTTGATGATTATGGTAATTTTAATTTTTAATTTTTTAAATTTTTTAATGCTAGTGCAATTTTATCAATTGAGTCCCGTCACATTGGGGGTTCTCACTGCAAAGCAGGCGCTAAGAGGGGACTGACTGGTGGGCTGGACTCTTTTACAGCCCAGTCCTGTCCATACTTTGGTGAGATCCAGACTTAGGGTCTACTCTAGCCACACTCCAGAATGAAAGCAGTTTGACAGCACTTTAACAGCCATGACTCTATCTTACAGAATCATGGGATTTGTAGTTTGAAGGGGCATTCAGCCTGGTCTGTCAGGACTACAAATACCAGGATTCGGTAGGAGAGAGCCATGACATTTAAAGTGATGCCAAACTGCTTTAATTCTGCAATGTGGCTACGCCCTCAATCTTGGGTAGAATAGGCCTATTTAAATCCATTGGAGTCGCATTGATTTTCATGGGTCTATTTTAAGTCCCAGACTAAACCTGTCTCCAACCCATGTTTCCCCAGAATCTGGAACTAAGTTTCTAGATATCTACCTCTTGGGAATATGTCTCTTCCTACACTGACAAATAATGGAGCTGAGTAGACATAGGCAGACTTGTGCTATGGGTCCTTCTGAGGCCAATGAGAGTTGTGTTTGTGTTTGTTTTTTTAAGGTATATGCTGCTTTCCTACAAACATTTGTTCTCAGAGCAGTTCCCCACACCCGCAAACAAAACATGTATGCATCTTTTAAATGTGTGTAGGAGCCCAACAGAATGAGCTTGTAGCTCAAATAAAGGCTCCTGAAGCCTGAATCCAAAACATGTTTGTTGTTGTTGTTGTTGTTGTTGTTGTTGTGTGGTTTAAAGTTGTTTTGGAATTATGGTGACCCTATCCTGGAGTTTTCTTGATAAGTTTCTTCAGAGGGTGTTTGCCATTCCTGTCCTCTGAGATTGACAGAGTATGACTTGCCCAAGATCATCCATTGGGTTTACTTGTATGTTATATCCTGACCCTACACCATGTTGGCTTGCCGCTATTCCAGATTGTTGCTGTAGTTGTTGTGTGCCTTCAAGGTGTGTTCCCAGCAGCCAGTGTGCTGAAGAGCAAATACTGAAGTGCAAGGAAGTATTGGCTTCCTTGTTACGTAATATTGGGGGGGGGGGGGGTTCTGGTTGTTGTTGTGTGCCTCCAGTTTTGGTCTTACCAGGACCCTAAGATGACCCCATTACTTTTTTTTTCCCAGTTTTTTGTTTTTTTTTTTTTGGGGGGGGGGTACTTTTGTCTTCCTCTTTGGCTGAGAGAGTGTGGCTTGCCCAACATCACCCAGGGGTTTCTATGGCTGAGCAAACTCTGATCTCCGCACTCCGCAATCATAATAGTCCAGTACTCAAACTTCTATACCACACTAAGTCTCCGCTATTCCAGATATTGAAATGTAAATTTTCCTGCCAGAGAGAGAAAGTGAAGATGTGAGTGCAATTGCCTATACCAGAACAAGAGCATTGAGAGAAGAGGTGTAGCCCAAGAACCATAAGGGGAGCAGGTCCATTCACACACATTTAATTAAAAGGGTTGTCCCCTTGAATCCAACTGGTGAAATGTGTTAAGAGTTGCAATCTTAGTCCTAAGTAATTAGACCATGGCCAGCTTTTCTTCTACAGCATCAATTGACAATTGCAATATGTCTCCATGCTTTTCTTCCCGTCTGTGGTTTTAAAAATAATTATTTTGTCTTTCTCCCTCTCTCACCCATACACACATACTCTCTCTGTCAGTGACAAATAGATTCTGATCATTTCTGTTCTATGATTAGGACCATATATTTCCAGGTTAAATAAGTTATCTATAAAAAAGGAGTAGTTACATATAATGTATGCAAACACACACACACACACACACACACACACACACACACACACTAACTATATGTTTCTAGTCCTGGCTCAGCTAACCTAAGAGAAAATAGTCTGTTTTTCCTTTTTTGTTGTTGTTGCTTGCATTATTAGATTTCTCACTCTCACAGATTATCCAAAAACTACCCATTGATTGATCGCCCGTAGAGCTGCATTTGGTGTAAAGAAAAACTTCACAGCTTTATTGGCTCCCAGGAGACAAAACAAACAGAACAAGATATTCCCATTAATACAAACAATGCAACAAACGAGGAGAGAACCGTCCCATAGAAACCAAGGCAGACAAGGCAGTCCAGCAGGCAGCCCTACCTGAGGATACAACCCGGGAGGGTGGCTCAAGTTTTGTGGCTGGCTCTCTCAGGCAAAAGCCCCTCAGGGGTTTTGCAATATTGTTCACAGTATTTCAACAGGGGGATCTCAGTCAGATCTGAGGAAGCAGGCACCAAAGTGAAGCAAGTGAAGCGTGTGGACTGGCCTCCTGTGTTTCCAGTTGTTTGGCTGATGTCCCACTATAAAACCTGGATGAAAAATTTAAAAAAGGGAGAATAAATAAAATAAAATGCCACCCCTTTCTAGTGTCTAGATCAAGAGAAGTAATAGTGCCATTCTATTCTGCTTTGGCAGGCCCCACCTGAAATACTGTGTCCAGTTCTGGGCCCCACAATTTAAAAGAGATGTTGAGAAACTGGAGCGTGTCCAAAGGAGGACGACTGAAATGATAAAGGGCCTGGAAACCATGCCCTATGAGGAACAACTTAGAGAGCTGGGGGTGTTTAGCCTGGGGAAGAGAAGGTTAAGAGGTGATATGATAGCCCTGTTTAAATATTAGGGATGTCATATTGTGGAGGGAGCAAGGTTGTTTTCATACTGCTCCAGAGAACAGGATCCGGAACAATGGATGCAAGCTACAGAAAAGAGATTCCACCTCAACATTAGGCGGAACCTCCTGGCAGTAAGGGCTGTTCAACAGTGGAACACATTCCTTCAGAGTGTAGTGAAATCTCCTTCCTTGGAGGTCTTTAAACAGAGGCTGGATGGCCATCTGTCGGGGATGCTTTCATTGAGATTTCCTGCATGGCAGGAGGTTGGACTGGATGGCCCTTCTCTTTCTCACATCTCACTTCTTCCCTTTGTAAAATCTGATCCATGTAAGGCTTCTTGATCATGTCTGCACGACTTGAAGTAACCGTTCCTTCTTCTGCTTATAGGGCAGTAAGATCTATTGAGTTCAATCAATCATACAGTATTGCAACTTGAATCCTGGTTTGCACTGTGGGGTTTGCTTCTAGGACAATTGCACAAAGAGATTGTAGCCTCAGATTAATCAGAATTAAATAGGGACTCCTTTGCAGTAAACGTTGGTGATTATAATAAAAGGTGAGGGAGGTTGATTCAATGTGCTCTTTAGACAGCACAGTATACTCCATATTGAAAACTAGAAATGTATCCACACTGCAGAATTAAAGCAGTTTGACACCATTTTCTGCCATGACTCTATCCCACAGAATCCTGGGATTTGTAGTTTGGTGAGGCACCAGAGCTCTCTGGCAGAGCAGGTGGATACCTCATCAAACTACAAATCTCAGGATTCTGTAGGAAAGTGTCAAGGTAGAAAGTGGTGTCAAACTGCTTTAATGCACTCTAGTTTGTCCTCCGTTTTCCATAGAGGGACTATGGCCTGAATCCTATTGTTGGGCCCTGCCAGAGTAGACCCATTTAATCAATAGGATTTGCCTTTGTATTGACCCACCATTCAATGATTGATTCAGTGGGTCTCTTCTAGGTGGACTAACCAATAGGCCAATGGAGTAAAAGAATGGTGAACACTGAATTTTGGTGGACCAGGTAGACATACATTCAGAAAAGATAGCAGAAAGTTCCAACCCAAATAGCTCAGAACTCTGCTATTACCCCTGCATCCCTCCTCCACAAAGAACTCTGGGATCTGCAGTTCTAAAACAGAAGGGCATGGTTTCCAGAAAGGTTGTCAGCATGCTATAATTCTCTGGAAAAACAATGTTTCTTAGCCCACAGTGGGGTATTTGTCTCCCATGCATGTCTGGGCCGAGCAACAGATGTGCATTGGGAAGGCTAACCTGTCTGCTGATGGGAGAAACGGCACATCTTTTCTTAACCTGCCTCTGTATTATGGTCATCTTCAGAGGCTCTCTTCCAGGGTGCCCTCCCTCCATATGAGATGAGAAGAAGAGGCTTGTTTTCTTGGTTGTGGGACCTCCTTTCCTAGGCAAGTTTGTCCAGCACCAATATTACCTTCTCAGAAGAAGACAAATACCATCCCATCCTGCTCCTCCTCTTAATACAGAATTATTTCATTGAATCATAGAGTCACACAGTTGAAAGGGGCCCTATGAACAATCAGGTTCAGTCCCCTGTACAGTGTAAGATCTCCAGCTAGAACATCCCATCGGCTGTCCAGCCTCTTCTTGGAGACGTCCAGAGAAGGATGTCTAAACAGTTAATTCATAGAACCATAAAATTGGAAGAGACCGCAAGGGCCATCCAGTCCAACCCCATGCCATGCAGGAACACTCTGCACATAAGGCATGGTTTCCAGACCCATCACCATTTTGGTCACCCTCCTCTGGACACACTCCAGCTTGTCAACATCATTTTTGAATTGTGGTGGCCAGAACTGGACACAGTATTCTAGGTGAGGCCTGACCAAAGCAGAATAGAGTGTACTGTTGCTTCCCTCGCTCTAGACACTATACTTCTATTGATGCAGCCTGGTTGCTCAAAAAGCAGCTCCTACTGAATCTCCCTCTTCTGCACAACCTTTAAAGGTATTTTCACTCTGGCAGCTGTAATTCACTTTCACACATGAGATAAATGCTGAAGGGCTCTAACCCTTCAGTTGAGCTAATGTGTTCACTTAGAACTTCCCTTTGCACTTAGTGTGGCTTAACTTTGTTCCTAAATTAATTTTATTTTAAAGCTTTAACTTCTAGTTGTGTGCCTTCAAGCCTTTTTCGACCCCTGTCCTGGGGTTTTCTTGGCAAGATTTGTTCAGAGGAGGTTTGGCATGGCCTTCCCCTGAGGATGAGAGAGGGGGACTACTAAGGACCTCAAGGTCAGATCCAGGCAAGCTCACTGTTGAGTGAATCCTCTGGGGCTGCATCTGCACTGCAGAAGTAAACCAGTCTGACACCGCTTTAACTGCCATTGCTCAATGCTATGGATTTTTGGAATTTGTAGTTTGTTGTGGCACCAGAACTCTCTGATAGGAAAGGCTAACTATCTCAGAAAACTATATATTCAGAATTCCATAGCAATGAGCCATGGCAGTTAAAGCATGTCAGACTGCATTAATTCTGCATTGTAGATGCAGCCCTAAGATGCATCTACAGAAAGAACTCATCTGGTTTTGGAAGGATAAGGCGCTCTGGACAAAGCATGGAGGATCCTACAAGTGAAGTACTGTACTGCAGGTCCTACTAGTGGCAAAACCCCTGCTTTGCTTCTTCACTGGTTTATGCAGTGAACCTTGATGTTATTCCTTTGGCCAAAGAGTTGTTGTTGTTGTTGTTGTGTGGTGACCCCAAGGCAAACCTATCATAAGGTTTTCTTGGCCGGTTCAGAAAGAGTTTAAGACCCAGCTGACATTTGGAGAAATGGGTGCAGTGTGTTTAGGAGATACTCAGATTCTGCTTGGAGAAAGCAAGAAGCAACAAACCCAGGAGCCAGGGCCCCTTGAACTGTTTCTAAAAGGGGAATGAGACTTCAACACTACCAGGCCAGTGGTTATTAATTTTGCTTGCTTGCAAGTTCAGTTTGCAGGGAGGGGGAGCAAATTACATTTCTCCTCCATTATCATTCAAGTATCCTTAAATATGAATTCAAAGATATAGCCATGTTAGCATGCAGAATCAGTATGTAGAGAGATCTTGTAGCTCATGCTGCCAACTTCTTTCTTTCAGTTAGTCTCAAAGGTGCTACAAGATCTCCTTAAATAAAGACTCTCACAAGCACAATATTTACTTAGGAGTGCCCTTCATGTCTTCAGCGTAGCATACTTCCAAACAAGTCTGTATAGGCTAGATTGCAGATAGCTTTTATTAGTCCTGGAATACAATCTCTGTCTAAATATTTCTTAGTGCTTAATCATTTAGTACACTTCTGATAGATTATGTCTGAGAAGGTTCAACTATCCAGGAGTCTTGGTCCAATTTTGTCACATGGGGGGGGCAGTCAGCCCTCCCTTATCCTAGTCTTAGGCATGTTCAAGCCCCCTTTCTCAACCTGTTCTGGAGTTCATGCCAGGGAAATGGAAACCAAAGATTTCTGTCCGCCTCCACAAGGCACCGCACCTTGTTTTTTTGCCTGTTTTGCAGTTGTTGCTGTTGGCAACCATTGATATCACCAAGTTTGCTTTCCTCTCTTCATCCCCAGTTGAAGTTAGGATGCACTTCTGAAAATAGTTTCCAAAACTGCAATCCTGACTACCAATTGTGGAACAAGCTAAAGCCCCATTCCCACTGAGCCATTTACCCTGGAAGGAACTGCACACAATTTCCCTTTGCAAAAGCTAGGATACTAGCAACACAGGAAGCTGCTTTATATCGGATTAGACTATTTGTTTGCCTAATTCCATTTTCTCACTTCTGACTGGCAGTAGGTCACCAAGATCTCAGCAAGAGATCTTTCATATCACCACCTGTGAGATCTTTTAAAAGTAAAAGTATTTGAGGTTGAAGGAGGGGGTCCCTTTCAGTCACACATACTCTGATGAGTTGCAGTGTTTGAATTGGAATGGGATTCAGCACATTTATTTTCTATTTTTTTAAAAAATATTTTTAGCCACTATTATATAAAGCCAGGGGTGAGGACATTTTGGCCAGCTGGGTTTTCTGGGCTTCAGGTCTCAGAAGCCCCAGCCAGCATAACAATAATATGGAGCAATGGGAATTGCAGTCCAGACTATGCAGAAGGCTTAACTCTGGTGTAATGCTAAAAGGCATGATTGGCTAAAGTCTGGGTGGATTTCATGATGGGATATTCTACCTTTTTTACTTTTACTTTCTCTCCTGCCTGGAGCATTCCATCAATACCACCTAGTTCAGCTAATTGGTCTCTTGGTTGTTCGTTTAAGTTTGGTGTTTAAGATCTTTCTTCCTCTCCCATTATATGATCTAATTTCTTCCATAGCAGTGAAATTGATTAGGGAACCTGTCTAGGGAAGAAAGACTCTTGATAGCCAGGCAGTCTCATTCGCTTGAACTTAATCTATTGAAGATTAGGCACTACACTCACCTTCAAAATAACAACCTTAGATACCAGAGAACTGGAGATGAGCAAATATTCTCTTTTTTAAAAAAGGTTAAAAACAGAAGAAAATCCAGGAAACTACAGGCCAGTCAAAATACCAGGAATAATATTTTAACTGATTATACAGGAATTTGTTTGCAAGTATCTTGACAGCCAGAGCCAGCATGGGTTTATGAAAAACAAATCCTGCCAAACATCCGCATAAAAAAGAAATTGCATCACTAGTTTTGTAGATGTTGGGAATGCTGTGGATGTAATTTATCTGGATTTATCTGGATCTCAGCAAAGCATTTGATAAGGTGCCCCATGACATTTTGATTAGCAAACTAACTAAATATGGAATAGATGAGAACACCATCAGATGGAGCCTTAATTGGTTGGAAAACCTGGGTCAAAAAGCATCAGTGGCTGTGCTTCAGATTGAAAGGAGGTCTCATGTTGAGTGCTGAAGGGTTCTGTCCTGGGGCTGATGTTTTTCAATATTTTTATCAATAATTTAGATGATGGTGTGGAGGGACTCCTTATCAGATTTGCAGATGATACAAAACTGGGAGGGATAGCTAACACATTGAATGATAGGAGCAGAATCCAAAAGGCCCTTGATAAACTAGAAAGTTGGGCTGAAATATGCAACAGAGACAAATGCAAAATTCTGAATTTAGGCAACAAAACCCAAAAAGCACATTTGGGCATACTTGGCTAAGTATGGGGGATACTTGAGGATACAGATGGCAGATAACTGGCTCAGCAATACTATGTGTGAAAAGGACCTTGAGATTATTGCTGATCATAACTTGAACCTGAGCCAACAGTGTGATGCAACAGCAAAGAAGGCAAATGCTATTGCAGCCTGCATTAATTAGAACCATAGCTTCCAAGGCAAGGGAAGTACAGTTGGCCCTCCATATCCACGGATTCAAGCAGCCACAGAGCTTGAAAATATATATATTTAAAAAATATATAAATTCCAAAAAGCAAGCCTTGATTTTGCCATTTTATATAAGGGACATCATTTTACTATCCAGTGTATTTAATGGGACTTGTACATCCATGGATTTTGTTATCCATGGGACTCCTGGAACCAACTCACAATAGATACCAAGGTCCAATGAAATAGTCCCACTAGATTCTGTGCTGCTCAGAGCTCATCTGGAGTACTGTGTTCTGTTGGATGCCTCATGTTAAAAGGGATACAGACAAGTTGGAACCACCTCTGAGAAAGGTGACAAAGATGATAAGAGGTAGGGAGAACAAAGCATGAGGAAAGTTGAAGAAGCTGAGCATGTTCAACTTAGTGCAGAGAAGGCTGAAGGGTGATATGAATGCACTCTTAAAATACCTCAAGGGCTGTCACAGAGAAGAAGTGTTTGTTCTCTGCTTCCCCTGCGGGTAGGACCAGGTCTAATGGGTAGAAGTTATAGGAGGCTAGATTTCAGTTGAACTTTAAAAGGAGCTTCTTGATAGTGAGAGCACTTTGACTATTGAATCTAAATAAATATAAGTCTCAAGGACCAGATGAACTCCATCCAAGGGTATTAAAAGAACTGGCAAATATAATATTGGAACCATTGGCAATAATCTTTGAAAACCCCTGGAGAACAGGAGAAGTCCCAGCAGACTGGAGGAGGGCAAACGTTGTCGCCATCTTCAAAAAAGGAAAAAAAGAGGATCCTACAATTATCATCAGTTAGTCTGACATCAATACCAGGAATGATTTTGGAGCAGATCATTAAACAGAGAATCTGTGAACATCTAGAAGGCAATTCCCTAATCACAAAAAGTCAACATGGGTTTCAGAGAAACAAGTCATGCCAGACAAATCTAATCTTTTTTTGATAAAATTGCCAGCTTGATAGATGAAGGAAATGCTGTGGATATAATATATCTTGATTTCAGTAAGGCTTTTGACAGGGCTCCCCATGACATTCTTGCAAACAAGCTGGTAAAATGTGGGCTAGACAATGTAACTGTTACATGGATTTGTAATTGGTTGACTGACTGAAGCCAAAGGGTGCTCAACAATGGCTCATTTTCATCCTGGAGAGAAGTGGCCAGTGGGGTCCCACAGGGCTCTGTCCTGGGCCCAGTGCTATACAACATCATTATCAATGACTTGGATGACAGAATTGGGGGCATACTTATCAAATTTTCAGATGACACCAAACTAGGAGGAGTAGTTAATACCCCAGAGGACAGGGTCAAAATTCAAAATGACTTGAATAGACTAGAAAGCTGGGCCAAAGCTAACAAAATGAAATTCAACACAGAGAAATGTAAGTTACGGCACTTAGGGCGGAAAAATGAAATGCACAGATATAGGATGGGGGACACCTGGCTGAACAAGACTGCATGTGAAAGAGATCTAGGAGTCCAAGCAGACCACAAGTTGAACATGAATCAACAGTGTGATGTGGCAGCTAAAAAGGCCAATGCAATTTTAGGCTGCATCAATAGAAGTATAGTGTCTAGATCAAGGGAAGTAATAGTGCCACTATATTCTGCTCTGGTCAGGCCCCACAATTCAAAAAGGACATTGAGAAACTGGAGTGTGTCCAAAGGAGGGCGACTAAAATGGTGAAGCGTCTGGAAACCATGCCCTATGAGGAATGCCTTAGGGAGCTGGGGATGTTTAGCCTGGAGAAAAGAAGGTTACGAAGTGATGTGATAGCCCTATGTAAATACTTGAAGGGATGTCATATTGAGGAGGGAGCCAGCTTGTTTTCTGCTGCTCCAGAGAACAGGACACGGAAAAATGGATGCAAGTTCCAGGAAAAGAGATTCCAACTCATCATTAGGAGGAACTTCCTGACAGTAAGGGCTGTTTGACAGTGGAACACACTCCCTCAGAGTGTAGTGGAGTCTTCTTCCTTGGAGAAGGAGGCTGGATGACCATGTGTTGGGGGGAGCTTTGATTGTAAATTTCCAAGCTATGATTTGGGTGCATGCTTCCGAATTTAAGTGGTCTTTAGTTTCCATTTCTAATTGTGAGGCTGAATTCCTTTTTAGATGACTCTCCTGGGTGAAAGGAAGCTTGGAGAGGTCTTCTATCCCTCAGACACCCCTAAAGTTGGGTTATGGTGATGTCTCAGCAACAAGCATGCATAACTCTTTCTTCTGGGTGAGTTTAACTAGACAGGCCAGGCCAGCTGGCAGTAATTAGTTAGCCCACCAGAACCAGGGTGACCAGATGTGGTCCTCCTTTTCCAGGACCTTTCCTACATGTTATCCTTTTGCCCAGGAGAAATTTCAGGATGTCCTCCATTTTGAGCAAGATTAAGAATCATTAATTTACATTTCTCTGAATGGTTTTAGCATTTAATTGGGAATGTCCTCCATTTCTCTTGAATGTCCTATATTTTGTGGTGCCATGCCCTCCATTGTGGTGAGGACATCTGGTCACCCTAACCAAAACAAGTCTGGGGTCCACTCAGTAGGAGGGAAAGGTAAATCAAGGCAGTCTGTACCAGGACCAAGTGTCTACATGACACCCTCCTGTGATTTCTGGAGAATTTACAAGTCTATTCCATGCTGTTGTGTTGGGTCAGAGTGACTTCCTTCCCGCTAAGAGTTTAGATGATTGCACCCAAACTCACTTTTCTTCCTCCTTTAAGTGGATTAGGGAGAGATACTGATTTGAAGTTTGTTGTTAACTGCCCTTGAGTTGACCTCATGGTGGCCTTGTGGATGAGACAACTCCAAGCCCCTCTGTCTTCCTCTGCTCTGTTCAGGTCCTGCAAATTGAGGCCCACAGTGAGTCTGTCAGTCTGGCATGTGATCTTCCCCTCTTTCTATTACCTTCTACCTCTTCAAGCATTACTGCCTTTTTTACAGAGTCGTGCCTTCTCATGATGTGGTCAAAGAATGACAGCCTCAATTTCATCATCTTGGCTTTCAGGGAGAATTCACGCTTGATATGTTCTTGGATCCAATTGTATGTCTTTTTGATCATCTACAGCAGTGGTTCCCAACCTTCCTAATGCTGTGACCCATTAATACAGTTTCTCATGTTGTGGTGACACCCAACTATAACATTATTTTCATTGCTACATGCAAATACGTGTTTAACAATGGTCTTAAGTGACCCCTGTGAAAGGGTCATTTGACCCCCAAAGGGGTCCCGACCCACAAGTTGGGAACCACTGATCTACAGTGTCCTCAGCACTCTTCTCCAGCTCCACATTTGAAAGGAATTGATTTTCTTCCTATCTGTTTCTTCACTGTCCAGCTATTGTATTTGTATCCATGCATGGCTTGGACAATCCTCACTTTAGTGCTCATTTGTATATCTTTACGTTTTAGGATCATGTCTAGTTCTTTCATAGGTGCCCTCTCCATTCCTAGGATGGCTAGGATTTTCTTGCATGCAACCTCTGCTGCCTCCCCTCATTCAAACATCTCATTTGCTCCTACTGAATCACAGGGTAATAAATACCTTTGTAAATTGGTAAACAAGCAATGTGATTCAGGTCATTTCCTTTTAGGAAGTAAGATCCATTAGACACCACCGAAGGCATTCTACACCATTTGACAGCGGCTGCATCTGCCCTGTAAAGACAATCTGGTTTGACGGATCAATGCTAGGGGATTCTGGGAAGTGCTGTGGCACCAGAGCAGGATCTCATAGCATTGAGCCCTGGCAGTTAAAGTGGTGTCAAACTGGATTATTTCTGCAGGGCAGATGCAGCCAGTAACTCAGTACTTAACTTTTGGGGTGTGTGTGTGGGGAGGTGTAATTTACCGTGGGAGTGCCTAAATTATCCAAAGGAACCGGATCTCCTGTGATGTTGGAAGCTAAGCAAGGGTCAACCCTGGTTAGTATTTGGATGGAAGACCACTAATGAATATTAAATGCTCTAAGCTCTGTTTCAGAGGAAGGAACTGGCCAAACCACCTCTGAGTCTTCCTTGCCTAAGAAAACCCTATAAAATTCATGGGGTGGCCCTAAGTCAATGGGTGACTTGAAGGCACATACACAGTTTATGGTGGATAATGTCTCTGTTTGTTTTAAAAGTCCTAATCTTGGTCCTGTGAGTGGTGCTAAACCTCAGGAGTGAGGCCTGTGATTTTCAGGGGGGTTGAACTGTTCCTGGGACTTACTTTCTTAGGCCCAAAACCCACTGCAGAAATAAAACAGTTCAAAGCCACTTTAACTGCCCTGGCTCAGTGCTAGGGAATCTTGGGAAGCATAATTTATTGTCTTTGCTGTCTGACAGAGAAGGCTACATGTCTCCCAAAACTACAGTTCCCAGGATTCCCTAACACTGAGCCAGGGCAGTTAAGGCGGTCTCAAACTGGATTAGTTCTGCACTGTGTTTGGTCACTCTGCAGAGCTAACATCCAAAATCCACAAAATAGTGATACTTTTATGGAGCCAGCCTAAACACATAATATACACGTTGCAACCTTTCGAAGCTCCGCTGGCTTCTTCATCAGGCAAAAAGTGTTTAAAAATCATACAGGAGGGAAGAACTGATATTATCATATCCCTGCATTTGATCAAGATGTTTTGGTTGTTTTCCTCAGATGGTATGGAGGGGTATTCATGCAAGTGGGCTTCTCCTCTTCCTCCTGGTCCTGTGGATGCTGGGAGATTCAGTCCAGGAGATAAACTCATAGGAGAGGAGTTCTCCTTTAATAGGGATCTCCCAATGGGATGAGCAACTCAAGCCCAGGAGCTCTGTCGGAACTCTATCTGCCTAAAGTGAAAGCCTGGGTTTATTTTACAGGCAGCCCTCCCTAGCCACGGATCTATTTTATCCACGGATTCAAGGTTTGAAAATATTTAAAACAGATATGAATTCCAACAAGCAAACCTTGATTTTGCCATTTTTCTCTAAGGGAGACCATTGTGTTTAATGGGACTTGGACACCCATGGCTTTTGGTATCTACAACTGGAACCAAACCCCAGCAGATATTGAGAGCCTAGTGAGATTTGTTTTCCTGGCTGAATAGTGCATCCTCCTCAAGCTTAGCTTTGCCTAGATTCTTCCCAATATCTCTATAGATTTCTCATGGCTAATAAAAACCAGCCTGGTTTGACTAGAGAGACCTGGGTTCCAATCCACGTCCATTGGGTGAACTTGGCCAAGTCACACTCTCTCAGCCTCAGAAGAAGGCAAAGGCAAACCCTTCTTGAATTCTGCCAAGAAAACCCCACGATAGGGTCGACATAAGTCGGAAACGCCTTGAGGGCACACAACAGCAGCAGCAGCAACAACCACCAAGACATCCTTAGGATGCCTTCACTCCTTGTGATCCAGAGATTCAGAGGGGAGCCGTAGGTTTCAATGTAGTGGTCGGATTCCCAGGTCGACCATGAAACCCAGTGTTTGCCCTTGGGCCAGTCACTCTCTCTCAGCCTCAATGGTAAACCTCCTCTGAAGAAATCTGGCCAAGAAGACCCCAGGATAGGGTTTTCTTTAGGGTTACCATAAGTCGGAAAGGACTTGAAGGCACACAACAACAAGAGATGCAAACTTCTTCTTTTTTTTTTTGCAAAGAGACAACCACACTTGTGGTGGGCCTGAGATTGTGCCTCAGTCAGTGCACAATATGGGCCTGGAGGACACACACACACTCTCTCTCTCCGCCCCTCTTTGCTTCTGCTTCCTGGGTGTATCCAGTTGCCTCTCCCCTGCATCGCCTTTAGACATTGGGTTTTTTTCCCTTGGTTTATGCCCCCCTCCCCCGCTTCTCCCAATTCCTGGCCCTAGTCCAGTCTAAGGCTTGCACCTGGGACCTGTCACAAAACGGAGCAGGCCTGAAAGAGCTAACTTGCACCTGAGGAAGAAGGCTCAAGTCTACCAAAGTTCATGCTACTACCCCCTTCTTTCTTTCAGCTAGTCTCAAAGGTCGATCTGAGGAAGAAGGCCCAAGTCTTAGGAAAGATCATGCTGCCAACTTCTTGCTTTCAGTTAGTCTCCAAGGGGCTACAGGATCTCTTTCCATAGCAAAAACTTCTGGAAACAGAGGCGCTCCTTTTCCCTCTCCCTTGCTTGGCCGGTTTGACACCCTGAAGCTGCGAATGGGGCTGCCTCCTTCATGTCTCTTTGTGCGATGCCTTTGGCTTCACCTCCTCTGTCACTAATTCTGTTTTCTAGACTCACCCGGCTATCCCTCTGAATGCTGCACCCCATTTAGCCCGACGGAAGGGAAATCCATCCTCCTCTTCAAGAAACGTGCCCAGTAAGGTACAGAGAGAGATGGGTCTGACTCTGGGCTCTCCACTCCAAGGCCGCCTCTGAGGAAGGGGGCTCAAGCCCAGGAAAGCTCAGGCTACCAACTCTCTCTTTCAGTAGTTAGTCTCAAAGGGGCTGCGAGATCCCTCGCCATGCCTTTAAAAGAGGGTAAGGCTTCATTCATTCAACTGAAACCAATAAAGAGCCCTTTAAAACTTTCCCTGAGACCACCACCGCCCCCCCAGGCATCGCCAGCGGCCTCCCTTTTAGTCTTATTTCTTTAAAACGCCCCCGTGGAAGAACACCAAACAAAGGTTGTCTTGCTTTTCAGTAGATCTGTTATTGTTGTTGTTGTTGTTGTTGTATTTCTTCTCCTCCTTTTCGTTCTTATATTTCTCCTCCTCCTCTTCTCGTATTTCTTCCTCTTCTTTTTGTTTTTCTTCTTGTTGTCCTCCTTCTTGTATTTCTTCTTGTTGTTGTATTTCTTCTCTTTCTCCTTGTTTTTCTTCCTCTTGAATTTCGTCTTCTTTTTGTTGTTGTATTTCTTCTTCTTCTTCTCGTATTTCTTCTTCCTGTTGTATTTCTTGTTGTTGTTGTTTTTCCTCCTCCTCTTCTTCATCTCCTTCTTCTTCTCCTTTTTGTATTTCTTGTTTATTTCTTCTTGTTGTTGTCTTTCCTCTCCTTGTCTTTCTTCTTCCTGTTGTATATCTCCTCCTCCTCCTTGTTCGTATCCGGCTTCAGGAGGGCTTCCAGTTCAAAAACCCCCAGAGCCTGCTGTGCTGCCTGGCCATGCCCCGCACATCCTTCCATCCTGGAGGGAGACGAAGGAGACCTTCTGGCCCGGATCAGCATCGGATGCAAACGTTTCCACTTCTCCTGGAGCATCTTCATCGGCTGGTTTTTTTCTCTCAAGCCGCTTTAGGAGGGGGAAAAACAGAGGGGGGGGGGGGAGCCTCCTTTCGCCATCTGGCCAGGGCCCTTCACCGGGGAGCAATTCCTCGCAAATAATAATGATCCACCGAGATCGATCGGCTGGAGAAGGAGGAGGAGGAAGGAGCGAGCGAGTGAATGAATGAATGAATGCCAAGGTTGCCTTCTTTGAGCCTTGGAGGGGGCAACTGGCACACAACACCACCAACACACACACACACACACACCCCGAGGTTCCTCTCTGCCACCTTTGAAAGCCAGGTCTCCCCCTCCAAGCCTCACCATCAGCAAGAATATCTTTTCAAATGTCCTCCTCGACTTCAAAAGCCTGAGTTGATTCAGCAGAGGCCCTTCCCCGCAAAGGAGGAGGACACGGCCACAGGGAAGCTAAAAGCACTCACGTAACTGTCAGTGCATGTTTCTTAGTCCTTTGCTCCAGATGGAGGACCTTTTGGGATCCCTCCTGGACAGAAGGAGGCTGATAGGTCCCGAGGAGGAGGAGGCCCTTAACCGCAAAGGAGGACCAGGCATCGCAACATGTGTAGGGCATGCAAGAACAATGTAGGGCATTGTGAAAAGAAAAGCTAAAAACATTCACAGAAATGTAAGCCCATGCTTCTTCGTCCTGCTCCAAATGGAGGACCTTTTGGAATTCTTCCTGGACACAAGGCTGAAATGTAGGATGGGTCCGGGAAAAGGAGGACCTAGCCCAGTCACCCCGGGCGAGATGGTTCAGGAGGGGAAGGAAGGGAAGCGAAGAGCCCTGAAAATCCGGCCCGGCATTAAAGGATCTACTGGGGGACAGAGAGGAGCCCCATCTCTTTTGCTGGAAGCTGCTGGGGATTCTGGGCCCTGCTCTCCCTTTTGCTCCCCTCCTTTCGCCTGAGCCAGGAATCCTTCTCTTCTGCCTGCATCAATCTGTTGCTCCTTTCGCATGAAAAAAAAACAACAACAACAAGCAAGCAAGCAGCCCTGCCGCTTGTGCAAATCTGCAGTAAATAATGTTTTTAATGTTAAAGCGAAGTGTATAGTAATCAAAATCTTTAGGGGCAGGATGGGAAGGGAAACTGAGAAGGCTTTGGCAGTAAACAAGCCAGCGCTCATTCCCCTGCCTCTCCGGCTCAGCCCAGGCACTGGGGTTGGGGCTGGGATGTCGCTTCACACACACACACACACACACACACACACACACACACACACACAGAGTCCTGCCAACAAGAGACACACAGGGCCGCATCCGCACTGCAGAAATAATCCAGTTCGACACCACTGGAACGGCCCTGGCTCAATGCCCTGGGATCCTGGGATTTGTGGTTTGGAGAAGCATTTAGCTTTCTCTGGTCCAGAACACACTGCAGAAATAATCCAGTTTGAGACCGCTTTAACTACCCTGGCTGCTTCTAGAGAATTATAGTTTGTTGTGGCACCAGAGCTCTCACAAAACTATACTTCACAGAATTCCTTAGCACTGAGCCATGGCTGTTAAAGTGGTCTCAAACTAGATTATTGTCTGCAGTGCGTTTTGGAGAGCTCTGGGGCTGCAACAAACTACAGATCCCAGGATTCCATAGCATGGAGCCATGGCAGTTAAAGTGGTGTCAGATTGGATTGTTTCTGCAGTGCGGATGCAGCCTCAGTTAGGCAAGTGGGTCAAAGCTGAGTCTGGAATGGAGAGATGAGATTTTGCTGCTTTGGGAATGTAAGTTGTGTTGCAGGAGAGATGTGGGCAAATGTGTGTTTCGGTTGCTATCCTATCTTCAGTGAGTTGGGAAGAAGTTGCATTGAACTCAACAAGGCTTAATTCTGAGAAAAGTGCTGTCCCTGTTTCTTCTGGTCATCATCTGGGGTCCTCCATTGCAAGACTGGGACAAATATTGACCCTTTAAATGTGTTGTATTACAAATCCTACAGTCTCTTACCATTGGCTCTGCTGGCTGGGGTTTCTGGGGAATGAACTTCAAGGCCACTTTAGTCCAGGTTGTTTGTTAGGCCTCTTAGAGCAAATCCACTAAATCAATGGGAAGTCATTAAGTCTGTTGTTCTATGCCTTCCAATTTATGGAGACCAAAAAAGGTGAACCTATCTTGGGGTTTTCTTTGCAAGTTTCTTCAGAGGGTTGTGCTATGACCATCCTCTGAGGCTGAGAGAGTGTGACGTGTCTAAGGTGACCCAGTGGCCAAGCCAGGTTTCGGACCTTGGTCTCCAGAGTCTAGTCCAACACTCAAACCACTATGGCTCTTGTAATTTCCACTGGTTAGATTGGTCTGCTCTAGTTGAAACTAGGCAATTGGATGGAGGCCTCAAACATCTGGAGGGCCAAATAAACTCCATGTTGCTGTATTATATTGGGTTGCAGTCCTGAGCATACTCACTAGGGAGTTAATCCCCTTGAATTCAGTTGGGTCGAACTTCTGGGTAAGCAGACATGACCAAGACATTTTGCTGCCAGTCAGACAACAGCAAATCCGTAAGAACCAAGGACTATGCGCCTTGAAAGAAAATGGCAATCTCATCGTGCATAGTCCAAGAACTCTCCAGTTATTTTGATCTCTGGAACAGAAAAGCCCACAAGCTCTCTCTCCATTTCCCTGACAGGCAGAGGGAAAGAAAAGAACCAGTAATTAACTAAAATCACTTCCAATCTGCTGGTCTTTTTTGACACCCAAAATAAACTGCCTGAGGTAGCAGCTCCACTAGTCCACCTAAGACCTACCTTAGATAGCAAAGGCTTTATGAGTTTGGGTGGAAATGCCAGAACTGGCTAGCCATAATTATGTAGGATGTCCCCATGCACACCCCACTCTGGCAGCAAAAGAAAAAGGGAATTGTCTCAATCTAAACTCTATAAAGCAAAAGCCCCATAAGCATAAACAATTTCAAAAACAATGACGGTTTTCATGGATTTCCCACTAGTTCTAGAGATTACAATCAGAGTTGCACAAGTTGTGAACTTCAGGCATACCTCAAAAACAATCATTGGCCGTGCTTCATTGTGGCTGCACAATAATGTCACTGCAGGCATTGACTTAGGGCCCGAACAGACAGGCCAAAATAAAGCTGCTTCTGGTCACTTTGGAGGTATGCTGTTTAAATGACACACACATCTTAAAAGGACAGAAGCTATGCCAAAGCTATGTGGTTTTGGTACAGCTTTCAGCCTCTTAAGATGCATGCATCATTTTAAAAGCACACTTCCAAAGTGACCTGAAGTCACTTTATTTTGGCTTGTCTGTTCAGGCCCATACTCAGCATTTCATACTGAAAATCAGAATGGAAGTGAGACCTGCAACAAAGTGCTGCAATTTCAGTTAGTCTCCCATGTCCATGTTGCTTTGTCTTCATAAGGTTGTTCTGGAGGTTTATGCCTCCCCTCAAGCAAATTTATTTTCTTCTTTTCTATTCTGGGAGCTTTGTGATGACTCTGAGCTTGTAAATGCCTTCCTCTCGTTTATGGGATCTCACCTTTTGGTTATCCAATAACAGAGAGTTGATACTATTAGTATCAATTAAGGTATGCTAAGTGTAGCCCTGGCTCATATCTGGCCCCAAGGCTTTTGGGCCCTTGACTCCATCACACTCCCAAGACTGCCCTTTTCTGGCCAAAAGAGAAAAAAGGGGGTTGGAGCCTTGGCATCTAGGGGCATTGGAGGCATTTTAATCTTCCACTGGGAACTAGGGTTGAAGGGAGGATTAAGGGAAGCAGGGACGTAGTCAAGGGGGGGGGGTTCTTGGGGTCCGGACCCCCCCTTCCATTAGAAAAATGAATGATGTGTGCTGCTGTGCCGCCGCGCCCAAGCCCTATTATAATGGTGGCACTTAGTCTGGACCCCCCCTTCCTAAAATCCTGGCTACGTCCCTGAGGGAAGGTCACACCCTCTGACCTTTAAAGCCTGATTTCCACATTGACAAACTGGGAGCCTGGTCTGGTTGAGTCACTGGGGAGACAAAGACCAAAGACCTTATTACCTAAAAGAAACACACTCCAAACAGGTGATGATGGAGCACAACTACTCCAAGCACCACTCTTGGTGCTACTATTGGAATCAAAAGACCAACAGTATTCAGTGATGAAGGGCTTCTGAAAATGAGTCAGCTGCTATGGAGAGTTTGAGGGGGGATATCACTTGACTGGCAATGCTTCTGAACAAGTTATTTCCATTGGGATCTGGCAGAAACATTTCATATTCTGTCCACCAGCTGCTTTTTCAGTTCCGCAGGGTGATGTGGGACATAAGCCCTGCTCTGCTATCTGTATCCTGGGGCAATATGTTGGCTCTTGCACCACCATCCTATATGCCCTTCCACACTAGTAAGAAAGCATAGGATTCCACTGTTAACCTTAATGTGAAAGTTAAAAAAAATCACACATATAACTTGACCAATGGTGTAAGCACAAATGTTGATGCAATCCTGATATTTTGAGGGTGTTACATAATTATGGTTGTGCACATGTGTGTGTGCCTCCCAAGTCACCTGACAATTTACAGGGCCCCATGAATTTCATAGGGTTTTCTTAGGCCAGGAAGACTCAGAGATGGTTTTGCCAGCTCTTTCATCTGAAATATAGCTTACAGCACCTGGTATTTATTGGTCCAAAACACACTGCATAAATAGTCCATTTTGAGACCTCTTTAACTGCCCTGGCTCAGTGCTAGGGAATCCTGGGAAGTGTAGTCTATTGTGCACCAGAGCTCTCTGACAGAGAAGGCTAAATGTCTCCCAAAACTACCGTTTCCAGAATTCCCTAGCATTGATCCAGGGCAGTTAAAGTGGTCTCAAGGTGGATTGTTTCTGCAGTGTGTTTTGGACCATTGTCTCCCATCCAGGTACTAATTAGAGCTGATCCTGCATAGCTTCCAAGATCAGATGTGATCTGGTGCCTTTAGGGTATCCAATTATGATCTTGGCATATTTTTACTGAAGCCATTTTGAAGGGTGGCTGCTAGCTGCAAAGCAGAAGAGGAATAATTCATGGTAATTTATTCATGAGGAATACTGTAACTGGGCATTTTTAGGACAGTCCGGGGCTTACAAGGGAGAGCAGCAGCTTCCACATGAGTTGCCACCCAATCTTTAGAGCTGCTGCTGGACTTGGAAGTGGGACTGAATCCGCTGCAGCTGCTTAGCAAAAGCCATGTAAAAAGGAAAGGCTTTCTCCGATTCCTGTATGGATCTTTAAAATGTGGTCACCTCTTTTTAAAGGACTTTTTGACACCAAACTGGTCTTTTTAAGGCCCGGGGAATTTGGGAGGTGGGTGGCTTTGATGTCAAGCGGAAACTTGCTTTATGCTGCCTGTTTAAAGAAATAAAATAAATAAGTGCCTAACTGGAGTGCCAGCCAGTTGAAAGCTGGCCTAATTGGCCTGTGGAAAGGAGAGCACAGCCATTAAAGCCTCACTAGTCCCCCTCCTTCCTCCCTCTGCGTAATTAGGGATAGTAGGGGTGGCAGCGGCTGGGATTATTAAAGGCAATAGGAGGGTTTCCCCAGAAATGGCTTTGGAGGGGCCAGGACTGCACCCTGGATTTGGGGGTGTGTGTAAAAAAGGCTGGGGTGAAGAAGGGGTGAGCAGATGTCCGCAAAGGAGGACAATGCACCTTAAAATGAAGGGCATTCAAGAAAAATGTTGGACATTACCAAAGAAAAGCTAAAAACACACCCTAATAGAAATATACTGTACATTCATTTCATATAGTTTATTTACAGCTTGTGTTACATATACTGTATTTATCTGTTGAACTTATTTTAGTTAAACTGCTTTGTTGGCTTGCAATATACTTATAGATCTTTGAATAAGACAAGTGTTTATAATTGTACTTGACTAGCAATAAACCCTTGACTGAACCTGTTTAAATTATTCTTTTCATTCGTCCATTGTGCTGAAACTAAGGAATATGACCTTTTCAACAGTATTGTGTTCTCAAGCAGCCCATTGCCTAACACCTATGCTGCCTTTTCCCCTTCCCAGAAACAAATGCACCCTGAGTTCTGGGTGCGAGTCTTGTCTTCTGCTGCTCCTAAGAAAAAAAGGACTTTAGAAGGATCCACCCTATCTTCCCTATTTGCAGGGAAGAAGAGGCAGCCAAGAGGATGCACTTCTCCAAGGGAAACATCAGAAGTGGTGCTACTCAATGGGCTTCTTAGCCATGCTCATAACGGAGGGCATTTTGCAATTCCTTGTTGACTCAATAGGCTTCTTAGCCATGGCAAAAGGGAGGGCATGTTGGAATTCCTCCTGGACTTCATGGGCTTCTTAGCCATACTAAAAATGGAGGGCATGTTAGAATTCCTCCTGGACTCAATGGGCTTCTTAGCCATGCTCAAAACGGAGGGCATTGGGGATTTCTGCCTGGACTCAATGGGTGGCAGGCGTGTCCTGGGGGCGAGGACATGCTTCTTAGCCGTGCTGGAAATGGAGGGCATGTTGGGGTCGCTCCTGGGGAGAAGGTTGAAATGCAGGGCTCCTGCTAGCAGAGGAGGAGGAGGAGGAGCGCAGCGCCTGGCCACCCCAGGTGAGGAGGAGGCTGCATGCCAGGCGCTTGCTCCTTGGCGGAGGAGAGAGAAGGTGGAAGGAGGCCCGGGCTGATTAGCATGCAGCAGTAGCACCAGCACCATCCTCATCCTCTCTCTCTCTCTCTCTGCTGCTCCTCCATTGTCTTAACACCTCCCTCTCCTCCGCGCCAATCTGTCACCGTTCAGGAGGCGAACGCGGCTGCCTCGAACGCGGCTGCCTCAAATGAGACGGATAATTAGCTGCCCCGCACGAATGGCGCACTCTTCTCACCCCTGATTGCTATCACCTCCTTGCTCCTGGCAGTTTTGACACCTCCTAATCAGCCTGCTGCTTCCCTCCCCTCTCCCCTGCTCCTCCTCCTCCTCCTCCTCGCCCGCTCTCTCATCCCGGCTCCTTCGCCTGCTCTCTCTTTCTACCACCATCACCCCACGGGCGCACGCTTTTCCCCCCCACAAGGGTTTTGTTTTTTCTTATTAAAAAATTAATTATTTTAAATCAATAATAATAATAGTCATCATCGCTCCTGTTTGTTTGCAGGACTTCTTCTCCCCCTTTCTTCTTTAGCCGTGGATACCAAAATCCGTGGATGCTCAAGTCCCATTATATACAGTGTCCCCCCAAATGGGCACTTTCCCATTTGCAGTGTCCTTTTATAGAAAATGGGCACTTTCTCATCAAAAGTGTTCCTTCTAGAAAATGCCAAGAGCCGGCACGAAATAGTAGTTTGTTTGAGTGTTGGGCTGTTGGAGACCAGGGTTGGGTTTCCAGCTCGGCCGTGATGAAACCCATCTTGGGCAAGTCACACTCTCTCAGCTTCAAGGGAAAGTCATGGGAAACCTGCCCTGAACTAGAAAAACCCAGGATAGGTGTCGCCTTAGAGTCGCCGTAAATCGGAAAGGACTTGAGAAGACACACAACAACCACCACCACCACTCATAGGAAATGGCAAAAATTAAGGTTTCCTTAATTTTATATATTCCAAAAAGCAAACATTGGTTTCGCCATTTTCTATTGGCCGTCGTTGTTTTATATTGTTGTTGTTGAGAAATATATTAACGCATTGCATACTTTCCAGCCGTGAATGCTTTAATCTGTGCCTAAAGACTCTGTGGATAGAGAGAGAGGGCTGGCTGTAAACCAGATGCCATTAGGACTGAGTCTCCTCCTCTTCTGAGTTTTAACCCAAAAGGCGACCTTTTCCAGGACATGTCCTCCATTTCAGCCTTCTGTCCGGGAGGGATTCCAAAATGCCTTCCATTCTCAGCATGACTTTTTTCCCTCCCCATGAGTGTTTTTATTTTTACTTTATTATTATTTTTGTAATGTCCCCATATTTTCCTTGCGCACGCCTCACGTTTTGTCCTCCTTTGTGTGGTGGAGGACACTCCTCCGTTTCAAACCCTTGTTAGGAACTGCAAAGGGAAACTGAGGGGGGAAAAGCGCGCCAGGGATATATGTGTGTGTGTGTGTGTGTTTGTGATGGGGAAGTCTGAGAACTACCAGAAAAGGGGGGAAAGGAAGAAAAGGAAAGGAAAATTGTGAAAAGCATGTGGGGAGGAGTACATGGGGGCCCAATGGCGAAGGGCAGAGCTGCCACTTGATGTCGGGGAAAAAGCCATTATTTTCTCTCACCATTCCCGCTTTTTTCCTCCTTTCTCTTCCCCAACAATTTTTGTCATTTTCTTCAGAGGGAGGGCCCCTTTTCGTGGCTAAGAAACATGACCAACATAATT
>NC_056522.1:215470601-215473264 GCF_019175285.1 Sceloporus undulatus
TAATAATAATAATAATAATAATAATAATAATAATAATAATAATAATAATAATAATAATTAACCATAGGTGTCAAGTAGCTGATTTAATCTAAGCGAGCTCTTATTGGCGGGCTGGGAAGGGGAAGAAGGGAAGGCCTTGGCTCTCTAGCTGCGCGTGGCAATAAACAGAGACTGCGAGGGAGAGAGGGAACCTCCAGAAAAGGACAGAGCTGAGACCTCAAATTAATGTGCTTAAATTTCCCTTCGAACATCGCACCCACTCCATGAACTAGCGGAATCTGTCACCGAGAGCGTTTCCCTCGCTCCTCTTAACAAGCAGTGACAGTCTAATTACGGGAGCGACAAGCAGCTGGCGAGGGAGAGGGAAAGAAAGAAAGAGGGAAGGGAAAAGAGAGAGGAAGGAATGGTGGTGTGTGTGTGTGTGTTTGTGGGGTGCTTCCACGCGTGGCATCACCACACTTGTGGGGAGCTCACTTGGCAGCTCCCTAAGTCTTTCCTCACCACTGAGGAGAGTTGTTGTTGTCGCTGCAGCTGCCTTGGGCCCTTTGCACACACACAAGTGACACAACACACACACCCTTTTTCCTTTGGGAAATTTGGCTCCAATTTGGGGCCAAAAAGAGCTCCAGAGTGTCTCCCTCACAAACAGCACCTTTGAGACTAATAAGAGAAAGAAAGAAAGAAAGAAAGAAAGAGAAGTTGGCAGCCACAGCTGCTTGGCAAAACGTCAGGAATAAACTCTTCCAGAACATATTGGCCACTTAGCCCCCAAACCCCACAATGTCAGCCGTGAAAGCCTTCAGCTTCACATTGGCAGCATGAGCTTTGGTAGATTTAAGTCTACTCCCTCAGGTGCATTTGGTGGAGTGGAAAGCCAGGGACAGACCTATATTGATGTGTGAGGATGTCAATTCAAATCCAAAATGATTTGTGTATGGAAATGAAGTGGCAAGCCATACACAAAAGGATTTTGAATTCAAATTGACATTCTCACACACCTAGGACCAATATAAGTCTGTCCCTGGCTTTCCACTCCACCAAATGCACCTGAGGAAGTAGACTTAAAGGACCCAAATAGACAGGCCAAAATAAAGCTGCTTCGGATCACTTTGGAGGTATGCTGTTTAAATGCTGCATGTGTCCTAAGAGGCTGGAAGCTGTGTCAAAGCCACGCTCCAGTCCTAAGGAATACAGCATAGTTTTGGCACAGCTTCTGGCCTCTTAAGATGCGTGTGTCATTTAAACAGGATAACTCCAAAGTGATCCAAAGCAGCTTTATTTTGCCCTGTCTGTTCAGGCCCTAAGTCTACCAAAGCTCATGCTGCCAACTTCTTGCTTTCAGTTGGTCTCTAAGGTGTCACAAGATCTCTCTATACACTGATTCTACAGATTAACATGGCCATATCTTTGCATTCCCTCACTATAAGCACCCATACTATATATGCTGCATATGTAGAAGTGGTACAGTGTAATTTTTTTTAGGAGAATAAAATAAAACAAGAACAACAAGGGCCCATACTGTACATAAGATGGGAGAAAAATATCTCCAAATCTTTCTTGCTCTTTCCCACAAACATCAGGTTCTTTTGCTTTCTACCCCTTTATTGTTGTTGTGCGCCTTCAATAGCAATAGTATTTACATTTCTATACTGCTTAATAGTAGTTTACAATGTGTACACCAATTGACCTCAACAAGCTGGGTACTCATTTTACCAACCTACGAAAGGATGGAAGGCTGAGTGGACCTTGGAGCCCTGCCTGGGATCCAATTCACAACCTTGTGTGGCAGTACTGGCATTTAACCACTGTGCCACCAGGGCTCCCCAAGGTGTTCCCAAGTTATGGCAACCCTATGGGGGAACAATCATGGGGTTTTCTTGTCACGTTTCTTCAGAGGGAAGGTTGACATGGCCATCCTCTGAGGCTGAGAGAGTGTGACTTGCCCAGGATTGTATACATGGCCCAGCCAGAATTTGAACCTTGGTCTCCATAGTCCCAATGCTCAAACCACACCATCGCACTGACTCCCTTTCTACTGCTACTTTTAAAAATAACACTAGAAAGAAAAAGATGCTCCCAAGAATAGAGGAATGGTTAATTAGGCTTATTGATATGCTAGAGCTTGATAAATTTACCTGTCTATTAAATGACAAATCTCTGAAAACAATAGAAAAAGACTGGCTTCCTTTAGCGAAATATTGGAAGGGAAAATGGAAATATTTGATTGTAGAGGACTTAGCAGGACAAATGGGAAATAGAAAAGAGGTATAAGATGGATTTATAATGATTAAATGAAACTGGAACTTCTTACCATATGATATTACCTTACTGTTTTTCTTATTTAGATTTACTGAGTAACTATTGTTGTATAGAAGTTAAGGAGTGACGAAATTCAATAATTAGAAATGGTATAGGCACACAATGATACAAAGAAGAGGTAGATTTACAAGGAATTACAAGGAATAACAATTTATTATATTTCTTAAAAGTTAATGGAAAACCAGGAGGAAGTAGAGTTGGGAGAGATCATTTAAGAGTGATGTAAGATGAATGTTATGTTTTATGTTTGTAAGGCGGCTAACAAGATAATTAAAAAAAACATTACAGTAGAAATTTTGAGAGAGTGTGTGCTCTCTTTTTGTGCTTTCTTTGTGTGCAGTTTA
>NC_056522.1:215473274-215534629 GCF_019175285.1 Sceloporus undulatus
AATAATAATAATAATAATAATAATAATAATAATAATAATAATAATAATAATCTTTTGCAAACCTGTTTGTTCCCACCAAAGATGCTAATACTATTCTGGCATATTTCTATTGCCAGAGGGGCCCTGATATTTTTTATTAATGAGGATGGCATGTGCTTGCCTGAGGTAAATTTGATGACTGAATGTATGAAGAGGAAAGTCAGATAATGCAAAATACATTTTTTAAAAAGCATACTCTTTATTATATTGCTACCATACCATTTAAGAAATACAGGATCTGAGACCACTTTTAAGAAACACAGTTCCTTCTCTTTTAAAAGCATTTCCTCAAGAGCATCATTTGCAAGTAAGCGTAAGTTGGTATCCCAAACCCTGTTATGCCATACATGCATTCATAAAAGTTTTGGCTTAATGGTTTCATTACAGTAAAACAAAACACACATTGTAGGTCACACTAGAGACAAAACCCTGCACAGTACCATTTATTTTAGTGGAAAGGCAGTTAACAACTTGTCAAAGCAGATGAGAGGTTGCAACCAAAGTTGTAGAGAGACATTTGTATCGCCAAATGAGTTAAAGATTATGCAAGACATCCCCCCTCCCACTGCCCTTTGTGACTTGTAAAACGGGCATTTCATGTAATAGAAGACATTTTGAGAAAGTGAAGAAATTAACAGCACATAGAGACAATTAATTAAAACTCATTACTGTACAATTATTACATCTGGAATGAAATACCAAGATTATGCATGTTGCAAAAATTATCGTTGTCTTTAAAAAGTACTACAGTCTGGTGTCCCAGGAAAGGGGGAAGGCTGTAAAACCCTTTAACATTGACAATATACTTCAACTATGCTGTTTTTTTGAAAACATAAAAAAAAGTTATATATGTATAAAACCATACCCCCAAACCCCAATAAATGCTTTTGTATTCCTGAAAATCTAAGACGTCCATACTAGACCTACTGCACTTGTTCCTTGTATCTTTTTATGTACACGGTCTGTATCGAGAGCCACCAGTTGTTCCTCGTAACTAACTAATGTTCTTATTATGAACCTGATGAATGGTCAAATCTAGCCAGCACTTGTGACGTTTCAGGCAGGTGATTTTTTTGTTGCTTGCTGGAAAATGAACCTTAGACTTCCTGGATGCAAAGCAGCAAATGCTTGACCACTAAGCTTCTTCCGCAGTAACCTACAACTACTGCTAGGTAAGGGCCTTCAGCTACTGAAATGTCTGGAGATAGTTCTTTTCCTTATGTTCTTTTCCTGTTTACCAGTCCAGAACTGTAACAATTCCTTCTTGTCTGGCTGACAGGGACTGTCTTTATCACAGGCTTCCAGTCTTCTCTGCATATGACAAAGCTGAAGGGATGGTGATTGGGAATGGGTAAAGATATGGGTTGGATGAGGGCAAGTGAACTTACTGGAACACTAGGGGTGTTGGAAACAACAGAGCAGCTGGTTTCTTCCTGTTGGAGAGCAAGTATAGGAGTCAGGCTACTGGTCCACCTTAGTTGGTTTACACTGGCTTGCAGTGGCTCTCCAGCAGGGAGTGAATTTTTGGTGGGAAAAGCATGTGCTCTGCCACTGACCTATGGCCTTTCCTCATAATTATGTTTATTGAATAGCAATGCTACTATTCTCTACTGATACTCAGCAGGATATTTATTAAATATGATGGATGATGGAAAGCCCCCTGTCTAAGGGAGAGCAATCCAGAAACAGATTCTCTGTGCACAGATTGCCTTATTCCTCAAACCTAAGAGAATGAACCAAAGGTCACAGAGCTCTATGGATTCAACAGTGTAGCCTGATGAATGCCTCTATGAGGAATGACTTAGGGAGCTGGGGATGTTTAGCCTGGAGAAGGGACAGTTAAGAGGTGATATGACAGCCCTGTTTAAATACTTGAAGGGATGTCATATTGAGGGTGGAGCAATATCCTTTGTTCTGGCTCCAGAGAACAGGAGCCAGAACAAAGGATGCAAGCTCCAGGAACAGAGATTCCACCTCAACATGAGGAGGAACTTCCTGACATTAAGGGCTTTTTGACAGTGGAAGACACTACTTCCTTGGAGTGTAGTGGAGTCTCCTTTCCTAGAGGTCTTTAAACAGAGGCTGGATGGCCATCTGTCAGGGGTGCTTTGATTTGGATTTCCTGCATGGCAGGGGGTTGGACTGGATGGCCCTTGTGGTCTCTTCCAGCTCTATAATGATTCTATGATTCTATGAACAGCAGTACACACATTACAGAGCAGGGTTCATATTGTCTGTGTGTCCTGTTCTCCTGATAATTGGGCTTTTTGTGGGAGGGGGAAAGTGGGAAAGCAGAAAAGAGGAAATAGAACATTTACAGTGATGGTGCAAATTCAATAATTAGAGAGTGAGCACAACACCAAGTTCAATATGAATATTTCACACTGGCCTTGAACAACAGCATTTAGGTTTTAGTTTTCGGAATCCACATTCTGAATACTACTTTTATTATGGTAATAAAATTATTTAAGCAATATCACTTGCATAAATAATAACTGAGGCAAAACCACCTCTGAGTATTCCTAAGAAGACCATATGAAATTCATGAGGTTGCAGTAAGTCAACAAGTGACTTGAAGGTACAAACACACACACACTAATGCTGAACCCAGAGTAGGCAAAATTACAAAGCTCCGCTCCAGATAATGCTTTACTCTGTTCCTGACTGCTCCTAGGTTACATGGGCCACGGGTAAAACACTCATCGTAGGTAAAGCACATTTCATGCACATGCATTTAAACACATTTACATGTAGTTTCAGGTTATCTGTTACCAGTAGCCATTGTGGATGTGCTCCTGGTATTCTACTGCTATTTCTAAATACTCCTTGGAGTAACAAAACCCCCCCAAATATCCAGTTAAGTGCTTAATCTGTGGCCTATACCATGTCTGTATGCACTTGGAGCTGCATACTAAAATAAATAGGACTTGTTCCAACACAAATAATTAATGACATCATGTTACAATGAAAGGCTTAAAAAGTGTAAAAAAATGTTCAAAGGCATCCTAGGGAATAAAAAGTCCTTTAGAAACACAAAGGCACAATAGTTCTAGCATTACCAACTCCATACTTGAATCAAGAGTTCACATAGTTCTTCTTTTCATACAAGATGGTCACAATCTTCAGTTTCTTTGACCCGAACCAAGCTTTTGAAGGGAACATGTGGCTAGGAGTAGAGCTGCCACATTGTTTCCTTTTATGCCTTGAAAATTGGCTTTAATTATACTAACAGTGTGGCATATGGATCTGGATCAATTCTGTTCTAAATGCAGCCTTCCGTTCTGATACTATGACTATATGTACTGAATTCCAGTACAGTAACTACAAAGTTTCAATTTAAATAAAACTTATCTGTGCTCCAGTGACACTAAGACTTCAGTTGAAGTGTGAATTCAGATGCCTCAAAAAATCCTCCCTGGATGTAAGAGATGGTGGGAAAACTTTCTGACAAAATTCACATATTTCAGGCTGATCAAGTTCTGGGTTTGCAGAAGCAAATGTCAATAAGTCACTGTCTTCACCGTGATATGGTTTCCAGAGTGGCTGTAAGACGTGGAAAGAAAAGTCAGTACTTTGTATAAAGTAAATGCTGGGTTTTTTTCATTGGCTAGAGGGTGTTTTTGCTTTGGCAATTGTATAGCAAATATAGTATAGATATCCAAATATCCTGTTTGTAAACTGTCCCAAGGGTGGTATGTAATTACTATAAAATAAATTAATAAAAAAATACAGTGACTTCAAAGTCAAGGTCTGCTGTCTCAGCCTAGGATTTTTACTGCTCCATCCCAGATTCGTCCCTTTTCACTCGCTGCCCCTCATTCCTGGAACCTCTTTCCCCCTTGAGCATGGGTTATCACTTCTTTAACCAGCTTCAAAGCTGAGCTAAAGACTACTGTTCAGGGAAGCGTTCCCAGGCATTGCAAGATTATTATTTGATGTTTATAATCTGTTGCCTCCTTTGTATTAATATGTATTACTTTATTATTTTGTAAAATGTACGCCATAATCAGGCTTATTTTTATCTATTACATTGTGTAAATCTACAGCACTATATAAAGTGTAATAATAATAATAAAGAGTAATAATAATAAGTATCCTTTTTGTGTTGCAAATGGATGTTAAATTTCCAGGAACCTGCAATCACATGGCCAGGAGGAGGAAGTGCAAACCTATAAGTAATACCCCTCTATACCATCAGAACTGCGAACAGAAACAGCAAAATGCAGGCCTATGACTAACATCTTTAACTTTTTTCTCCAGTATGGTTTTTAACACCTTGCCTGGTGAAGAAGCCAATGGAGCTTCTAAAGCTTGCAACATGTATATTGTTCAATGTGGTCAATAAAAGTAACACTGTTTGGTGTATTTTTGATGTTACTGGATTTGCTCTGTGGCCTACCCCTGGATGTTTTCATCTATAGATGAAGCTTTGCTAAAACTAAAAGTTTTGCTTTTTATATGAAGTCCCCAAAATTTGAACATATATGGCTGAATCTGCTTAGGTCTCAGCACAGAGTCACCAAATTAATGAAAACTTGATAAATTTGAACACTTATGGAAATTCCATGCATTCATGGGTCTATCCTAGTTGAGACTAGCAACTGAATTTAGGCCATAAAATATTTGCATTCTAAAAATGTTTAATTTACCAACTGAGGCATTTCTTGGTATTAATTCAGCACAGCAAATGTATGTGCTATACTTGCTATTTCACAGTATGTTAAAGCACTGGTACTAATAGTACATAAGAATTCTGATTCAAATGGCACCCCTGTTTTTGGTTTTTTTAAATTGATGTTGTCAGAGGAGATAAGATTTGTTAAATTAATAAACTCAGTATTTGATGAACACAGCTGAAGAGACACAAGCTATAATTTGGGGGTTATATGTACATCCATGTTCCGGTTATCTTCCAGGATAATTTCTTGTTATTTCTTACTGTACTAGTAATGAGGTTATTACTTATTCTTTTGTTGCAATTCTCATTTTGTCCAAGCAAATGTTTTCATGGGCAAGTATTTGCTCAATTTTCTGAAGATGTTGTCCCTTGGTTAAAAAAAGTTAAGTACGTGTATATTTTGTATGATGCTAGAACAGTGACAAATCAAATCTGGAAAGAAGAGAAAAGGATGGAAGGCAAGCAACATATTTTTACAGTTGCTTTAGTTTATGTGACCACTTTATCTCAGGATAAGTATTTAAGTAATAAGTTAAGAAGTAAGTGAGCAAAGAAGATTTGAAGCTAGATAAAGAAAACTGTGTTCAGAAGATTTTTTGATAGGTACCTGTAAGCACTTCATTACAAGCCATTCATATGTTTCAAAACCTAAAAACCTCTGATATACAGCTATTCATTTAAAAGAGGTGGGACACAGATGCTTTAGGAGTTAAACCCCTGTCTAAACAACAGTTAATATTTATCAAAAGGCTTTAGTAGATTTTGGACCAAGGATATTTTGCTGTGGTCAGTCATCAATCCTTGCAGAACACTTGCAGGCTAATTAGATGTAATTACATCCAAGTTCTAAGAAACAGTCTACCTTTTGTTGGTGTAAATTGCTTTGGAAATGTGTCTAGGCACTGATGCATATTTTAAATATCACTATGGAAGTGTACTTTTAATTACTTATTTGCAAGTCGGTCTTGATTTAAAGTGGCAGTTTTAATAACAATAATATGAGGCTGTAATATTTGTACCATTCTTGCTATACTTTCTTGATTTAAGCATGCACTAGCCAGAGGGACTTGTTCTTAATTTTTTTTTACTCACTGCATTTTAATCTGGAGTCAAACTGTTCTCTCACTTATCAAGAGGTTACACCGGACCAAAGGATCTTATTTCTGAGAAGGCATCAGCATCTATTGAGGATTTATTTAGACAGATATAAGCTGTCACACTGGCTTTTATTTTAGATCTCTGCTGGCAGCTGTGCTTTTTACTGGGTGGAATCACATATATGTGCAAGGTTTTTGTTATTATTAGTGATTTCAACCAATTCATTATCTGCTTTCAACTGACTAAGCATTAAATAAAATTTCATACTACCACAACTTCAGTCTTAAGACCTTCTTTTGAGATATTGAAGGAAACATAAAATAACTCGCAACCTAACCAAGAAAAAACTACAACTCATTCTTAAAAGGAAAGGCCATCTTTAGTATTTTCTATTTCGGTAGCACATTGGAAGTCTCAAAAACAAACAAGTATATCCTTAACATGCAGCTCATTTATTAACATATACTCTTGCCAACTGCTAAAGTAATACTGTAGTTGATGCACGCAGCCCTACTTATTATCTCACTTTTCCTTTCCTTTTTTAAAAAAATGTTGGCACAATTTTCAATTGTCAGCCAAATGCTGGGGCCTGGTGGTGTAAAAAGAGTGTTAGAACCCTAAAAGATCAATCAGTATAAGCAAATACGATTCCAAATAGGAAGAGATTCATGCAGATGCTGACGTGTTTTGGTGAATGGGTGTTACATGCATTCATTTTACAAGGATACATATGTTCTCTCCATATATTTGCTTTTCTCACTATGAATAGCTGTGCTTTCTGACCCAGATCCCTGGATAACACAGAACACAAAGATGCCTCAAAGTCATAACCCTTCAGTTCAGTCCACATTTTCATTCCCATTCTCCATTCCCATTTGCAGTGGAACATTTTCAGTCCAGGTGTTTGTAAAATTACAATCACCTTTTTCTATTTAGTGTCTACAAGGAAGAGCCAAGTTTATTAAATCAGCTGAGAGTCACAGGGCTAATGACTTAATAGATGCCAATTATACTACATTTAAGTTGCTTCTCATCTTTGTTTGTTAAGACATGTAGTAAACACTTGAAAGAATATCCTTCTCTAATCAAGGAAGTGATAGTTGGGGAGAAGATGATACATCTGGCATACAAGTCAGCACTATGAGGACAAGACCCACAGTGTATCTTTTGTCTACAGACTCAAGCATCTTAAAACATGTCTTCACATTGGTCACTTATACCATGCAGGTAGGTGGTGAATTTCCTCAAGTCATGTTCAATTGCCTTGTGTGGCAGCTACTGGGAGTGAAGACATCCACTCCTCTGCTGTCTTACTGACTGCATCTCAAGATCAGATCCTACAGTTCATAAGGACACATAAATATCAGTGGAAGCTTTGGCTGGCACATTCATTCTGCTTCTCTCAGTAACAGGACCAGTTCCCTTTTAAAATGCCCCAGGGAATCTTTATTTATAGCAAATGGACTTTTTGCATTTTCCATACTGCTATTAAAAGACTATGGATGCATCAAAAGAATTAAACTATCCCCCTTCTTTTTTCATTAGCTGGACTTGAAGTACTGAGGTCTCAATCCATTAAAATAACTCTCAGTCTTCATACACGAAAGGGGTATGAATACATTTAGAAATCATGATGAAGGTAACAAAATATTTAAGCAAATACATGCAGTAGTACATTTAATGGCTTCTAAAATCACATTGGCTTCTTCTGCTGAAGTTTCTGGATAAGATGCACAATTTTAATCAGAGGCCTTATGTTCTCCATTCCTTCCTGGATACAACTAACAAATATTGGAACTATTTTCTGTTGCCAGTTTTCTTTCCAAACGTAAACACTTAAAATATCAAGATTTCCTGGCTGCCACTGAATTATAGTACTGTACTGGCCATTCACATTTCAGAATATGTACCCTATACTTTTTATGATTTATTTCAAACATATAAAATCTTCTAGCTTCATGCCTCGAACGCAGTGGCAGTTCAACACCAATTTTCCTGTACTTTTTAAGCTGCATATTCCTCTATCAACCTGCAATCACATATCAGCTATTTCACATGCTTTAATATACAATGCAGGGTGCCACCTATTGAGAAATGAATACACAGACTAGTTAAAAGAACAAGCAGGAGACATATTGGAGAAAAGGGAAAGTAACAAGTAATAGAGTGGATGCTTTACAACACCACAGGAATCTTAGTAGTAATAGAAGAAATAGTTTAATTTGTTTTGATCCAACCCAATTCAGAATTTGATGGGATGCAAAACAAAAACTGGTTAGTCATCAAATAATTCAATGCAAAAAAGTAAAGCCTAGCACAAAAACAAGCCAGATTTGGCACAAAATAAGTAATCAATTGTGCATTACTAATGTGGAGCTCCTTATAGTTATTTCAGAATAAAACTGAATGAAGGCAAACAAGAATTTGAGCAAATGAGCTTAAAATTAACTGTCAATTTGTGAAATGGCAGAAAAAGGGGAAAGTGTACTGTATATATCTTTTGTAATTTGTAGAAAAGGAGCCATGACACATAACAGTGCTGGTACTTCACGATTACATTCAACCAACTTTTAAAAGTCATGCATTAATTCATTTGTTTTCAGCAGGGTTAGTCATTTTAAATGACAAGAATACCACTGCGAATTTGTTGAAGACCATTTACAAGTTCCTAAAAAAGTCTATTTACAGAAATAATTGATGTTTTTGAAATGTAAGATTATGTATTTTAATACTGTCAGTTATTAGATTAAAATGTATTACTTCATTCCATAGCTGTACAAAATATTAGATCACCTTTTCTTCAGTTTAATATGGTTCATAAGTGAAATTATTAACTGGATTTAAGCAATTTGAAATCCATATATAGCGCACACTTAATCAGATGGAAGCCATAAAGACTTATCTCTTAACAGAAGTACCAACATGAGAAGATTAAATTCAAACTAAAATATGTCTGGAATGAAACTGCCATCAGTATGTATTGATTTTATATGTCATGGATTCTTAAGTTAAAGGCAGCTTTGGACCCTGACAGTATGCTACAGAGACAGTAACTATTGTGATTAGACAATTAGATTAAGCTCAACGCAACCAAAATTAAAATCTCTACACAGTCATGAAACTCGCCCTGCCTCACAGGATTAGTAAAGTACAAAGCTGCCTTATTCATCTAGCTCATTTTTGCCCTTTCTGAATGGCAGTAGTTCTCCAGGGTCTTAAGCAGAGAAACAACTTTCCCATCACCTGCTTTTAATTGGAGAGGCTATGGCCAAAAACTGTGCCGCTGTACACACAATGTATGTGCTCTATACCACTGATCTACAGAATGGGAGAAGAGATCCATACAGCCTACCCGAATCTTACAGTGGAAGGGCAGAAAAGAAAGTAACAAAAAGAAATAAATGAATTGTAATTTCAGCAAAGTCTACTCTCTACACACAGAGCTGCCCAAACAACACAGAACATGGAAACCTACATTTGCTGGACAGAGATTTCAATGGAAGCCAAAATTATATACAAATAACTTGCAAAGGACTGTGTATCCTCAGATACCTTTATATAAAATTGCAAGAAAACCAGCTTGCAACAAAATTGTAAAACAGCTATGAGCCCCAGGTTTGGGGAAAAGGCAGGGTATAAAGACAGAGAGAAAAGAAGAAAGAGAGAGAGAGAGAGAATCTTAGGCATTTGGACTAATGCAAAAGTTTTGAATTGGGCTGCATATAATAAGTTAAGTGATGTGTTTTATACTTGGTGTTTGCTAGCTAGCTTAAACAACTTCTACAACATGCTTAGTTTTGTAGCTTACAGAATAATGATGTACAAAACAGTGATACCTGTTGAGGTGACCCAGCTGTTACTTCATTTCCTTCTAAGGCAGGAAAGTGTATTTCAGAGTCATCTTGTTTTGGGAAGACAGTGGTCCCATAGTTGTATAAGAAAGGTGCTTTAAAACCCAGGGTCTTGTCTAAGGGAGTCTGGACATGTGTGTTTGTCTGGCCTGAGGCTTTGGCTACACTGGTAGCTGCTGGATTATGCACAGCTGAAGTAACTGGATGAGTGCCATGCTCCTCAAACAAGTTACATTTCACCTCGCTGTAGCTCACATCCTGGTCTTCAAGGTCACTATTAAATTGCTGATCCTGAAGTAAGGCTTCAGTCCCTGGACTGTACGGGATTGGTGGACTTTCTGTGGTACTCTCTAAGAAAGTGGTGTCACTGTCTGTAGGTGGGAATTTCACATTCAGTTTCGAGAGGGACTCAACCGAGTTTTCCTCCTCATCTTGGCCTGTTTCTCTTGCTGTGATGGCTGTGAAGTGCGGAACTTCTCTGTTTATGCCCCTTTTAACCCAAGGACTGCACACCTCATCTGCTTGTTCATCAGTGCACTGGATAGGCTTGGAGAATGGAATTTCTATAAAGGTAGATGACAAGGAATTGGTTAAAGGGTATATAAAACAGACTGGAAACATGCAGCCTCTGCATGTTGTTGAACTGCAACTGCCAACATTCCCCAACATGAAATAGGGCTGTTGGAAGTTGCAGTATAACCATATCTGAAGAGCTATAAAATTCTCTCCACAATCCAAGAGATGAGTTTAAAGCACATCATATTATCAAACTAAACACCTAGATTGTAACATCAAAAACTGCATGTATAAAAAGGAGGTTGTGCCTTTAGGCATCCCCCGCCCCAAAATTTTGGCATGGGCTGACATCACTGGCTGATAGGTCTCCTCCATTTGTAGTTGGTTTACTGGAACTCATCACTGGAAGCAGAAATACATGCTGCACAATTGCTCTTGCACCTCTTTATCATGTAACCTTCTCTTCTAGTAGCTCAAGTAATTAAACCCAGGATAAGGAACAAATGCCCCTCTCTATACTGTTGTACTGCAAACTCCATCATGCATCACCACTGTCTATGCTGGTTAGAAATTATGGGAGATGTAATCTGGCAACACATAGGAAGTCACATGCTCCCTAGCTGTAAATAACACTACCACTTTTTCAGGGGATGACTGAGTCTTGCTCACTAATATAAATACATGGTGTTATACGGAAGGCATTTTGTGGACGCTATATATTATCAGATCTTAGAATTTGCTTGAATCAGTCATCATTAGTCTCACTTCTCATTCCAATTTTAATTATGTCATCTCATTTATGAGACACAATGGACTGAATCTTAAGAAGTATTCCCAGAAGGAAGCTGATGAAGGAGGAGCTTTTTGCTTCTTCCTTTGTCCAGATGATGCCACCTTTCAAAACAAGGATCCTGACCCTACCTCATTCAGGAGAGATATGGGGAGGGCCTTTCCGTGAGTTCTCTAGCACCAACCTAATGAAATGACAGTGGTTGAGGAATTACAAATAATTAGTTTGGGGTTCTTTTTAACCTAATGGGATTTTAAGTCAAAATATGTGGAGAGCCAAAGAACCCCACCCCACCCCCTTGGTTTAGAAATGGTCATTGCTGGACTATCTTTGAAGTCTTCAGTGCTGAAATGGCTGCAAGGTTCCTCTTCCTTCTCTTCATGTGTTTCCTACTGCTGGATATCATCATGAAGACAGAATAACTATGATGATGACCATCCACTGGACAAAATATATAAAAGGGAGAAGATTTGGCTTTGCAGCCATTTCAGCTCTGAAAACTACAAAGCCAACCCAAACCATGAAGATGTTTAGCCAAGAGATAAGTAACCTTTGCCCTTCCACCTGTGTTCCACACTATAACTTCCGCAAGTCCCATCCAGTACGGTCAATAGTAAAAGAAAAGAGAGTTAGTCCAAGGGATCTAAGGGGCTTCCACATAACTTTGGTAACAGCCAAGTGCACATGTTTATCACAGTGAATTTGGCAAGACACAGAAAATCACCTGGGGTACAGAAGAACAAAAGCCAAGCCTGGATTGATTTAATCCTATAAAGCCCTCATAAGAACTTGAAGGGCTTAGCCTAGAGATACCGTATGATGAAATAACTATGTGAGTTATTGCTAAACTACAATAGTTTTTAAAGTCAGCTATAAATATGTCAATACCAGGAGCTAGGTGTACCTATATGATTAGATTACATAAAATATGATATAAGTGAATTTGATCAATTTAAGCAGTATCAGTAGTTGGGATCCAGGACTGTGAGCCTCTCATAATCAGCGACTATTGTGGCAGTACTTGATTAGACAGTCCATACTCTGATCCAACAGTTGTGGTTTATGAAGTAGAATTCATCTCCAAACAAAAATGCAGTAGATCTTCACATGTATGCAACTCACTCAGAATGTTACTATGCAAGCCCCATGGAAAGGAATGGATATTACAAATTGGTACTGGCCACAAATACATAGTGTACAGTGTAGTAAACAATAACAAAGCATATAATTCAGCTGAAAGAGCAGGATCACACAATAAGAGAAGCAGTAAAGCGATACCAGTTACAGGTTCTCTTCGTAGGTTAAATTTACTCAGCTGGTCCGTCTGTGCTCTTGCTAATGTGCGTATGCGGTAAAATTCTTCCTTCATGCTCCAGAAAACAGCCTCTAGTTCATCCCTAAAAATTAATAGTTTGAGATGTAAAGCACTGTCCTATTCTATGTTATCTTCTTAAACCATTTACAGTGGTACCCCGGGTTACGAATTTAATTCGTTCCGCCGCCACTTTCGTAACCCGAAAGGCTTTTGCAAGCCGAAAACCCATAGGCGCTAATGGGGAAAAGCCGCGATTTGGTGCGAAAAAGCGCCGAAAAGCACCAAAATTTCTTTCGTAACCTGAAATAACCTTCGTAACCCGGAACAGTTTTTTTCAATTGATTTTTTTCGTAACCCGGAAATTTCGTAAGGCGGCGCATTCGTATCCCGGGGTACCACTGTACCTGGCAAACATAATACTGGAAGCCTGATATCTCATCAGAAGCCTGACCCAGGCCAGAAGAGACATGATCTACGAGATGTGTGATATGATCTCCTAAGTTGCTTTAAATAATAATTGATAAAGAAGTTGGTGTGTGTGTGTGTGTGTAATCTGAAACAGAATGTCCTGGGGGTAGGTGGGAAGGATTTAGCCATTTCCTGCTGCAATGCCTCCCCAAACTGCTACTGTACCCATCTGACATACCTATTGCCCGGGATGAACACCAAGGTAGGATGGCTCTATCCTGTGTCAATAACCTGCATGGTTAAACTTGTTTTACAGTTTTCTTTACAGTTTAAGAAAAAAAATATTAAGAAATCTGAGAACAGAGCTCTATGTCACATCTATGTTGGTACTTGATATTAAAGCAAAATGAATCTTGAGAGGCTTCCTGCGATGTACCCTTGAAAGCTATTAGAAAAGTCTTTTCTCCTGTTATTATCACACTCTCATGCCTTGTACCATCAATAGACATCCTTAGTGAAATTCTTCAGGCTATGCAATGCTTAAATACATGGAGTGGTAATGGTGGTGGTAGTGTATGTGGCAAGGTTGTCAGGATCTGAACTTTCAAAAATGTAAGAGAGCAAAAGCAATTTGCAGAGATGTATGTCACAATTATGTGACTTTCTAATTTGAACTATGGCATAGAGAGAGGGGAAGCCAATCCTAAACAGTGCCACTGGGAGACCCTGGCGGGACTAGTAATGGCAGAAGAGTATCAGAATCCATCTTTACTGTCTTCCCATGTCCTTCACCCCCCAAAGCAACAGCAAACCTGCTTTCGGAGAGCTATTTCTAAAGCCTCAGTCTCAAAACCTTTCCCAGCCCAGTGCTGGAATGCACAGAATAACCAGATCCAGGCTTCTAGTGGGATTAAATCGATCTATGCACTAACTGGTCAGGTGAATGCTTTGGTGCATGGGGACCAACCTATTCTTCCATTATGACTATATGTTTTCTCTCTAAATTAAAGCAACAGAAGCACTGTTGCTGAAACACAACCCAAGTATTTATTAATTTATAGTTTCTGGATTTCTATTGCACCTTTTCCCAAAAAATATGACTCAGAGACAACTGGTTTATCATTTAACTGAATCTTTGTGCACATAAACATGATTTCTAGGCTTCTCATTCAATAATCAGATGTTGGAGAAGACCAGGGGGAGCAGCAAAGATTTTAAAAATTAGGCAGCAAGGTTAAACAAAAAATAATTACAAAAAATAAAACTGATTTTTTAAAAATAAAATATGATGTACCTTTCATAGACAGCTGCACCAAAGGGCCCTGGAGATAATTCCTGCCTAGATGAAGCAGGCTTTTCATTCCTTGCCTTTAAAAAAAGATCAAACATATGAAAATGAAGATGTTTGTGTTACAACAACCTAACAAAATTCATCCACATGAATTAACACATTAAACATATTAATATAGTAACATCTTTGCAGTGGCACTAAGCATGGCCCTCTCCCTTATTAAATTAGAACAAAATAAAATATTAACTTTTTGGGAAATCTAATATACCACATCTCCATTTATCGTTAATATGCCCAAACTATTTAGATGCAGAATACTTAATTAATGGGGGAGCGACAGTCACACTGTCATGGGTAATGTAGGCGACTCCAACGTTTTGCATTTTTCAGTAGTTCATTTCTTATTATTAAGTTCTCTAATAATTCGGTCCTTTCTCATACAACATTTTGCCTTTGCATTCCTTTATATTTCCCACAATCCTCTTCAAACATACACTGACCAAAGTACAGAGAACTAATGCTGATTGATATTTACTGTACGCATATAGGTATGTTCCCCTTCTAGCAAGACAAATATCAGTAGAAAGGTGCAAGCATGAAGAGCAGTTATTATATTTGACTGCCACCTTGTGGATTAGCCCAATATTACATGGGCGTTTTATTGTAAAACCTGCAACTAAAGTTGTTAACAATAATCCACCTTTTGTGTGGCTTTAAAAATGTGAAAGGTTGCCTGGCAAATGAAGCCAGCGTGGTGTTTGAAGCAAAAACATGATTACTCAGGCATGGCAGATTGTGTATTTGCTTTCTGAAATGGTATTTTACAACCACAAGGTAAGAAAACCACTTGTCATTTACTCTTTACAAAATATACACAACCAAGTAATAGTTACATCCAAAGGGAGAGAAAACAATCTGAGAATTGCTACATCCTATTAGGGTGGGAAGAAATAAGGTGTGCATGTTCTTAAGAGCACAAAACTATATTATTTAGCTTTATGCATTTAGTTTATGGTTTAGAATACTATTTTTTCTATGATGTTAAGAATGATGTTTTGTATGATGTAGAAAAAAATGGTAATATGTGAGAAACAGAAAGTGAAAGAGAATTTTCATCATTAGCAAACATTTAGATCCCTCTATAATGTTTTTATCTCTTTTTCATATCTTGGTACCTGTATGTAATTTTGTGCTTCATTCATTCCTTTTAGTTGCTTTTTCAGATGCCTTATTTCATCTTCTTTGATGGTGATAATAGATTCAATTTTTTTTTCTTTTAAATTATTCTCTTCTTCAGTTTGCTTTAATTTTACACTCTCACTCGCCAATTGTTCCTAAAACAAGGGAGGGAGGAAGAAAAAAACCACCACCACAGTTGGTTAATTTTCGGGGTTTGTGCAATGCCGTTGTAAAATAGATTGTTGTAGGCTAAATTAATCTTAGCAATCTGTGAAAAAGCTGTGAGAAAGGCAAATTTCATGTTAGGGATCATTAAGAATGAGACTGAACACCCCTCCCCCAAACTCTGCCAATATCATAATGCCTTTATATAAAATCTATGCTGCAAGCATGATTAGAATCCAATGTACAATTCTCGTTACTGCATTGTAGGGCTGGAGAAGCCACAGAAAAAGGCAACTAAATGATCACAAGGCTCAAGCAACTCCCTTACAAGGAAAAGTCACAATGTCTGGGGCTTATTAGTTCAGAAAAGATAACATAGTAGAAGTAAATAAAAGTATACATGATGCTGAGAAGTTAAAAGAGAAATTCATGGTTATCTAATGTGAGAATCAGATAAAAGAATTTATTAAAAGTACAAAATTCTCTACCACGTGTGGCAATTGGCATTAGCCTTAATAGCTTTTAGAAATGGTTAGACAAAATCATAACAAAGAGAGATAAGGATATCAATGTTTGTTAGTCATATACTGTCCCCAGGATGAGAGGCAGCATGCTACTCAACATCATTGGCTGGGGAACATAAGTGGGAAGGTGTTATTCCCCTCATGTCCCAAAGAGATCTAGTTGTCTACTCTGGGAAAGAGGATATGGTCTACACCAGCCTTTGGCCAAATCTAACAGGGGTTTCCTTAAGTTCTTAAACAAAATCAGCCTTGCACACACTACTATCAAGTTAGGCTGAAACAATTAAAAACCATTTACTGCAATGTGGAGTTACCTCTCCCTGTGGACAATTATTCAAAACAATCATGTACTATTTTCAATACATAAAAGAGCCACACCAGCGGCACTCATATTAATACTTATAAATGTGGGAGATGTTGTCTTATTCCATTTATATACTCTGTTCACTATTATTAATTAGTTTCAGAATGTGCTAGAATCAAGATAAAGTGCATTTAAAGGAGGTGACAATAGTCTTCAAGTACTGCAATTTCTTGAACAGCGCTGATGCAGCTATTTAGCACTTAATAATTTAGGATTATGCAAGATGTAAGGCTTCAAAGATAAAGAAATTAAGGCTTTTAAAAAGACTACTTCTCTCCTACACTTAAGCTATTAATATACCATATAAAATGACAGTCTATACAAAAAGGGAGAAATCTTCAGCAAGAAAAAAAGGTAGAAAAACTTATAATTATAGAAGGGACAGCAAAATTGTCCTTTTTTTGAGAGACAAAACCTCCAGCTCAGATGGATGCAAGGCATTTTTTTATTTTACTATGAAAAGAACAGCAATGAAGCGAGTATGTCTGGTTAAAATTACACTAGACAGACTGACAGATACAGATGCATTGCAGAGTAAATTGGAAATGACAATGCCAAGTCAAAATTTCTAGCTCTTGTAAAGCAACAGGAGCCACCCAGAGGTAAGCATTACATTTGAAATAAATTAGGCATTGTTCATGTTTTGATTTTTTTAAAAAAAAGATGATTAAAGTTGCACTCTTACACCCACTTACTTGCTCAACAGAACCTTGTTCTGAGCAAATATCTACTGAATTATAGTATAAAATGATACTATGGGGAAAAGCAGTCTTTCAATCAATGCACGGGGCGCACATTTTTACTGCCAAAATTATGATGGCTGGTGTGTTTGAAATGTACTAGTCCTCAGAGCAGAAACAGGGATATTGACTTACTGGTGTTACTACCCATCTTCCCCCCCCCCCAACCCTGCTTAATTACTCTCTGGTTTCTCTCATGTCACCTTTGTGGATTTGGCAATACTACAGTAGTTACTCCCCATATCCCCCCTCCCAAAGAAGGGGGTGAAAAGCAATGTCAGAAACCACAGGCTACATGGAATAAACCTACACTGCTGCTCAAGCCAATATCAGAATTCAGTGCTGTCCCCACCAAAAAATGGGACAACACTCTCACTTGCTTGAAGTACAGTGAAAGGGGCCTTGCATCTTCTTCAAACATGGCTCACATGTATTCAAATATACTCTTACTCTAATTGTTAATATATGTGTGTGTATGTGTATGTGTAACTACCAAGAATGTCAGCCTGCCCAAATTAATAGAATTCCACATTTGTATACACAAATAATACATAATGGGTTCTTTGGAACTTTGAAAATCTAGCAGAAAGCAGACTTGAATCATGAAAGAGACTTACCCTCCCCCCGATATTCTTTACTATTAGTCTCTCTGTCTCTGTCTCTCTCTATATATATATGAATCACACAGAGAACATTTGCTACAAATTTGTTATAGATATAGTAAAATAAAATATGGAGCAGCAAAATTGCCCTGAGGATAACAGAGGTGTAGTTAGAAGGAAAGAATCCATTTTATCAATCTTGGATAAAAGAGCTAAAAGAGTACCACATTTTACTCAGATCTGTCTGGGAGCCAAGGACATTTACAATAAATAACTGGAGAGAAGAGCGAGTTGGGGGGGGGGGAGAAAAGAGAGAGATGAAGGAAGAAAATCAAAGTAGTGAACAATGCTCAGATGATGACATATCTCTTAATTTTTAGAGAAGTGGCATGTATCAATGCTACATGTGGCTTTTTAAGCTGAAAAAGAGAAAGTCAAAAGGTATTGCTGACAAATATGGCAGAGATGAAGGTTTTCTAACCACAGATTTCACATGACAAATGGAAAGAGGTTTGGCTGTGGAGCAAGAAACTGGATAAGATCCAAGTGCTTAAAAGAAAGTGAAGCCAGGGTTGAAACAGTAGAAGCAACACAAAGAAGAAATGGGGAGGAAGGAAGGAAGGAAGGAAGGCTCATATCTGCAAATGACCTTCCTACTCTAAGAAATGTAAAATATGAAGTCAAAGGCTTTCATGGCTAGCATCCATAGGTTTTTGTGGGTTTTTCGGGCTATGTGGCCATGTTCTAGAAGAGTTTCTTCCTGACGTTTTGCCAGTATCTGTGGCTGGCATACGCGGGTGTGCTTTACGCGGCTTTTAGCATTATCTGAAGATGCCAACCACAGATGCTGGCAAAACGCCAGGAAGAAACTTCTAGAACATGGCCACATAGCCTGAAAAACCCACAAAAAACGTAAAATACTTCCACACCCTCAAATGATTCTGTCCTTTCTCCTCTGCTGATACTTATGTCTGAAATTGCCTTCTAGAAAACCTATGTGATGCAGTTTTTCTCTTCCTTCAGTATTTCCTGAAACCCCACACTGAAGCTTTTATGCCTAACCCCTTACGTAGGGCAATGCCTGAATGAAACTGAGATGAAGTACAAGTAACTGAATGCTGTTTTTCTCTTTGCTTCCACAGAACCATAGAATCAGGGTTGAAAAGAGATCAGATAGGCCATCCAAGTCCAACCCCCTGTCCTTTGGTCGCCTTTCCTGTGTTCAGTTTTAGATTGTATGATGTTCATGGCAGAGGCCAATTTTTTTTGTGTGTGTGGGGGGGGGGTTCTTCTTGAAGACTGCATGAAGCAGAAGCATTATGAACAACAGATTTATTGTTAAGTGCAAAGTACAACTGAACAGGAATGGTCTACATGCAAGAGAAAGAAAGGAACAGATAATACAGCATTACCAAGAGATTTGTGATCTTCTGTCAGCTTGAGCTTTCTCTAGGGTTTAAGGCCAACTGCAATCACCACAGAGTGACAACAAAACCTTACATGTACACTCAACAGAAAGCATCAACATCCCTATCATTCTGACAAGAGTACTGTTTCTAAATGCCTGTTGGGCCAAAGTTTATATTTTAGATGTCCTCCTAAAAATGTAATGTATGATGTGATCCTAAGATCTTGGGAAGGTGGAGATGGACTTAAGTCATGCTGAGAGTACATTTCACTGAAATACATGGGACTTTTTAGTCAAGTAATGGCCTAAATACCCTAAAGGCATCAGATCCCAGCTGATTATGGAAGCTAAGCAGGATCAGCCCCATTTGGTACTTGGATGGGAGACCACCAATGAACACCAGGTGCTGTAGGCTATATTTCATAGGAATATATGAATATTCTGAGTATTCTTTGGCTAAGAAAACCCTATTAAATTAATGGTGTTGCCATAAGTCCATAAGTGACCTGGAGGTAGGCACATGCATGCGCGCGCACACACACAGACACACTGATTAAATTGAATTCCATTGATTTCAGTGGGTCTGCTTAGATTGGGTCCAAACTAATGTCTCTGTGCTAAAGAGAAGATCAGCTTGTTAAGTTTACTTGTAACATATTTGTTTGAGGTAATAAATGTAGAGTGCGCCTGCATCATACACGGGTGTGCTTTATGCGGCTTTCAGCATACGCTGAAAGCCACGCTGGGAAAAGGGGTGCCGCTTCCCATAAGGAATAATGGGGCATGTGCCCATGGCAAGCGCACGCCACCACACCACTGCGTGCACGAACCCCATTCATTTAAATGGGGCTTGAGCATAAGTGAAATTCCCCTTATGCAAGGGAGTCTGGAACGGATCCCCCATGCAAAGGAAGGGCAGACTGTAGATGGTTCCTGTCCTATGGTGGTCAATTTTTTTTGAAAGTTTGATAATCTAATTTTTTCCCAGTGAAGAACCTACAAAATATAGCTTAAAACTTTCATCTGTATTTCAATAATATAAACACTAAGATGTTAAAGGAGAACATTTTCATCTCAAAAAGATAAAGGAACAAGCGTGCAGGCTAAAGCAGATGATTCCAAAACAATGATTCTTAAGCTACTTTATGTGGAGCTTAAGAATAATTTCCTCCATGTTTCTGGAACTGGCACCATATTTATGGCCATTGACTATTGCTATTTTTTTTTTCCTTCCACAAAATGCAGATAGACCAAAATTTATTTAGATCAGTACTAAAAGTGGAGGTGAGTTTCCAGGAAAGAAAGAAACAATTGTAGCTAAACTATGCTCCTGGTATTGACATATTGAAAAAAAGTAATTGCTGGCCCCCTACGTCTGATACTCTGAAAAGCTCTGCTCCAGATTAAACAAGAAACATGTTGAGTTGCCCAAAATATTTGGGACCAGAAGTGTTTTGGATTTTGGTATATTTGCATATATATATATAATGGGATATCTTCAAGATGAGACTCAAGTTTAAATATGGCATTCATTTATGTTTCATAACTCCTTATATACATTGCCTGAAGGTAACTTTATAACATTTTAAAAGAATTTTGAGCACAAAACAAAGAAACAAAAAGCAAAGGTGTCACTATTTCAGCCACCCACGTGGACAATTTTGGATTTCGGAATTCTGGATAAGGGAGACTTAACCTGTACTGTTTCAGAATTAGATTCACCAAAATAGCTGTGTCTACATTCAGTCTTTCAAAACTGTTGAGAAATTGCAAAGAAAGACTACAGCTAGTTTCAATGAAGGACATTGCTATGGATCAGTAGCCTCAGTATAGTGGACATTAGAGGCACGTGCATGTTCTTCTTCATGCGCATGTACACACGCACACACAGAGAGACTTCTTGATGTCTTCCATCTGTCAGTTGGGTGCTATGGATACCCACATGTATGCTTGTTATATTATACGCATTGACCTAGGGATGAAGACATGAGCCTCTCATGACACCAACAGTATTTCTGGGAGGACTTAAAAGGACTGGCCTGAATCTCTTCCAGCTTCTAAGATAACTATAACTAAACAGTAGAGGAACTAAACAAAACCACCAAGTAGGCAAACTTTGTTGAGCCTTAAAAAAATAAAAATAAAATTACAAAAGAGAAAATATGATTCTTGGTATACAGTTATATTACCACAAAGAGTCATCTCAGTGTCCCTCTGTCTGGGAATGAAAGACAGAAAATGCCACCAGAGGATTAGACCATGGATTTCAGAAGGTACTATTGCCACCCAGCATCAGAACCTTCTGAAATCAGTGGCCTCTTCCTCTTCTAATGGCATTTTTGTTTTGTTTCCAATTTCACAATTCTGAAGCAGTTATTATAAATGTTTGTTGAGAGAAAGAGAGAGAGAGAGAGATTGTCCTGCTCTTAAATTAGATTTCTACAACATAATTACCAACGGTCACTAAGTTGACAAAATAGGTATTTTTACAAAAAATTAACAGATATGATTTAAAAAATTGCTGAACTGACAGAAATGCAACGTTTGCAGTTCAGTTTTTACAGACAATCCCTGTGATAGTCTCTAGATCTAGCTAAGTGTAGGATCTACAGAAAGGCAAAAAGCAACAATATGAATCTCAAAAACTAGGTACAGTGTAGCTTGGTTTCTGAAGCATGGATCTTGTGCTGAGCTCTTCTTAAAAGGGAGATTGTCTTGGAATTTTGTGATATAGACTCTTTGAAGAAGAGTACAAGTTTCACAAACTAGAAAAGAAAACTAGATTTTGTTCTGATATTACAGAGTTGCTCATAGTAACTGAGAATTTATGACTGATACATAAAATTGTTCAAATATGATGGCTTGCAACTCTCATCTTCACTTACATCTTCCTACCTACAAAGCAAAGTTGAACATGAAGGACTTGTATACTAAGAACTGTATGTACAGGAAATGCTTAATGGAATATCAGTTCAGAGAAACCTATCAACTGCTAGCAAATAACACTCAAAAATGAGTAGCAAGTAGGAATGTGAAAAGCCAGAAGGTTGGTTTGAGGAAATTTGCCATCAAGACTGAAAGCCATTTTAGATGTATTGATGATGATGACAATGATTATGTAAAATAAAATCATGAAATCACTTGTGATTTTCAGTTTTACAGGGAACTGTATGTAAAACTGGATATTAACATGCAATTTCAAATAATGTAAACATGTAAATACAGTAGAGACAAAAAAAGAGCTGAGATTTTTCCAGCACCCTCATTCTTTAACTAATCTTGCTTCTAACTTGTACTGCTATTTAAAGCTTAATGTTAATTTTTCAAAAAACAAACCAGTAACTGGACTGAAATGCATAATGTGTTAAATGATAAATACTTTCAGCAAAGCACCTAAAAAAACCTTGCATCATTCATCTTTAAATCAGGCAGCTTGTACCCACGCTATTATCCCAGTTCCTCCCACAGTACTTCGACATGTTTGATGCAATGAGGTCTCTCATCGTTCAGACATGTAGCAAACCTCAACACTTTGGTTAAATAGGATAAAAGGAAATCCTACTGGGTCACCGTGATTTACACAGCTTGATCTTTAAGGAAAACAATAAAGGGCACCTACTGTCTATATTTGGGCATCACATTATATTCATGGGCCTTGGAACCACGCATTCCCACTCACTGCCTCCCCCCTCATGCAGCTGTAAGAAATTCAGAAGCTTTCGCTTCTATTTTTGATTAACTGCAGTTTAAAGTGTCATCTAACCCATACGTTCCAGTTAGTCGTAACTATGGTTTATGGAAACAAGACAGCTTTGTAATTCATGCTCTGAAGTTAGCTTGTTTAAAATATCACATAGTTAAGATAAATAACAGTTTTGGGGGTTCTATAAAACAAATTGTAGTTAATCAATTTGTAGGATGCCTTGCATTTGTTTGTTTTGGAGAAAGGCTTCTAGCAAACTGAATTAGTATTACTAATTGTACTATTATTATCACCAATTACAACTATACTACTATTACCAGTAGTAACAGCAACAATACATCAAGAGCAGAAGTAAGATTTCTCTGTAGATGTTACCAGTCTCTAGAAGTCCCTGCCAAGAAAGTCTGTGGTAGCCCTCTCCCTGTTCTCTTTCTGCTGCCTGGTAAAGAGGGTTTTGGCAATTAATTGGCCAATGAGGAAGGAGCTTGTTACCAACTGGATGCTTTATCTTTCTTACTAATATGTTTTGAAATTGTTCTTAATTTAATTCTGTTTTAGCAATTAATCTTGGTTTTTTTGTGTGTGTGTGTGCTTTTAAAAAATAATGCTACTGTGAACTTCCTTCTCCAATTTTGGTGAGAAAGGTAGATTATAAATCCAATAAATAAATACATTGTGAATAAATGCATTCTTCTTATAGCCATTGGGGGAGCAGAGAGAGGAAAGGAAACATGAGCCCTGGGCTTGAGCAACTTGGTTCCTGTCACAATAAACCATGGGCTATCACAAGGATGGACAATTGCAGCAGGTCCAGAGGCACATTTTCTGCCCTGGGATGAACCAGGAGGTTTACATTTACTGCTAAAAATGACAAGAGACAAAAATGGAATGGAAATCCAGTTCAGGTTTGTAAAAAACCCAGGTATTTTTAATATTCATTTGTTTATTTAATATAACACCATTTTTCTTTCACGTGACCCAAGGCCAGAGTTTTGGAATCAATTTAAATAAAAATTGCTGCCTCTGGAAGTTTCCAGAAAACACATTTTACCCTTTTGTTTGGCCAGAGTTGGCCAGGGCGTCTCAATCAGGGGGCAGCACGCATACTTCCAGGGCCACACTTTGCTCATTCCTGTACTATCATGAGGTTTAAACACAGATGGTAAGTGTTCTCTCATTTATGTTTTTAAAAACCTGCTTCCTGTAAAAAGCATCATACCTTTAAAAGCTTCTCTCTCTGCATTGCTAGTTTCAACTTTTCACGGAGCTGATCACAGTCTAAGTTCAATAAAGTACCGTTTCTTCTCATTTCGCTGTCTTCTAGGACTGCAACTTTGGTGCCTGAAGGATGGTCTAGAAAATGTTTAGAAAACTTACTTACGCACAGTCTGTTTTTACAGGAGATAATCTCTACATAAAATAAACATATGCCCACAAATATTTCTCATACAAGGCAGATGAGTGTATGTTTTCCCCTTGAGTAAACAAACTGGGCAGTCAACTTTAGAAGCGAAACAGATTTACTGTACCTGAGCATTGCACCAGTCTTAATAAAGTTGTATCATCTAGGAACAGTAAGTGAAGTGCTTTTTTTCTTTTACAAATCACCTTCAAATTCTCACAAACCCTTCATTCCTCGTTCTTCTTTTCAATTCAGTGTTTATTTCCCTGTTTCATCCCCCCCTCTTTATTTTTAACTCACTGCACTTCCCTTTTCTCTATTCATCTGTCCTCCCCCATCTGCCCCCACACAGCCTCCTTGCCTGGAAGCAGGATTTAATGAGAACCATGGCTTCCCAGGGGCATAAATCCAGAACCAATATATGAAGTGACAGCATTTTTTAAAAGCATCTGCAAATATATGCACACGCTTTTTCCTCATGACTGAGTAATCACAACTAGCAGCCATTCATTGTTCCTCAAGTCAGAGGCTAGACATCTATGCCTGGACATGGAAGCAGTGTTTATAGATTATTTAAAAAAAAACTACTCCTAGAATCCCACAAGCCAGGGGATTTGTGGAACTGTAGTCCAAAAAGCCACTTTTATGAGTGCTCTCACCTTAGCAAGATGGGTGAAAATATATCAAGAATTGAACCCTGCCTTTCAACATCTGGCTGTCTTTTTCTCAGAGCTGCCAGGAGCTGAGGTTTTGCACATGCTTTTAGCCCCTCCTGTTTAACTTCCCAAGTATTAAACTAACAGCAAAAATACTTGGGTTACACAATTTACCTGAAGAAACCCAGGACAATATAAGTCTCAGATACCTGATCTCCAAACAGTTTTTAAAAATAATTCTTTCACTGCTAGCACAGCTCCATTGCCTCTGAAGTTAATTTTTTAAAAAATGCCTTTTATTTTTTAAGAAAAGGGTGCACAGGTACACACACAAATAAGTTTCAAAGCTCTTTCAGCGTATTCACATAGCTGTAGCAAGCTTACACCCCATGGTTTGAATTAACCAGTTTTATGAATGAGGGAGCACTCTGAAGAGAGTGGAAAGGGACTGGTTGGCTGTATTCCTACATTGAAAGCTGATTGCTAGCAAATGCCACTGACATACCCACCCAAACCATTCCTCCTATGCACACCTCCTACGCTGGCAATGAGGAAGCCAGGTGCAGGTGTGGAGAGAGCTCAATTTAGTACTGGAACTGCTTTTCATGGATTTCTAGTGTAATGTTAAGCCATCATTTATCATTTCTATTCTAACTGCATCAATCACAATCTGGCAAAAAAAGCACCAAAACATACAATCTGATCTTGTAAGTCCATTTACTGAGCAAATTAGTATGCATGCAAGAGGTGGCAGCTTTTTGCTTTGTTCAAATGCATGACGAAAAAAGGAATTTGGGCTGCTTAGTGTTGGGACAATCCAGGAACCACAGATCATGCAAATATGCATTTGTATGTTTCTAGCTATACTAACCCCCCTCCCCAAAGCAGAGCACCTACCTCTACCAGCAGCCAACTGTGATTTAAGTTTTGCAATTAAATTTGTTAGGAATGTAATTTTTTCCTGTTGTTCACATATCTGCTTCTCATAGCAGTCTGTCTGTAAAGATAAATTAATAAAAAGTAGTTATTTTGTGTTGATGAGATACAGACCCTGCCGTACAACAGCATCAGCAACAATGCTTAATATCCAGAAATCCCAATGTTACAATACTCTAATTTGTTGTGACAATAAATAGTTTAAATATGGATTTCAATACTACACAGTGTAGAAATGGCCATAAACTAGGCTATTTTAAAAAGACTGAATAAATTCACAGAGAAAAACAGCTACCAATGGCTACTAGTCTGGATGGCATCCTCCCAATGCCATTTTCTGGACAACATGAGTAGGAAGGTGCAATTGCACTCATGCTCTGCTTTTGGACTTCTCATGCATATCAAATTAACCACTGTGGGAACAGAATTCGTGACTCAATAGGTCCCATCCAGCATGGGGTCCTGCATTCTTAAGATTCATAAACTTGCCAACTGGCTACTGGCCATATGCCACTCAGTACCAGCATTTGGGGAATAACAGTGAGAATGTGCTATTTAGCTCATGGCCTGCTTGAGGCTGACTCCTGGGCATCTAGTTGGATATTGTGTGAGCAAAATGGCTTCCTTTGATCCAGCAGGGCTCTTTTTAGATTATATGTACAATACTCCTAGTTTATTTTAACAGTGGGAGAGTTGGCAACTTTTACTTCTTTGCTAGACAGAGTTGTATTAGTGCACCTGTTATACATCAAGTGCTAAAGATGGTGCAATAATTGGCATTAAGAGGTCATCTATAAGGTCCAATTATTGTCCAATCAAGAAATGGTGTGTGTGTGTGTGTGTGACCCTCCAGGTGTTTCTGCACTGCAGCTCTCATTATTGACTGGGCTAAGGTTGAAGAGGATTGCAGTCTAACAACATCTGGAATGTTACACTTATCCATCCCTGTCTTACATGATCAGATTAGTGATTTTGGTGGCTGGGCAACAGCATATTCCCCCCCCCCCCCCAAACCATTATGATTTTTCAGAATTCTGAAAATCCAGTGTTTTAAGTGACAGGAAAAGAAGATAGATGCCTTTCTTCATACAGGAAACAAGTCTACCTATAGCCAGATTAATAGTGAAGCCCATTAAAAAGTCAAAAAGGCCTGTATATTCCAGAAACCAAGACAACCTCAAGAAGCAGAGATAAAGCGGCCAGTGGGGTGGGGGTAGGGTGGGTGGAGACACATTGCTGAGACCTAAATTGAAAATGTACAACAGCAATGACTTGTCAACACTTCTGTACAGAGCACAGGCATGACAGCTAAAACAGACAGAAGAGAAGATGCTTTTGACAGCCAGCGTGCACAAATAATTCTTTCAGAGTCAGATGGCAGCAACAAGTTACTGACTAGAAGATATACTTGACAACCAAACATCCATCTGCATACAGCACCATCTGGCTGGGATGACTTTGGCTTCTAATCATTTGACACAGCTCTGATCTTTGATCAGAGCTACACAAGTGGCCAACCAGCAACTTTAAGAATCATAAGAATGTAAGAACTGCCGGATCAGACTAGGGCTGCTGCTACACTGCAGAACTGATGCAGTTTGACACTGCTTTAACAACAACAACAACAACAACAATAATAATATAGTTTATTTGTAACCCTCTTTTCCAAAATTTTGATCAAAGCGGCGAACAATTATATATAAAAACATTCCAATAAAAACAATTAAAAACAGCATTAAAAACAACACAGTAATACTAACAACAAAAGGGCCAGATAGAAGGGGAAGTTGATATATACATTTCAGGGTCATCAATGAAAAGGGGTAAGGGAAAAAATGATTTTTCATGGTGGGAAGGCTTGGGAAAAGAAATACATCTTCAGGTTCTTTTTAAAAAGAGCTAAAGATGTGGTGGAGTGGAGCTCATCTGGGAGACTATTCCAAGATCTGGGGGCCACGATAGAGAATGCCCTCTGTGAGGTCCTCGCATAGCGTGTTGCTGGGACCTCCAACAATTTCATCCCTGTTGACCTGAGTGTGCGGGGCGGATTATATGGGGAGAGGCGGTCCTTCAAGTACCCTGGGCCCAAGCCATTTAGGGCTTTATAAGTCATTACCAACACCTTGTATTGAGCCCGGAAGCGAATAGGCAGCCAATGAGGATCTTTCAAGATGGGTGTTATATGGTCAGACTTGGAACAACCAGCGACCAATCTCGCTGCCATATTCTGCACTAACTGTAGCTTCCGGGTTTGGTACAAGGGTTGCCCCATGTAGAGCGCATTGCAGAAATCCAATCGAGAAGTTACCAGAGCATGTACTACAGTTTCAAGGTCCTTCCGGTCCAGGTAGGGACGCAGCTGGCGTATCAGCCGAAGCTTATAACAAGCACTCCTGACCATCGCATCCACCTGAGATGACAGCTGGAGCGACGAGTCCAGGACCAAGTCTTTCAAGGGGAGCGTGACCCTGTTCAGGACCGGGTGGCAAATCTCACCACCCAGACCCGGGGAACCTATCACCAGTACTTCCGTTTTCTCTGGATTCACACTGAGTTTGTTTTCCCTCATCCAGCCCATTACCGACTCCAAGCAGGCATTTAGAGGAGAGATGTCATCCCTAGTTACTGCATCAGTCGGGGACACTGAGAAACATATTTGGATGTCATCAGCGTACTGATAACACCACGCCCCGTGTCTCCGGATGATCTCTCCCAGCGGTTTCATGTAAATGTTAAATAGCATGGGGGACAGAATCGCTCCTTGAGGGACGCCAGATGTAAGCGCCCTCTTATCGGAGCAAACGTCCCCCAGCTGCACCATCTGGAATCTACCCAAGAGGTAGGAACGGAACCACTGGAGCGCAGTGCCCCTGATACCTAACTCCCCCAGGTGTTCCAGAAGGATACTGTGGTCAATGGTATCGAAAGCCGCTGAGATGTCCAAAAGCACTAACAGGGACACGCTTCCCCTGTCCACGCCCAGACGGAGATCATCAACTAAGGCGACCATGGCAGCCTCAACTCCATAGCCCGCCCGGAAGCCGGTTTGAAATGGGTCCAGAAAATCCGTTTCATCCAAGATCGATTGAAGCTGGAAGGCGACCGCTCTCTCAATCACCTTCCCCAAAAATGGCAGCAGCGATATAGGCCAGTAGTTATTATAAATCAGGGGGTCTAGGGAGGGTTTTTTTTAGCAGGGGTTTAACCACTGCTAATTTTAATTTAGATGGAAATTGTCCCTCTCTTAAAGATGTATTAATTATGCGGTGCAACATAGTTAGCACCGCATCCCCCCCCCTGAGCCGCCAGCCATGAGGGACAGGGATCGAGAGAGCATGTCGTCCTCCTAACACTTCGAAGGATCTTGTCCACTTCCTCGGTACTAACAAACTCAAAATGATCCAGTATAACAGGGGCCACGGAAGCTCTGGACACCTCTCTTATAGATTCTGAAGAAATACTGGCGTTGAGATCAGCCCTTATCCGAGAGATTTTATCCACAAAGAAGTTATTAAATTTGTCACAACAGGCTTTAGATGGTTCTAAAATAGGGTTCAGGGAGGGGGGCAGATGTGTTAGCTTCCTCACTACTCTGAACAGCTCTGCCGGATGCGACTCTGCAGACGCAATACGCGCAGCATAGAATGAATGCTTTGCTGCACCTATTGCCACTCCATAGGCCTTCAAATGAGACTCTAGGAGTGCCTTGTCAGCTAAGCGCTGGTGTCTTCGCCAGTTGCGCTTAGTCGTTGCACAGCCCGCTTCCTTTCCCTGAGGTCTTCTGTATACCAGGGTTGTTTTTTCGAAGCAGGCCGGAAAGAACGCTTGGGAGCGATACTGTGTATAGCCCTGGAGAGATCTATATCCCAGATGTTGGGCAGGGCATCAACAGAATCACCATCAGTTCCAGCCATATACCCCTCTAGGGCTTCTTGTCAGCCTTCGAGGGTGGACCATCCTAATAGGTTCACCACCCCCGGGGGGGCTTAAGGTAGAAGCCTTGATTCGAGCCTCAACCAGAAAATGGTCTGTCCATGACAGGGCAGAGATATTAGAGATCTCTGCCCACGGAGACTCCATGTCCGTACTAAAGATTACATCGAGGGTATTACCAACACAATGTGTGGGCCTCGAAACCAATTGAGACAGGCCCATGGCAGTCATGGTAGACATGAACTCCCAAGCCACACCTGTTGGATTTTGACTGGCCTCGAAAGGGATGTTGAGGTCCCCCAGGACAAGAAGCCTTGTGGACTCCAACACCAGTTCTGAGACCAGCTCTGTCAGCTCGGCCAAGGAGTTTCTTAGTGCACGGGGTGGCCAGTAGACCAATAGAATCCCCAGACTGTCTCTGGCCTTCAGGGTCAGGTAAATGCACTTGATGTAATCCATTTTCCGGACAGGGTTCCTGGTTAGAGAGTGTTTTTATGAATCAAGGCAACACCACCACCACCACCGCCCACCTAACCTGATCTGGTCCTTAACTGAGTACCCAGCTGGGAGGGCCTGTGCCCACACAGTCTTGCTCTCAGGCCCAAGCCAGGTCTCAGTAATGCGCGCCAGGTCGCAGTTTTTATCCTGCAGAAGACTGTAGATTATGTGGGTCTTGTTTTTTACAGACCTGGCATTGCACAGGAGCAGAAACAGGGTTTGTGGTACAGCTGGGCTGACCCTCAGATCTCTTTGGTTAGGAGAGTGGATGGAAGGAGAGATAGATATTACACATATCATGGTTCCATCCTATAGAATCCTGGGATTTGTGGTCTGTTGTGGTACCAGAGCTATCTGACAGAGAAGGCTAAACATCTCACAAAAGTACAAATCCCAGAATTCCATAGCACTGAGCCATGGCAGTTAAAGTGGTATCAAATTGCATTAATTCTGTAGTGTAGATGATGATGATGATAATAATAATAATAATAATAATAATAATTATTATTATTATTATTATTATTATTATTATTATTATTATTATTATTATTATTATTATTTCTCACCTCTCCCAAGGATTGAAGCAGGATTATATCATTAAAATAATACAATACAATCCAGGAAAACAATCTATAAAATACTAATACTGAATTACACATTTCTATTAGTTCCTTAAAATATCCAATCATTAAATAGTTATACAATCATAATCAGGGTGGAGCCTTAAGCATAGTCTCTTATATTAAATCTGGTGGATAAGCCCACCAGAAGAGATCCATCTTAAGTGCCTTCTTAAAGACATCTTAGGTGGTAATAAGATGGATCTCTTCCAGTAAACTATTCCACAGTTTAGGGACTGTGGCAGTAAATGCTCTATGCAGCCAAAGAGCTTACCTACATAGAAATACTGTTCACATAATGACCAAGCCAATGCCTATGGAAAAGCCCCTCAGCATGGCATTAAAATGATAGCATTGTGCTGGTACACACAATTAGGACTGATTAAAATAAACCACAGACCTACGTACCTAAAGAAGTCCATAGTTTATTATGGCATCCAAACCTGGTATGTGAGGTGGTCTCTCCCTAGAGCAGTGGTTCTCAACCTTTGGGCCTCCAGATGTTTTGGAATTCAGTTCCCAGAAGTCCCAGTTAGTATGCTCATTGTTCAGGAATTCTGGGTGTTAAAGTCTCAAAAATCTAGAGGACCAAAGATTGAGAACCACTGCTCTAGAGAGACAAGAGTCATCAACTAAGAACAAGCCACATCTTATAACTATGGCTTGTTGGGGGAAGAGACAAGCCAGAGTGCTATTCTGGGGTGTTGCATTAAGCAAGCTACAGATGAAAGGTTCATGCTTTATTGTGTCCTGCCTGCAGCAGAAGTAACGAGGTAGTACATATCAGAATTACTGGTTTATCTCTGTATACAAATGTGTAGATACGCTGGCTAATAAGACTAAATGGTAGTCAACCCAGCAGGAAGCATATGTAACATGGGTGGGAAGTCTTTTCTGCAGTTAGGCTATCAGTGTGTCCAAAATAACTAATAATGTGCTAGAAGGCCAGCTAAGACAATTTTGGGAAAGGGGAGCTGATAACTTTGGGAAACGTTTTCATTTTGTATGGCAAGCTCAAAAAAGTCTTCTACCCACAGTTCTATCCAGGGCTGGGAAGCCCTTTTTGGTTTAAGCCAGGTTTTTAAAATGCATTGTGTTAATACAAAAATTTGAATCCTGCTTATTATATTAAAACTGTGAGACATTGTTTTATGTGTTACAAAGCTTGATCAACTGTGTCTTAATGCTTTTGAATATTAACACATAAAGGTTTTTAGGCTTTGGTATGATTTACATCTTTCAATAAAACTTTGGGAATTATATAATTAATTGGTAGCCTAGATATAGGAGTACTGTATAGGACTACACCAATATAGGACTAAATCAGAAAATTAAGTAGCAGTTCAGATATTATGGCGACGAGCTTAAATATTAACTGTTCTACAAAAAGTACTCTTTTAAAGCAAGTTTTTGTGGTTGAACGCATGTTAACAAAAGGATCTGCTTATGAATGGCATTTCTTGCACTACAAAATACAAGTAATTAAAAAGAAACAACTGATATTGAATACTGGTCTAACACTGTAAAACTGCCAAAAACTGTTAAAGTTAATGTGTTTAAATTCAATATCAGCAACCTCTGGCCACTCCAGCCAGGATTGCAGTGACTGCATGATTGCAGGCTGCCACTGTAATCCCAAATTGACCACCAGCAGGAGCAGATGATTTCCGCTCCTTAAAGGTCCACATTCTCCCCCCCTCAGTGTGGCCTCAGAGCAGCTTCTGGACATTTTGGGGGCATGTGTCCACACCCCCAAAATGGTCAGAAGCCACCTTATTTGGCCCATGCATTTCGGGCCATTGTTATTCTAGTAAGAGGGTTGGAAAATAGTAATAAAAGCTAGACTTATATCCACCACCACTGTTCCATTCTACTGGCAAATATCCTAGCATATAAAGATATATAAAGGAAAAAAAATTGCTTTCTCAAGTACAAAGTTGGAATGTCTCCTTCTCTCTTACCAGAAAAGGGCAATGACTGGATAGGGCAGCAGCATATGCACTAGACTTCCTTCATATTCAGGACATCTCCAGTGTTTATTGTGTTCCACTGTGTTCAACTAAATCTATCTAAGCTTCTAGTATGAGTGCAAGATGATTCTGTGTTGAATTAGCTGCAATTGTTTTGAACAGTTTTCAAAGAAATATGTCCAATTGTCTTTCCAGTTCTGTGGCCCATTTGCCACAGAAGAAAAAAAATCCTCCCTCTTTCTTTTAAATAGTCAAATGTTAATATTCTGCTGAACAACTCATCAAAATGTTCTTTATGCAGAGAGCCAAGAAAGACATATCTGAGCAACAGATGTTCATAAAGTAAGAAAATATGCAATCCTTGTAATGTCACTAGAACTGCAATTATAATCTTAATCTTTGACCTAAGAGTGATATCTTAGTGCAGTGGAACAGGACATGAGATACTGCAGTATTCTAAGTCAAATATCCAGCCTTATTTTGTCTCTTCTAATTATTTCTTTCATTTGTCCATTGTGCTGAAATTAAAGAATAAAACCCTGTCCTTTTGCCCTCTGAGAAACAAATGTGCCCTGAGCTCTGGAGGTAAATCTTGTATTTTGCTGCTCCTAGGAAAAAAGAACTTTAGAAGGATCCATCTTATTCCCTTCTTTGCAACGAGGACAGACTAATTGCCTGAAGGACGCCCTTCTTAGTCACACAAATGGAGGACATTTTGGAATTCTTCCTGGACAGAAGGCTGAAATGTAGGACATGTCCTGGAAAATGCCTAAAGATGACAGAATGGAAGAACTGAAGTCAGTGAACTGAAAATAATGCTGATGTCTGGTTTTGTCTAAGCACAATCTGACTCAGTTCAGAGTGTGATGCTCCTTTTTTTAGGAATGTGAAAGAATATCAACGGGAGGAGAATAGAGTAGATGGAGGAGTCTTCAAGTGGAATTTCTCATTCTTGGGGTGGCAGTTCACTATCTTCAGGTCCAGGATGGAAAGAGAACCTTTGGTCTTCTTTGGGACAGTGAAGTAAATTGAGAATATGTCACACTCCCTCGCCTGATTTCAGTTGCCTGACTACAAGAATCTACAGGTTCCTGGGAGAATTATTTGAGTTGGTGCTGTTAAAAAACTGCATCTCTAAAAAGCTTTATAGAGTAGCTCTTCAGAATTGTTTCCAGTGCCCAATAATTATTACAAAATTGTCTCTCATCTGAGAACTTGAGCAGCCATAACATTCTGTCAGTCCTATGCTGGACTGTCAGGATGAAAATGGTTTCTTCTTTTGACAGTGGGTAGAAAGAGAAGAAGGCTGCATACTAGATGGATGGACTCTATTAAAGAGATCATGAGTATGGGTTTGCAGGAGTTGGACAGACCAGTAGAGGAGGGGGGTCTTGGAGATGTCTCATCAGCAGGGTTGTCATGGGTCAAGATGATGTGAAGGCAGTTAACAACAACAACAAATTATAGGCAGGCATGAGGCACTGGTGCTATTTTGGCTTTTGCTTGATAGAGAAGTAATCTGAGAGAAGCAAGAGCCTGAAGAAAAGAAAATACCTTGGTTGTCTTGTGCTACATTTACTGTCTTTTCTTGGGTGATGGGCATGGCCTTTTTCTTTAGGATGTTCACAAGGATGTTTCCCAGTTGTCACCGGACAACTGTTTGGACACAAAGAAGATGGCTCGCCAAGTTGGCTCTTGTCACAACATCAACACCTATTTATGTAGCTGCAGGTTCTTCTTGACTACACTGCTTCAAATTAAGGGTGTCTAGGGCTGAATCACTTTGGAAGCCTGCTGCCGTATGACCTTCTGGATTATCTTGTACTCAACCATTGAGCTTCATTCCTGTCCCCAAGGCATATCCTTAATAATGTCTCATTGAAGCAAAAGGTACCAAACAGTATCTTTGATAGTAACTCTTCAATGTAACCCAAATCATTTTTCTCTTTTGAAGTAATGCATCAATTGTAGATAGCCAAACACAGAGGAAGGTCCAAAACACACTGCAGGAATAATTCAGTCTGAGACCACTTTAACTGCCCTGGCTCAGTGCTAGGGAATCCTTAGGGTTGTAGTTTGTGGTGGCACTAGAGCTCTCTCTGACAGAGAAGACTAAATGTCTCCCCAAACTCCAGTTTCCAGAATTCCCCAGCATTGAGCCAGGGCAGTTAAAGCAATCTCAAACTGCACTATTTCCGCAGTGTGTTTTGGACCAAATTTCCCAAGGGTTGGTGACTTATTGCTTTCTCCTGGAAACTAGGAAAACTGTGGCTGCCTATGATCAACACCATGAATTTCCTCTTGACAGGTCCAGCCCACTTTTTGCAGTTGTTAATTGCCATCAGGTTGACTTCAACTTATGGTGATCCTATGAATGAGAGACTTCCAAGTCCCCTATCATCAACAGCTCTGCTCAGGTTTTGCAGACTCAGGACCATGGCTTTCTTCCGAGTCTCTCCATCTGGAATGTGGCCTTCCTCTTTTTCTGCTGCCTTCTACCTTACCAAGCATTATTGTCTTTTTTAGTGAGTCATGTCTTCTCAAAATACAGCCAAAGTACAACAGTCATAGTTTTATCATCTTGGTTTCTAGGGAGAGTTCAGGCTTCATTTTCTCTAGGACTCACTTATTTCTCTTTCTATCAGTCCACGTTATCTGCAAAACACAGCACTATAATCTGAAATGAGTTGATTTTCTTCCTTCCAGCTTTCTTCACTGTCAAACTTTCAAAGGCATATATAGAAATGGGAAATACAACTGAAGGGACCATGCCAACTTTAGTATTCAATTATATATGCATACACCTCAGGGTTTTGTCTAGTCCCTTGATAGTATTCTGATTTCTGAACCTCCTCTAATTAATGATTGAGCCAAGGTATGAAAAATCTTGAACTATTTCAATGTTTTCATTGTCTACTTTAAAGTTCTGTAAATCATCTGTGGTCATTATTTTTGTTTTCTTAATATTCAACTGTAAAACTGCCTTTGCACTTTCTCAACTTTCTTCAGCAATTGTTTCAAGTTTTTGCTATTTTCTGCCAGTAGTATGATGTCATCTGAATATCTTAAATTGCTGATATTCCTTCCTCCAATTTTCACTCCTCCTTCCTCCAAATCTAGTCCTGCTTTGCGTATGATATTTTTGGCATGCAAGTTAAACAGACAGTGTGATAGAATGCAGCCTTGCCTATTTTAAACTGGTTTCCAACTGAAAACCATTCTGTTTCTCCATATTTTGTCTTAACAGTAGCCTCTTGCCCTGAGTACAGGTTATGCATCAGGATAATCAAATGCTGTGGCACACCCATTTCTTTTAAGAGTAATCTATAATGGCACCTATAGTAGCAGTAACAGTATACATTTCAAGGCCTCCTAATAGTTAAAACTTGAAGGAATCTGCCCTCGACAATTATAAAATTCAATTTTATAGATAATGACACACAAGCTGCATGTCACAGCTTCACACCTGTAAGTGCAAGATCATTGAAGATAATCAACAGAATTTTCCCAGCATTATCGAACGACACTGAACACTTCTGTTGTGTGTGAAAGATAAGTCAGCCTTTCTGTGGATGCTGTCACAAATGCAATCTTAACTGAGAGCATTAAGAGCATGAAACAAGACACGTACCTTTTGCTTGAGCTCCTTCACAGCCGAGTCTCTATCCATACATGCTTGCCGGAAGGCTTCATAGGCCTTATTAAGCTGATCTGCAATATTTTTATCCATACTTCCCAGCAAAGTCTCATCACTGAAGAAATTACAAATGCAGCAGATAGGGTCAAATTACTGAAAAGTGAAAGAAGGAATATGTTCTGGTTACCATATAGCTCTTTGGTCATTCCTGACTAGAAGCAATTTTTCCCAGGCAACACCTTAATCATCTACAGGCAGGAAGTATGTTGGTCTCTAGATGTTTTGGGTTACATTTACCATAATCAGTGACCATTAACTGTGTAGGCTGGCATGTATGAGAGAAAACATTGAGAAAGAACATGGTGCATTATCCCTGCCTTACACAGTCTGTGATGCAGGGGGGCAGTGACTGCAAATGCAGTACTCTTATACTAGTACTTTAAGGTTACAACAAAGAAGATGGAAGCTCCATGCCTCATTGCATCTCTGGATTTAGACTAAGTTGGACTCAGCTGAACTTAGGGTGTAGCCACACTGCAGAATTAAAGCAATTTGACACCACTTTAACTGCCATGACTCTGTCCTACAAAATCCTGGCTGAATACCTCACCAAATTACAAAACACAGAATTCTGTCAGTTAAAGTGCTGTCAAACTGCTTTAATTCTACAGTGTTTGTACTGTAAGATCCCACTGAAATCAGTGGGGCAAGTTAGCAATCAATGTTAATGGGGATGAAATTAAACTAATTTAACCTGTATCCAGTCCACTGCATACTGTCCCATTAGGAGTGCATAGACACAAGATATGCAAATTTGATGCTATACTGTCAGTATATACTGACTAGGGTTGTTAATCAATTAAAAAAAAGGATTAACTACTAGATTTTTAATGTTATGATCAACTGAGTTTAACTGATCAATTCATTTATATATTACAAAACCTACTGCTGAGATACCTCTTTGAAATAATGAAGTGAGATAATGCACAATTTAACAAACAAAACCTGCTGCTCATGGATAGGAGGAAAAGTAAATGTTTATTACTCTCTCACACATCCTAACAGAGTTACACAACACTGGAACCAAAACTGTTAGCACAAATTAGAGCACTAAAATTTGGCCTCATTTAGCAGTTAACTAAGTTGGTGTAGTTATTGCTATAATGCATATCCCACCCTTTTTCCAGTTCAGGACTCAAGGCTGCTTACAACAATTAAAAACAAACGTAGATAAAGATTCACAGTATATAAAAGTTAAAAAGTGAATTATCAAAAGATTAAAAACAATTATTTATTTATTTTTTTTTACCCCCCCCCCCCTTCTCCCAAAATGGGACCCTAGGCGGATAACATACATAAAACATAATAATTAAAATTGTACAATTAAAATCATAAAATGTAAAAATTACAAATACAAAAATTTTAGACACAAAGTTAAAATTAAACAGTCCAAGACCAACCCTCTCATCTCTCAATAAAATCAAGCCTGCCAAATCTCAAAAGTCCTGTTTTAAAAAAATGTCTTTGCCTGCCTACGAAAGGCAAGCAGTGAGGGGGCCAGCCTAGTCTCCCGTAGAAGGGAGTTCCACAGGGTAGGAGCAGCCACTGAGAAGGCTCTCTCTTGAGTCCTCACCAAACAAGCTTCATTTATACACCGCTTCATACCACCTAAGCAGTGTCTAAGCAGTTTCCAACTGTAAGCTAATTTGTCCCCAACAATCTGGGTACTCATTTTAGCGACCTCGGAAGGATGCAAGCCTGAGTCAAGCTTGGGCCTTTTTTGCTGGTCTTGAACTCGTAACCTTGTGGTTTTGAGTGAATGGTTGCAGTACAGGCATTTAACCACTGCGTCACCAGGGCTTTAAACAAAACCAAAAACTTTTTTTAAAAAAATCAAAAATTAAAAATCCTGTACATTATACAAGATCTGTTTCCCCATAAAAACTCAATTCTTAAAGGCTTGTCAGAACAAGAAGGCTGTCATCTGCTTGCGGAAAGATAGTGAGGAGGGCATCAGTCTTACCTCTTTGGGCAGGGAGTTCCAGAGCCTGGGAGCAGCCACTGAAACCCTCTCCTGTGTTCCCACCAAATACATCTGTGAGGGTGGTGGGACAAGAGAAGGGCCTCATCCAAAGATTTCAAAACAGAAAGGCTTATGTGGGACATTTGAGGTCCTTCAAATAATGCAGACTTGAGCCACAAAAGGCCTTATAGGTCACCATAAGTACCTTGAATTGTGCCCAGAAACAGATGGCAGTCAGTGGAACTGTTGCATGCTCCCTATAGCCAGCCCCAGTTAACAATTTGCCTGTGGTTCTTTGGACCAGCTGAAGTTTCCATACTCTCTTCAAAAGCAGCCCCAGGTAGAATACCTTAAAGTTAAAAAGTAAAGGTAGTCCCTTTACATGAATGTCTAGTTGTAACCGACTGTAGGGAGTGGTGCTCATATCCGTTACTGAACCGAAGAGTCAGCGTTGTCCAAGGACTGCTCTGGTGATCAAGTGGCCAGCATGACTGCACCGAATGCTGTTACCTTCCCACCAAAGTGGTGCCTGTGTATCTACTTGCATTTATATGCTTTTGAACTGCTAGGTTGGCAGAAGCTGGGACTAGTGACAGGAGCTCACCCCATCATGCAGCACTTTGGCCTCGAGCTACCCATCTTCTGAACTGGCATCTTTACCAAAAAGCCACTGCATCCCCCCTACAGTAATACAAACAGATGTAACTAAGGCATGTGTCACCACTGACTGATCTGATGACCCAAGGAACAGCAAATGCACTGCTAGGCACTGCCGAAATCTGAGCTTCCAGGTTCCAGATTGAATCCAGGAATACACCCAAGCTCTGGACCTGTGTACAGGGTGAATCCTTGCTCCCTGATCTGTTGTTGTAGAGACAAGGAGCACCTCTGTTTTGTCTTGACTAGGTTTCAATTTGTTTATCCTCATCCAGTCTGTTAATGATGACAGGCACTGTTTAGAACTGAGACAGCTTCCTTCGACTGTGGTGGGAAGGAGTAACAGAGCTCAGTACAACCAGTATACTGGTGACACCTGATCCCAAAACTCTGGACAGTTTCATGTGTATATTCAATAGCATGGGGGATACAACCAAGTTCTGAGGGACCCAACAGGCTAATGGTCAAAGGACTGAACAGGAGTCCCTCAGCACCATGCTCTAGGTCCACCCTTCCAAAAAGTCACTGTAAAACAGTGCCTCTAATCCTATCCCAGCAAAGTGACTCAGAATACCATGGCTGATGGTATCATAAACTGTCAAGATATCCAGCAGAACATTTTCAAAAGGGAAAAAAAGTCTAGCAGAACCAACAGGGACACACTTCACCAGCAGTACCTTTTGCAAGTTGTCCGCCAAGGCGACCAAACTTACTTCTGTTCTATAATCAAACTGAAATGGATCTAGATAATCCATCTCATCCAGAAACCCCTGGAGCTGGAAAGCCATCAAATGCCCCAGTAACATTCCTAAAAATGTAATGTTTGAGACTGGTAAACACAGCGTGCCCTTGCATTATGTGGGGGATCCATTCTAGACCCCCCCCCCATGTAAGACAAATTCCACAAATGATTAAGCCCCATTCATATGAATGGCCCATTCACCATATTAGGGCTCGCCATCCATGTGACCTCAAGTCCACGTATAGAGAGCCTGCATATGATGCAGGCACGCTGTAATTATTCAAAATGGTAGAATCCATGGTGGGCTTTTTTAAGCAATGGTTTCATAACTGCTGCTTTTAGGCATGCTGTACTGTGCCTTGTTTTAGCGAGCCATCTTCTGACTTTTTTTTAATAAGCCATGAAGGGCAATGATCTAACACAATTCCAACTGATTAAACTACCAGCTGAACATATTAACAGTTTGCAGCCCATGTAGCAATATAAATTCAAGATGTAATATTAAAATGTTCTCAAAAGTACTCAGGTTAGCACAATAATTTCCCCAAATGCAAGAGACTTCCCAGTGCAACTGCTATTAATAAAAGTTACTACATACTCAAGAACATTCTTCAGTCCCTGTTTAGCTCAAAACTTTGCAATTTTCCTCAGCCAGAGATTTAATGCTATATGCAAAACCAATTATCTTTCTTCAGATCTAATACCAAACAAACAAGAACAGCTTCCAGAACATAATTAATTAAACGTGACAAATTTCTAATTTAAACAGAGTCAACTTTGGCACTAACAGTCTTTTGCTTTTCTATTTATCCTCAAGGGAAAACTATTATTATTACTTAAGGAGCCTTTACCAATTTCTGCAAGCTATAACAGCCCGGAAACATAGACAGACACATTCACTTCTGCAAAATTTATAAAGCTCAGTAGCAAAGTAAATTTACTCAGAGGTAAGATTCACTGAGCTCAATAGGTCTTACTACGTAGTATAGGTACCTAATATTTGGAATATAAGAATCTATGGGCCTGAACAGACAGGCCAAAATAAAGCTGCTTCAGGTCACATTGGAGGTATGCTGTTTAAATGACACACACATCTTAAGAGGCCAGAGGCTGCATCAAAGCTGCACCCCAGTCCTTAGAACTGGAGTGTGGCTTTGGCGTGGCTTCCGGCCTCTTAGGACGCATGAATCATTTAAACAGCATACCTCCAAAGTGACCCAAAGCAGCTTTATTTTGGCTTGTCTGTTCAGGCCCAAAAAGATTTCGGTGGCAATCCCATAATCTCTTACCTTGACATAAATATGCTGAATTGATTTACTTCTGAGTTCACCTGCATAGAAATGGGAAAATTGGGGAAATGCAAGTTCTCACTTTTTCAAAAGAACTTACTTAGCAGCTAGCACTGTGTAGTGGTTTGAATACTGGACTACGATTCTACAGACCAGTTCAAATCCCCGCTCAGCCATAGAAACCCCATGGATGATCCTGGGTAAGTCATATTCTCTCAGTCTCAGAGGAAGAGAAAGGGAAACTCGTTCTGAACATCTTGCCAAGAAAACTGTGTGATAGGTTTGTCTTAAGGTTGCCCTAAGTCAGAAGCGACTTAGGCACAGAACAACACATTTTCACTCCGGAAGCAAAACAATGGGCAGGCCAATTTCATTTATCATAAGGAGTATAAGCACCACTGAAATTAAATGGGAGGAACAGATCTACAGCAATGTACAGTCAGAAAGGGATATCCTAAAATCTGAAACCACAGGCCTAGAAGGTGAGGATGGAAGCTTAATGGTGAGGTTGCCTATTTTAGATTGTATTTGAATCTTACATGAATATGGCAGTATTCCATTTTATCATCAGTGTCTACTAAATGAAGTGTTTTTCAGAAAGCACCTTTCCCCACCATGTTTCAGTGAACAGGGGAGCAAGACCGCACTCCTCAGCTATAACCCCGATGTGACAACTAGCTTTGTCTCCCCATTAATCTGGTGTGAGCCTCACATTTGTGCTATGTGCATTAGGTCCCTTATACTACTGCCAAACATGCAATTACAGTATCACTCCTCCAACTGAATATGTGGGGGAATTTTATGAAAACTGCTGTAATGACTTGCCAAAACATCTCAGAGAGGTCTGTCTAGTATAACCCTCCATGATAAAGTGGTTGTGTGCTGCAGCAAGAGCAATCAAAATTAATCCCTGCCCCAACTCAAAACTGAGGAAAGTACACATTTCATTTTGTCGTGCCTCTGTTTTCTCCCATTCAGCTGCCCATGGTTTCCAAAGTGAAATGCCAGAATTTGACTTGGTGATGTTTAACATTGCAACTCTGTTCATATATAGTCAGGAAGGATCAGAAGGAGTTGCTGATTTTATCTATGCAGCCATTTCTATCAGGGTGATATCATTTTTAAACACTTTATTGCTCACTCACCAAAGAATGAGCATTTGTTAGAGTTCAATAAATGTCTCAAAATGGCAACCACACAGTGCTAAAGAAACACAAATCTTGCTTCTGTATTTGTGGTTTTGTTCCAGAATTTCCTACTTACAACATGGAAATGAGAGTATCGTGAGGTGTATAGATAGGTGATTCCTTTCAAGCTGTAAGTGTCAAGGCAGAGGTCCCTCATCTGTCAACTGAACTCACCTCAGTAGAGCCATTTCCATGCCAATGCTAATTATATATGCAATAAAAATAACTGTGTACAGCATAAATTTTAGGATTTTTAAAATAAGACCCATTGCAGAAGATGCAATGAATAATGCCCTGTTTTGTCACAGTCACTATTCATTTCAATGGGGCTTTAGAAGAACAAATGCCAGGGAACTGTGTCCATTACTGTTTTTCAGATCTGCAAGGCCACTGGTTAGCGTTGCAAAGCAGTAAAATGAATTCCACATTAAAATTTCTAAACTCACAGGTGCTCTTCTTTAATGAGTAGCAGCTAATAGATTTTTAAAAAATAATTGTCCTGGAATCCAGTGATGGTTGAGTTTTTTGTGTGTTTTGCTTTTACTTCAAGAAGTGAATAGCCTATTATCTGAGTCACTTCCAGCTCTGTAAAAACATGGTTCTAAATTGGTATGACTTGATCAGTGTGCTGGGTTCTCTGCATACTTGCATAATAAACTTTGGAGCTACTTTTATCCTTTTCCTGCAATTACCCAGAAGATGCCTATGCACTGCTTAACAAATGGTTGCAAGTTATGACTTGCAGGAATAAAAAGAAAAAGGCATAATGATTGGCTGTAGTGAAATCCGGAACTAGGGCTGCCAAAGTGAAAATTGAAGATGACTCCTATACCTTTAAGAGGAGTAGATTTTAGTAGGAGTTGCTTGTTATGCAACCAGGTAATAAACAACACCTGCTTCAATTCCTTCTTGTACACAACTATTAAAAGTACTGAAGTCCTCTCCAGTTTTTACTGTGGCAACCCTACTTCCAGTCCCTAGTTACAAGAGTAAAAGGAGGGCAGACTCACGGTGTAGAGATGTGAGGGCCTGGAGAAAAATTAGGAATAAAACCATTTTTGTCTGTGTTTTTCCTGAATCATGCTAAAATAAAATATTCCATCATTGATTTTCTTCCTTTTTTCAATTGTTCTTGTTTTTTTCCAGGTTTTCGTCCCATTTTTCCTGTTTCCCCCCAGGAGTACTATAGATTCCTTAGTATGATTCAGGAAAAACACGGACAAAAATGATTTTTTCCTTTAATTTTTCTGTGGGCCTTCACATCTCTGTGTGTGTCAGCAACTTCTGGTTTGTAAAAAACAAACAAAAAACTTTTAACCTCCCCCCCCCCAGTATATTTTCTATAGTCATAGTCAGCACATGATTAACCTTAATGACCTTCCCACTGAACACACTTTAGAGACAGGCTGTGTTGCAAGAGATTTAAATTTCTTGCAACACATTGAAATGCAAACAGACGTGGGGTTACATTCTTAAAGCATCAACCGGATGCAAACCCTTTACAAGCATTTCTGAGGAATAGCCAAAATGACCTTGGTTCATGCTATCTTTCCTCTGCAGTTTTCCATATTTTACCTGGCACTGAATTTTCATTTCTTAAAGAAAGAAGGTAAAGTTGTTCTCAACAGAAAACGTGACTGCTCAAAGTCTCCCTGTTCTGGGCCTCTCAAAGGAACAGACGATTCATGCTTGATAAAGCCTCTCTCCCTTAGTGCATCTAACTGTTTCTGTAGCAATTCTTTACTTCAGCTGATAGCAATAGATAATTATTTATGAAGTACCAATCACCACCAAAACATGACAACTGTACCAAAGATATAAAAAGAGAGGCCACTGAGCTGGTGATTTAATTTAATTCCAGAAGGAGCTCGCTAAGATGGAAGCTTAACAGATATGGGGTGGAGGAAAGGTAGAATTAGTTCAAGCAACCAACAGAAAAGACAGGAGAGAGGAGGTGGAAAATGTATCTATGTGCGAAGGAAGGAAGGAAGGAGAAGTTGCTGTTTGAATTATCATCCGACAAAATAAGAAATACAGTCCGAGTATTCCTTGTCCAGAATTCTGAAATCCAAAATATTCCAAAACCCAAAACTTTTTTTCATGGGTGGCTGAGATAGTGACAGCTCTGCTTTCTGACAGTTCAAAGTACACAAAGGGCCCATACAGACAGGCCAAAATAAAGCTGCTTCAAATCATTTTGGAGGTATGCTGTTTAAATGACACATGCATCTTAAGAGGACAGAAGTTGCGCCAAAGCTGCGCTCCAGGCCTTAGAACTGGAGCATGGCTTTGGTGCGGCTTCTGGACTCTTAGGATGCATGCATCATTTAAACATCATACCTCCAAAGTGACCCGAAGAAGCTTTATTTTGGCCTGTCTGTTCAGGGCCTTAGTTTCATACTCAAAATAATTTAATAGTACGTATTGTATAAAATTTGATAGTTCTAATGAGAAATCTGTACTTGGGACAAGAGGCACTATTAGAATAGACTAAAGGGAAACAGAATGGTTCCCAATTGGCAAGGGAGTCAGGCAAGGCTGCATCTTATCACCCTACTTATTCAACTTCTATGCAGAAAATAGCATACAAAAAGCAGGTTGAAACTCAGAAGATGGAGGAGTGACTATAAGGGGAAGATGGGAGCTGCAGTTCAACAACATCTGGGGCCCACAGATAGCCCAACCCTGGTTCGAAGATGAGAGCAGGGATGGGTGACCTTTTCAGTGGTGAAATTTGCATTACTTTAGGAGAAAGTGGTTAGGGCTCTAGGCTAGCAGCCAGACATAAGTGGCTGACAACATTGCTTTCTCTCTCTTCAGGTTTCTTTCCCCTTCATTACACCTGCGCAGAACCAAATTTAGTCTCTCTCTCATATACAACTGCCTGCCCTTGTCCTGTTTCATTCATCCACTGCTTATTCCAAGGATTCCCAACCTGGGTTGCCCACACCCTCAGGGTGTGCAAGATGGAATTTCAGGGGGTGTGACAAAGATGTGAACCTAGATTTGGTTTTCTTTTGTCAGTCAATATAAAATCTAGGAATTGCCTAACCCACAGGCAGATCTGCAGGATCGCAGTTAGTAAACAAGTTCCATGTTTTGACAAAAGCATGAATGAGAAGCAGGAGCAAAGAAGTAATTGAATTTTATGTCCACAATTGGGATTGATTTTACTATTTACATTTTTTCTGAATAAATTAGAATCTAATTGCTCAATTTAGAGTTGTGTTTTATGCAAATTCAGTTTGTTCACATTATTATATGTGGTCCAATACAACTGAAATTAAATTTCTTCATCTTCAAATGTGATATTTACTTTAGTAGGGGGTGAAAACATTAATCAGGGGTGTGGGGCACAGAAAAGGTTGAGAACTATCATAATTTTCTTCCATTCAGTCTCTCTCACACCTTTGTTGTTGTTGTTGTTGTTGTTAACCGCCCTCAAGTCAATGGTGACCCTGTGGATAAGACATCTCCAAGACTCCCTGTCCTCCTGTGCTCTGTTTAGTTCCTACAAACCTATACCTGTGACCTAACAGAGTCCATCCATCTAGCATTTTCGGTGGTATTATGTTATCTGCATATTTTAGATTGTTGATACTCCTTCCTCCTATTTTCCCTCCTCCTTCTTCTGTGTCCAAGCCTGCTTTTCTTACAATGTGTTCTGCATATACATTGAATAGGTAGGGTGATAAGATGCAACCTTCCCTGACCTCTTTTCCAATTGGGAACCATTCTGTTTCTCCATATTGTGTTCTGATAGTAGCCTCTTGTCTTGAGTACAGATTCCTCATCAGGACTATCAGATATGTTGGCACACCCATGTCTTTAAGGGCCTACATCCATTCAAAAACAGCTTCCTTCATCCCCAGCAATACAGGGATGCTGATGTGTACATGTACGTGTCAATGATAAGACTTTTCCCTACTCTGCCATTCAGTAGTCCTTACCAATCTGCCACTTCCCTGTACTGATTAGTTTCCCATTGTCCATTTGAAAGCTGAATAGTTGGGTTGAGATGAAGAAGTCAGTGGTTCTCCCTTTCGATGACCAGCTGTCCTAACAGCAAAGAAGGACCAGGCACTGCAAAATGGAGGACATTAAAGGAAAATGGAGATCATTCCCAAATAAAAGCTAAAAACACGCATATAAATGTGAATACATGCTTCTTAGTCATGCTCTATGTGGGGCACATTTTGGGATTCCTCCAGGGCAAAAGTTGAACAGTAGGACATGCCCGGGAGAAGGAGGACACTTGGTCACCCTGGGTTGCATGCAGAGCAGCCAAGGCCAAAGGACTGCCATCACTGGGTCACAGTCTTGGGCTGATACCAGGGAAAGTTGGTTTCAAACCACCCATTTAGTTATAAAAGTTATCTTGGTCCAGTCACTTTTTCTCTCAGCTCAGTTCACCCCATGAGGATGAAATGGGAGAATAATGTGCACTTCCCTTAAGAAGTAGTATGACAAAAGTGTAATTGATAAGTAAGGTATACTATGGCTGCACCTGCACTGGAGAAATAATCCAATTTGACATCACTTTAACTGCTGTGGCTTAATACAATGGAATTCTGGGAATTGTAGTTTGCTTTGGCACCACAGCACTCTGACAGAGAAGGCTAAATGTCTCCCAAAACTACAACACACAAAATTCCATAGCACTGAACCATGGCTGTTAAAATGGTGTCAACCTGGATTATTTCTGCAGTGCAGATGCAGCCTCTGGGTCTAGAATTCCATGTCAAAAAAGGCTAGGCTAGCCCTCTCTCTGTTGTTCTTCTACTGGTAGTCAAACATCTTTTTGTGCAGTCAGGCCTTTGGCATCTAAGCTGGATTTTTGCTGAGATGGGGGTCGGTGATTGTTTTGCCATTCTTGCGTGTTGTGTTCCTTTAAATTGTTTCCGACTTATGGTGACCCTAAGGCAAATCTGTCATACTTTTTTTGGCAAGATTTCTTCAGAGGAGGTTTGCCATTGCCTTCTTTTGAGGAGGCTGAGAGAGTGTGACTTGCCTGATGTCACCAGTGGATTTCATGGATGAGGAGGAAACTGAACCCTGGTCTCCAATACTCAAAGCACTATGCCACAGTCTCCTTCCTTTTATTGATGCAGTTTAATCTTTTAAAATATATATATTTTACTGTACCATCATTATACATCTTTAGTATCATTTGCTGACAGTTGGCAAGGTATATATTTACCTTTACAAAAATACATTATTCCAGTGTTTAGTATATCCAACATTTCTCCCTTTTCAGACTGTCAAGTTAGACAACTATTAAGCACACAAGTATTGTCCTTTCATGTTTATATTTTCTTTGTGATAGGTTGGGGTTATTTTTTACAGTTTCATCTATGACAATCTTACATTAAAAAACTTTTCTAGTTTCTAGAAAAACTATTATTATTACTATGAGAGACTGTCAAAATTATAACTCTTTTCAGTGGTTGCTCCTAGACTATGGAATTACTATTATATTCTATTCAAGCAGGCAAGCAACAGTCTGATGCAGGTAAGCATTTTAAATGGCTATGCTAATATTTTAAATATTTTAATTTGATGCACTGAGGTAATTTAAAATATTTTATTTCAGCTTGTGTTTTGATATTATGAACAGTTCAATTGTATTTTAATATTTATAATTGACTGTGTTTTTCTTGGTATCTGGTTTTTCCTTCTGTTGAAGACTGCCTCAGATCCTAGCTCTGGGACAAAAGAACTATACCAATGAGATCCATGAATTTCTTTTGGTCATTATTTAACTCTGTTGCTGTGTATTGCGGAAATCCATGGTGCATCTACACCAGTTGTTTCCAAACTTCTTGCAGCCGGGTTCCAGTTCCATCGTGCCTCTGCTAAAAGATTTATACTCACAGGTGTCTAAAGCTCCACCTGCACTGTAGAAATAATGCAGTTTAACTGTCATGGCTGAATGCTATGGAATCCTGGAATCTGAAGTTTTGTCAGATAGCCTTCTCTGAGAGCTCTGGTGCCACAACAAATTATAGTTTCCAGGATTCCACAGAATGGAGCCATGATAGTTAAAGTGGTGTCAAACTAGATTACAGTGCACCTGCGTTATACGCGGGTGCGCTATATGTGACTTGAGCATATGTGCTCAAGCTATGCGGGAACGCGCAGGGTGGCGCGTCTCATTCAAATGAATGGGGTGCACGTGCACACCGCCGCACACACGAGCCCCATTAACTTGAATGGTGCTTGAGCATAGGTGGAATTTGCCTTATGTGGGGGGGGGTCTGGAATGGATCCCCCACGTAAGGCGAGGTTCCACTGTACTTCTACACATGCAGCCCAAGAAAGCTAACAAGAAGCCCACCTGCCTTGGGTCCCTTTTCTCCCTTAGAGCCATACACTGACTCCTCCCTGTCCTTTTTTCTTACCTTCCTCTAAGAGGTCAGAGAGCCAGCGTGGCGCAGTGGTCTGAGTGTTGGACAATGATTCTGGAGACTAGGGTTCAAATCCTGGCTCAGCCATGAAATCCACTGGGTGACCTTGTGCAAATCACATACTCTCAGCCTCAGAAGATGGCTATAGCAAACCCCCTCTGATGAAACCTGCCAAGAAAACCCTATGATAGGGTTGCCAAAAGTTGGAAACAACTTGAAGGCACACACCACCAACAGGCCAACCCAGAATCCACCCATCCTTTTGCCTTGTTTCCAGCTGTAATTTGTTAGAGACAAACTGGCCCCTGAGGCCCCATCCCTCTCTGTGCCTTGCCTCCTCCTGAAGCATTTCCACCCTTTGAAGGAAAGGCATGAGTGACAAATTACAGAGAAGAGAAAGAGGTCTCCATGTTGCTGTTTCTTCTGGTAGCTTTTTTTTTTTTTTTTGGATCATCAGGAAAAGACTGCAAAGTCAGAGAGCCAAAGGGATTGCATGAAGAAGAGGGTAGAGGGGAGGTTGGGGGACATTGGGGTGGGGAATGGGAAGAAAAGAAGGGAAACAATCAGCAATTATGTGTAGGATTATGTTCAGTTAGTAGGAAGGCCGTGGCATAGGGTGCATCTACACTGTAGAAATAATAAAGTTTGACACCACTTTAACCTGCTCTGGCCCCATCCTATAGAATCCTAGGATTTGCAGATCTGTGACCCTTTGGCAGGGAAGGCTAAACACCCCCCTTGTGAAACTACAGACCCCAGGATTTACATACGCGGTACTATTAATAATAATGACTCCCGCACACCCGTGCCGGGGGGGGGGGCGTGCATCTACACTGTATAAATTGCCCCTTCTTACAAAATCCTGGGATCTGTAGTTTTGTGACCCTTTGGTAAGGAAGGCTAAAGACCCCCTTGTGAAATACATACCCCAGGATTTATATAGCCTAGAGCTGCAGCACTTGAAGTGGTGTCAAACTGAATTATCTCTGTACGCATATACTGTATTAACAACAACAACAACAACAACAACAACAACAACAACAACCAGTGCCAGTGGGGAGGTGCATTGACACTGTTGAAATAATGCAGTTTAGCACCACTTTTAAACTGCCATGGCCCCATCCTACAGAGTCCTGGGATCTGGCAGCTTTGGAAACAATGTAGCGTGACACCACTTTTTAAGTGTCATGGTCCCACCCTAAAGCTTGTACTTTTGGGCCCTCTCTTTGCCCCCCCCCCCCTTGTGAAACTAACAAATCCTACGGTCTAAACAGGCTGAAGCTGCAGCACTTAAAAGTGGTGTCAGACTGCTTTCTTTCTACAATGTGGGTGGACCCTTCCCAGCCTCCCAAAGCCCAGAGATGGTGGAGGTGGTGGTCCTCCTTCTCCAGGACCATGTCCTCCATTTCAGCCTCCTCCTCCTCCTCCTGTCCAGGAGGAATCCCCCCAAAGCGCCCTCCATTTTGAGCATGGCTGAGAAGCATGGATGTATCTGTTTTCTAGGAGTGGTGTTCCCAGCTTGTTTACTGGGTCCTTTTCCTGGAAGGCCCTCCATGAGGACTCTGGGGGACCTCCCTCTGGCCACTCTGCTGCCCAAAGTTGGAGAAAGTTGGTGGCAGAAGGAAGGAAGGAAGGAAGGAAGGAAGGAAGGAAGGAAGGGGTGCCACTTACTGACCACCCTGGAGCCCAGCACTCTTGGGGTTCCTTGGCTCCAGCCCCAGCTCCAGCAGCCGCCAAGGAGAAGCTAAACGTCGGCCATGAAGCACCACCCAGGAACCAGGAGTCACTTCCTGCAGAGGCTCCGGACTGCCCTGACTCTGAGCTCCCTCCTCTCTCTCAGCCCCACTTCCGACCCACTCTCCCTGCTGCTGCCCCACCAGCCAAGAGAAAAGGGAAAGGCAGGAGAAGCTGGGGGCCTCAGCTTTCCCAAGCGTCAGGCTGCTTCCTCAGAGGCATCTCTAGCAAAGGAGCTCAGGCTAAAAGCTTCCTTCAAGCAGTTTAGTCTCCAAGAACTTCTAGATTCCTTGGCAGATTTGCCAAGTATCTGTATAGTATCATTGCATGTGTATATGTATATTGTATCAAATGTTTCATTATTGTTATTATTATTAAAATGTAGTTGTTTTTATTACCATCATCATAATCCTATCTATATATCATCATGGATAATCTATAGAAATCTATAGAAATCCCGTGGTAGTTAAAGTGGTGTAAAACTGCATTAATTCTGCAGTGTAGATGCAGTGTGTGTGTGTGTGTGTGTGTGTGTGTGTTCAAGTTTTATTATTATTAATAACTCACTATTATTAAAGTGTTTTGTTACCGCCATCATAATTGTATGTATATTATATTTATATGTATATTATATCAAATGTATATTATTACTAATATTGTTTAAATGTAGTTTTATTATCATCGTCACATTTATATGAATCCATGTGCATATGTATATTATCATGTATAATATGGATATTATTATTATTACTGTTATTAAAATGTTGTTTTTATCATCATCATCCATCAGTGTGTTAATGCACATATATATGTGCATTATCATGTATAATATGTATATGGAATGAAATAAATAAAATAATAAACATATATTATTATTAAAAATGTAGTTTTTGACATCATCATCATCATCTGTATATTAATGCATATATATATATATATGTATGTATCTCATCATGTATAATATGCATATTATGTCAAATGTATATTATTATTATTATTAATACTACTATTAAAATGTAGTTTTGTTATATGTATATTAATCCATATACATATGTATATTATTGCTGTTATTATTGTTAAAATGTAGTTTTTATCATCATCATAATTCAAATATAGTATGTGCTAAGGAATCTTTTAGCACCTTGAGACTGAAAGAGAGAAGCTGGGAGCCTCAGCTTTTCTAGGTTTGAGCCCCCTTACTCAGGAAAAAGATATCAAAACAACTCAGGATTAACAATACTACTAGTATGCCAAGGGACCTTACAGCCTCTTTGAGACTAAGTGAAAGAGTGAGGCTGGGAGCCTGAGCTTTCCTAGGTTTGTGGCCCATTCTGCATGTTGTCCCCATGCGTCTGAGGAAGGAAGCTCAAGTTCAGGGGTAGGCAACCTTTTTGAGCCGGGGGCCGGGTTGCTGTCCCTCAGACAACTGGGGGGCCGAAGCCAAAAATTAAATAAATAAATAATTATTTTACAATTTAAATATATAAATAAACCAGGACCAATGTAGGACAAAATTTTCAAATGGAAGACACTTTTTTTAAAAAAATGGAGGACATGCGAAAAAATTTGCTGATTTTTTAAAAAATGTTAATATAAATGCATGTTTCTGAGGCTTCTATAGACAATTGCCCCCCAAAGGCCCCGGCGGCAATCGGCGGCAGGACCAGGCTGGGGCTGGTCCCAAGGCCTTGCTGGGCTGCATCCGGCCCGCGGGCCGCAGGTTGCCTACCCCTGCTCAAGTCTATGAATGCGCAGGCTCCCGGCTCTTTCACTTTGGGGCAAAACAGATTCCACCTCAACCTTAGGAGGAATTTCCTGACAGTGAGAGCTGTTGGACTTAATGGGCAAGTAGTGTTGACTTCGTATCAGGTAGTTTCTACATACCCCTGTGCCAAATGGGAATTTCAATCCAGGTCTCTCCAGGCTAAATATAATATTTTAACCACTATACAATGCTGTCTGTCTCTCCACGAGGATTGATGAGCAACTAGTGCTGGCATCTTCTTTCAGTTGCCACTGGCCTGCCTGCCTGCCTTGGGCAGACAGTGTTTATAAGGTAGGCGTGGTACAGACCGCCCAAATGCAACCGCATGGTCCCTAACCTTAGCACGGTGTGGTGTAACAATGGTGGCATCCTGCATACACGGGCGCTGCCATTGTGGTGTAAGCGTTGCTTGGCATCTCCACGGTGCTGCATGTCTTTTACATCATGAGTGCGCCATTGGCACACTTGTGATGTCCGCCCTGTAGTGCAAAAAGAACCCCGTTTTTCCGGGTTCTTTTTCCTCCGGTGGGAAGCCATGTGGTTTGGCGGGTGCAGCTTTCCTCCAGAGGGAATTAGGCCACCGGCAGGCCACCCTTTTGGGGCGGTCTGCCCTGTGCCTTACCCACACAAGGCAATATAAAGCAGCCAAACCATATAAGGGCCCTGAACCTCCCATAGTTTCTTCTGGTGACAGCTGGTTAGAGGTCAGAAATCAGAGGGTGACTGGCACATGTAAATGGGCCATCAGAGGTCCAAGACATCATACCCTTAGCAATCACAGTTGATTGTCAGGTATAGGAGAGTGCTCTCCAAAGTAGTAGTCCTTTACTGGTCCCTGGAGAGCTTCCAGGAAAGAAACAGATAAATATGGTAGCAGTCCCTGTCACAGTGGCTGGTTCCTCCTCATCAGCTTGCGAACCACTAGGGTAAGCTCCCTGTAGATACATGTGTGAACCAGCCCAGAAACACCTTTTGGCTATTGTTGTAACTGGAAACCCTAACTAAAATCCTGCAAAATTTAGCTCCAGTGGAAGAGTGCTTCTGTTCACAGTTCCCATTAAACTGAAACAGAAAATCTTGTTCTTCAGGTGAAAGAATATTTCTTTCTCAAGCTTGTTGTCTCAAGTATGTATATGCCCTTAAAACTCAGTTTCCTTGTTAGGTTTTTATTTTATTTTAAATTGCAAATGCACGTAGTTGTGTGCACCTAGGGAATCCCCTACACAGTTAGAAATGGCTGCCTTACTTTGGGGCTGCCTCCCTCTTGCTCCTTTTTCCTGGGTTAAAAAGTAGTCTTATACGCCAGAAAATACGGTAATTCTTTGAGATTTCTATGTCTGACAAAGGTGAAATGTTTTTACTGGAATTGCATTTGGCAGGTTTTACCTATACCACACTTAAAGGTTTTTCCAGATGCAACGGTACAGAGGCTTCTTGGGAAATTCCATGTTCTCTGTCAAAGAAAGGGGCAGGTAACTTCACCCTGGATAGAAAAAGACTGGATCTCAAGGGAAGTTACTTTTTCTGTTGCTAATGGGGATGAAATTTTATTGCCTGAATTTTATGACACTTTGTTTACCAGAGCTTCGCTTCCATAGTGGGAACTACGCATCGAGGTTAATCGATTCATCTATCTGATGTCAATGCAATTTGTGAACTGATTCAAATGCAAGTGAGAATGAGCCCAAGGAAACAGAAGAGTGGCCTCTGCCTGCATTGGTATCCCTCCAGACCATCTTAACTTGCAACTATAAACACAACATCTTGACAAAATGTAGGCCTCTGAGAGATAACATTATCTCTCCCCTCTTCTCCTCTTGTATGATTTTAACACTTTTGCCAAGCAGAGCTTCAAAAGAGTGCATGATATATTTTGTACATTTTTAGTTGGCCCAATAAAAGGTATTGCTGTTTTGTGGATTTTGAATGTAAAATTACACTGAATATTAAAATGACAGTATACAAATCTCATACACCTAACTTTGTGATATATTTTAGCAGCACTAAACAGTATTTGCATACAGGTTATACAGACAAATATTTTGGTTACCTTTGTAAGGAATCTGTAGATGAACCTTTTTATTCTGCTTATGTTCATCATAATATAGAATGTTTTCCCAGAATAAGAAATCTTTCTCTACAGAAGCTTACAAATACAAACTCAGTCAGTATCCTGTTTGGTTTATGACTGACGTTAGCTGGGAACTTCCACTGAGAAATCCCCCACTTAAGAACTTCCTTATATGTAGCCACAGAGAGCCAATCGTTATGAAACAGGCTCTCAGTAAATCAGAATTTAAAGTGAAAACAAGATATCATCCAGCTACAGAATATGTAGTTCCATAAGTTGTCTCATGAAGCGGCTTACAACTGCTATGCAGACACAGTGGGTGTAAATACATGAAAGTGAAGAAGTTGAGTGAGCCAGTTCTTAAATACCACCTGCTTAAACATATGTAGTAAATTATCTAAATAATGACAAGGCTGTCCAAAACAGTCAGGTAACTCTTACATATTAAGGGCACAGCCACATAATACATGTTCAGACATGCAAGACTAAGTTGCACATGAGGGTATGTATATTTTGTACAGTTACATCAGACAAAAGGAGTTTCAATTGTCCGGATGCTATTGCATATCACACCCCATTCTTCTCCCCTGAAAAAGTCACTAAACAGATTGGCGCACATCTTAAAAAAATGACTTACCGCTGCCGAATCCAATTTGAATTTGGGATACATCCAGATTTTATTGCATGGATTTTTGCCAAAGATGCCGCTAGGTGGGTGCATCCCTGGTAACATCCAGCTAGAATGCCGATTTGCAAAGCTGGGAGCGTCCGGTTTCTAGCTGGATATTACCCGGGATGTACCTGCCAGGTGGCATCGGCAGCAAAAATCCCTGTAATAAAATCCAGATGTATCCTGAATTCGAATTAGTTGCTTTTTTAAACTGTGTGCTAATCTCCCAGGCTTTCAACTCCTGAAACACTGCCCCCAGGACATGATTACTGCTATAAATATATGTGCCCAGACTACAGAAAATTAGCCTGGTTTGAAGACAGACACAACCTCCGTTTGATTTCAGCTGGACACTTCAGTAGCCAGCCACCCTACGTGTTGCAGGCGTCTACCAAGCCATTTTTATTCCAGTAAACTAGCAATTACATTTACTTATAGTTTTTGTGCATTTTTCGGGCTATGTGGCCATGTTCTAGAAGAGTTTATTCTTGGCATTTCGCCAGCAGCTGTGGGTGGCATCTTCAGAGAATGCATATTCCATGAGTGCAAGTAGACTGCAAGTTGAACAGTGTGATGCAGCAGCTAAAAAGGCCAATGCAATTTTAGGTAGCATCAATAAAAGTATAGTGTCTAGATCAAGGGAAGTAATAGTGCCATTCTATTATGCTTTGGTCAGGCCCCACCTGGAATATTGTGTCCAGTTCTGGGCACCACAATTCAAAAAGGATGTTGAGAAACTGGAGCATGTCCAAAGGAGGGCGACTAAAATGGCGAAGGGTCTGGAAACCATGCCCTATTAGGAAAGACTCAGGGAGCTGGGGATGTTTAGCCTGGAGAAGAGAAGGTTAAGGGGTGACATGATAGCCCTGTTTAAATACTTGAAGGGATGTTATATTGAGGAGAGAACAAGCTTGTTTTCTGCTGCTCCAGAGACTAGGACAGAATGGAGCAATGGATGCAAACTCCAGGAAAAGAGATTCCACCTCAACATTAGGAGGAACTTCCTGACAGTAAGGGCTGTTCAACAGTGGAACACACTCCCTTGGAGTGTAGGGGAGTCTCCTTCTTTGGAGGTCTTTAAACAGAGGCTGTATGGTCTTCTGTCATGGATGTTTTGATTGGGAGTTCCTGCATGGCAGAATGGGGTTGGACTGGTTGGCCCTTGGGGTCTCTTCCAACTCTATGATTCTATGATTCTAGGTTAGAATGCACAGGGAAGCCATTGAAATCCATAAACATCTGGATAATTTCAACCAGAAAGAAGAAACTCCTAAAGTGAACAAAGTTTGGCTACCATTCTTGAAGAATATAAAAATGAGTACCCAGCAAATGTAAATGGGAAATCAACTAGGATCAGGGGCTTTCCCAGTAGACAATGATCACTAAGTAAGCAGACACTAATCCTCTTTGCATATTCTCCCATCCTGAGGCCCTGGCATCAACAACAGAACAATACACAGATTAACATGGAAATCATTCCTCCCTACCCATGGTCACAATGTGTGTGTGTGTGTATGTGTGTGCAGCTCTCTTCCATGCCTGCATTCTCTGAAGATGCCAGCCACAGTTGCTGGCAAAACGTCAGGAATAAACTCTTCTAGAACATGGCCACATAGCCCGAAAAATCCACAAAAAGCTATTTACAGTTCCATTTACAAGATGAGTATGCAACCTTGTAGGAAACAGTTGACTCTTTGTAGATGGTGGCTCATATCGTTGAGGTTGTAGCATCTCTAGTACAAGAGGTTCTTGTGGTGCAATTGAGGTTTTCTTCCCTAGATTTTGTTCTGGCTCAACAGAGGTTCCTGAACGGATCAGAGCTGCGTGGGATGCAAAATGAGGATCTCCGGCGAGTAAGGATTTCCACTCTTTTTAAAAATATATATATTAAGTTTTATTGAATTTTTAAAAATACAAAGATAGAAAATTGAAACAACTGTCTTGCAAAGAACAACAACACTGATCCTTGTTACATAACATTGCTTGACTTCCTTGCTTGTAAATTATACCATACAAATTATTTAAAGAAAGCTTTGGTTTTCCCATTTACTTGTCTGAACACATTTTTTTCCCCTTCATTACTTAAAGGCGTGACTTTACTTCATCACTTTTCTTTGTTTTGTGATCAGACTGTATTGTCTTTTACTGATTATTGGACCCTATACGTTGAGTTAATTGAAATCCCGTCCTTCAAGTTGGAATAAGATTTTCTCCTATTCCTTCATTTCCATGTCTGTTATAAACACCTCTCTTTTTTTATTCACTTTGGATACATATCTTAAGAAAGGTACAATTGTACATTTAAATGCATCTATAATTGTAAGTGTACATTTGTATTTTTAGGGTTAACTTTTTCCTATTATTGTTGTAGTAGCCAATATAAAAAAAGGATAAAACAAAACAAAGTAAAACATATACCAATACATGTCTTTTTCTTATAGTTGCCATATCTTATTATTAATGTTAATTATGGCACGGTACAAACCACCCAAAAAGGGCGGCCTGCTGGCAACCTAATTTCCTCCAAAGGGAAGCCACAGCCGCCAAACCGCATGGCTTCCCTCCAGAGGAAAAAGAATCTGGGAAAACCGGGTTCTTTTCCCGCCACCACTGTTATGTTGTGAGTGCGCCAATGGTGTGCTCGTGACGTAATTGGCACGGTGCGATGTGCAGACGCTATGCGTATGTTACATCACAATGGCGGTGCCTGTGCACATGGGGAGCCGCCATTGTAGCACCACCAGTTCCTGTTAGGGTTTGGCAGCGTGTGGTTGCCGCACGGTCCCTAACCCTAGTTGCGCCGCTACCATGCCACAAAGGGCCATTAATCCCTTCCTCTTAGATCTTTTATTTTTGTTGTCCAATCATCTAATGGCTATATGTATATGTTAGCTATACATATTCTTGCTGCCGTTTTTAAGTATAATAACACTTTTTTGATGGAGAGTCGTCTACTGATTCTGCAGATGTTTGGTTGACCCACACTGTTTTGTCTGGAGAGCAGGAATCTTTGTTGCGCAAAAGTAGACAATGCTCTTTTTCTGTACATTTGGAGCCTTCCTCTGGACTTCGGGTAGTACAACCAATCGTAAAGTTGTCTTGACTACTCTTCCATTTATTGTATTTGCCAACTGAATAGTTGGTACAACCAGCTCAATTAATGGTTTAGCTGTTTTATGCGTTACCAATAAAGTCTCTCATAGGTCATCCAATCTATCCATAATATCAGTCATTTCCAACTCTGACAGAGTACTGAATGAGTTAACCAGGTTCTCTTCCAGAGGTTAATTATCCCTTTGTCTTGTTGAAGGAGGAACCAATTGTTTTTCCAGATTAACATTATTCAAGGATAATAGGGATAGACTATCCTTGAAGTTATCTGGAATTAAATTAACATTTTTGATTTTTCAGGCGGTGGTTGTCTCTGGCTCAGATTGAGTTAAAAGTGGACTTCATCTCTCTGTGCAAAAGACTTGTGTTGGTGAGATTGCAAAAAGATTTTTTTTAAAAGGCCTCATTTTAAGCAACATATCTGGAATTGTGTATCTGTTAAAGACGAGTAAAATTCTTCCATAACCTCTTTTAGAATCATAGAATCATAGAATCGTAGAGTTGGAAGAGACCACTAGGGCCATCCAGTCCAACCCCCTGCCATGCAGGAAATCCAATTCAAAGCATCCCTGACAGATGGCCATCCAGCCTCTGTTTAAAGACCTCCAAGGAAGGAGACTCTATCACCCTCCGAGGGAGTGCATTCCACTGTCGAACAGCCCTTACTGTCAGGAAGTTCCTCCTAATGTTCAGGTGGAATCTCTTTTCCTGTAGCTTGCATCCATTGTTTCGGGTCCTGTTCTCTGGAGCAGCAGAAAACAAGCTTGCTCCCTCTTCAATATGACATCCTTTCAAATATTTAAACAGGGCTATCATATCACCTCTTAACCTTCTTTTCTCCAGGCTAAACATCCCCAGCTCCCTAAGGCGTTCCTCATAGGGCATGGTTTCCAGACCCTTCACCATTTTTGTCGCCCTCCTTTGGACACGCTCCAGTTTCTCAATGTCCTTTCTGAATTGTGGTGCCCAGAACTGGACACAATATTCTAGGTGGGGCCTGACCAGAGCAGAATACAGTGGAAGCCATTCGGCCTTCTGTAGATCTGTTGATTGCCCTTTGCAACATAGCAATTGGCTTAGAGCTGAAACAATGGCTCTTCTTGATCCCCATCTTCCTTTATTGATTCTCTTCATTAATATTTGTAAAGTTATTTGTTTAGGTTGAAGAATATAATTGCAATTGATATGTCTTTCTCCTTTAATGGTGTGATCGCAGAGTGTCCGTTTCTCATACTCCCAAGGGTGTCGGACTTGCTCTCGTTGAGCACTATTTTCTATCTTCTTTGTTATCTGGTTGGCAGTATGTTTGTCCTTTGTATCCCCTAGTAATTGCTTCCACAGTGTGCTTTGGATATTTGAAGCAAAATGTCTGTGCCATAGTATCCGAATCCATTGTTTGGTTTTCTACAAATCTTGTAAATTCCTCCTTTAAGGAATCCACTTGTGGTCAACTGTTCGAAGACGGAGATAACTGTCTGGGCGGTCAACAATCTCAGGAGCCGGTGGACACTCTCTGCAGGCCAGCCTTGATGGTAGGGGAAGGGCAGGCCTTATCTTTTCCACACTTTAACTTGGAAGTTGGGTGGGGTAGGCACCCATCTACTTTAACCTCTCCCCCTCAACCCCCCTGCCTTGACCAATGGGCACTGTGGCATCACCAAGGGCACCCATCCCCTTCCCCAGCCAGGGGCTACTGCTTCTCTTCCCCTTCTCTCCAAGCCTCCCCTCCTGTGGAGTCCCCCTACCTCCGTCCCCACGCCAGACCCTGGGTGCCAAGGGGTCCGGGGAACAGGAAAGAGGAGAACACCCAGGCAGGTGTGAGAGAGCCAGAGGCAGATGGGTCTCTGCCGCACCGCTGCCCTAGACTAGAGCACTGCCAGGTTGCCATCCTCTTTGCCCAGGGAACTTCCCTGCTTCCTGCACAAGCTCCAGTCTCAGGTGGAAAGGTCCTATGCCAATGATGGTGAACTATTTCAGGCTTGTGTACCAGTGGCGAGGCTTCTGCTCCCCCCCACCCCGGATGGGGCTGCATGCCAGTGGTGGGACCTCCGCCCTCCGGGGGTCCAGTCCTTTCCCCCATGGACCTTTTTTGACCCACAGCTCTCCCTCCAGGAACAACTGTCAGTCAGAAAAGGCCCATGAGGGGACGGAGCCATGGGCACAGGCCCACTCCTCCCCCTGGGGCCTTTTCTGACCCACAGCTGTCCCCGGTGGAGACATCTATGGATGAGGAAGGGCCTGTGGGGACAGAAGAGCTGGCACACGGCCGTTCCTCCTCTCCATAAACCTTTCCCTACCCCCAACTGTCCCTCCAGAGACTGGGAAAGGTCTCTGGGGAGGAGCAAGTGACATGCACCAGTCACTCCTCCTCCTCTCGCCATTTTCCTAGCCTCTAGTTGTTTTGAAGAGGCAGCTGAAGGCTGAGAGAAGGCTGGGAGGAGGAGGCAGAGGCACGCGCCAGCGCCATTTTCTGACTTCCAGCTGTTTCGGAGAGACAGCTGGAGGCCAGAAAAAGGCATGGAGGAGGAGGAACAGACACATGCGTACCTCTCCCTTCTTCTGCCTTGCCCGTGCCTGGTGAAATGGCGTTGTGTGCCACCTGTGACACGTGTGCCATAGGTTCACCATCACAGCCCTATTCCCTCCTACCATCAGGCTGGCTTTCAGAGAAAGTGAGGAGCCAGCTCCCTGCTCTTCTGGCCAAGGCCCTAACCTGCTGTTTCCACTCTCCAGCCCCAGAAGGGCCTTGACCAGAAGACCAGGGAGCTAGTTACTCACATTCCTTGTAGGCCAGCATGGTGGTAGGAGGGGAAAGAACATTTCCACCTGGGACTGGAGCACTGCCAGGTTGCCATCCTCTTTGCCCAGGTAATTTCCCTTCTTCTAGCACCAGCTCCAGTCTCAGGTGAAAATGCCCCATTTTGGGGAGAGCCGACTAAAGCCTACTAAAACAAGGTTGGCTACGGGTTCCCAGAGGACCTTCTCATCAGCCGCTCCGTCCTAACCTATGGAACGGCCTGTTGGAGGAGATCCGTCAAATTACGAATCTTAATAGTTTCCAAAAAAGCCATCAAGACAGATCTCTTCCAGCAGGCCTTCCCTGACTGACTGTTGCACCTATGTCTTGAGAGCACCAATATACGGTTTGCCCTTATTGTATCCCATGAAGCCCTGTCATGCATGTTCCAATGGTTTTAATAGAGTTTAAAGATTTTTAAAGGGGTTAATTTTGTGGAATTTAAGTTCTGGATTGTTTGGCTATGGGGATAGAGGATTTCATTTATGTTATTGGTTACTGTATGGATTCCGTGTATTATGTAGCATGTTTTATTTATGTAAGCCACCTCAATCTGCAGGGAGAGGCAGGGTACAAATA
>NC_056522.1:215534639-215550817 GCF_019175285.1 Sceloporus undulatus
CATCATCATCATCATCATCATCATCATCATCATCATCATCATCATCATCATCCCCTCCTACCATCAGGCTGCCCTGCAGAGAAAGTGAGGAACCAGTTCCTTGGTCTTCTGACCAAGGCCCTAACCACTACTTCAGCTTCTTCTATGTCTCCTCCACTTTCCAGCACCAGAAGGGCTTTGGCCAGAAGTGCAGGGAGCTGGTTCCTCACATTCTCTAAAAGCCAGGCTGATGGTAAGAGGAGAAAGGACATTTGCACCTGAGACTGGAGCTGGTACTGAAAGAAGGGAAGTTCCCTGGGCAGTGCTCCAGTCTCGGGCAGCGGTGGGGCAGAGACTCATCTCTCTCTTGGTCCCCCACTCCTGCCTGGGTGTTCTCCTCCTTCCTGCCCCCCCGGCCCCCTTGGCACCCAGGGTCTGGCATGGGGATGGAAGCAGGGGGACTCCACAGGAAGGGAGGGTTGACACAGAAGGGGAAGAGAGGCAGTAGCCCCTGGCTGGGGAAGGGATGGGTACCCTTGGTGAAGCTACAGGGAGATGTTAAATGAGACGGGTGCCTACCCCACCCAACCTCTAACTGAAAGTGTGGAAAGATATGAAAGGGGCCTTCTTCTTCCCAAGACCCCAAAGGGTCCTAATATGGAGCTACTGTATTCTGCTGCCATCCTCTACCCTAGGACTCTGGGCAATGGGGCAGGAGGTAGGGCTTCTGCCGGTTGGGGATGGGGCTTCCCCGTGCCTGAAAACCAACAGAGAAAACAAAGACGTTTTTGACTCTGGCATCTTACCTTTGGAAAGGAAAGCCGTCTCCCCCAAAGAGAGACAGAGGGAACCCAAACTCACGGTGATAGAAGAGAGGGCCCAGTAAGCATGGATTTCATTTCTTCCACGAGATGTAGCCTCTTCATGAATGTTTTTATCAAGTTCATCATTTCGGGGGGGAGCAGAAGTCAGAGAGAGCAAAGTGAGAGGGGGCAGAAAAGCAGAAAAGCTTGCAGTAAAGATTCAATAGCTATTCAACATCTGCTATTCAATGTTGGATGACAGAATTGGGGGCACACTTATAAAATTTGCAGATGACACCAAATTAGGAATAGCTAATACCCCAGAGGTCAGGATCAAAATTCAAAATGACCTGAATAGACCAGAAAGCTGGGCCAAAGCTAACAAAATGAACTTCAACAGGGAGAAATGTAAGATACTACACTAAGGGTGGAAAAATGAAATGCACAGATATAAGATGGGGGACACCTGGCTGAATGAGATTTATATGTGTGAAAGGGATCTAGGAGTCCAGTAGACCACAAGCTGAACATGAGTCAGCAGTGCGATGTGGCAGCTAAAAGGGCCAATGAGATTTTAGGCTGCATCAATAAAAGTATAGCTCAAGGGAAGTAATAGTGCCACTCTATTCTGCTTTGGTCAGGCCCTACCTGGAATATTGTGTCCAGTTCTGGGCACCACAATTCAAAAAGGATGTGGAGAAATTGGAACACGTCCAAAGGTGGGGGACTAAAATGGTGAAGGGTCTTGAAACCATGCCCTATGAGGAACGCCTTAGGGAGCTGGGGATGCTTAGCCTGGGGAAGAGAAGGTTATGGGCCAAGATGTGATGTTGCAGCCATCAGCTGATGAGAACTACATATGAACTGCATCTCATTGGAAGTAGAAATTCTCCTTTAATGTTTGTATGTGTGTGGGTGACATGTCTTAAATTATAAAAACAAAGGATTAGAATGGAAGTCTATAAACAAGGCCATAAATTGAAACAAAACCTACATGTCTCTGGTTCCTCAACAAGCTGAGTAAGAGCACCTGAATTCTCTTTCAATCTCTCTCCATTCAAACATATAATGTTTGAATTTATTTGGAAATTTGGGTGGCATTTGAAAGTCAGACAATACTTCTGCTCTTTATGATGCTGAGGGTAGAACAAGTCTTCCTTTGGAATTGTTTGAACATGAAAAATCTGTTTCTTCAAGATTTTTGAGTGGTTACTGCTTTTTTCTGTCTATTTGATTGCAACCGGATCATCGGGCTTACTGGCAATTGTTTCAATTGGCAGGCAGCCCAACTCTGCAATTCATTTTGAGGATTTAGGGTCTGGAAAATAGCAGTGTTTTGCTCTGCAGTGGTGGTATTTCCAGCCTCTTGGGTGATTCTGTAAGAATGGTTGACTCTACGACAAAAATGTAACTACAGTTATCCCTCCATATTTGCGGCTTTGATATTTGCTGATTTGATTATTCACAGATTTGATTAATATGTTCTCTCTAGGAATATCTAGGTCCTCCAGTGCAACTCTATGGGCAACTTTAACTAAAAGTTGCACTGAAGGACCTCTATTAGGCCTTTGTAGCTCCTCCAGCACTGTTCTATGATTAGTATAGGTTGGACATTGACCACAGAGTTGAACTGGAAGACCTAGAGAGTCCTAGAGAGGTATTCTCTCAAGTAAAAACATGGTGTTTTTGTTACTTGCAGTTTTTCGATATTCACGGGGGTCTTGTGCCCCTAACCCCAGTGAACATGGAGGGATGACTGTATTGACATGACTAAGGCATCGCTTCCTTCTCTGTAATGATCTTATCTGTGTGGTCAGCTAAAAGTTGAGTCTTGTTGTTGTCTCCTAGGTCTGACTATGTTAACACAGGCCTTCATCTTCCACTCCCTAGATTTTCCATCGTCTTATCCAAAGTGTGTTTCCAACTTAATTTAAGTCTTCCTTTTCTCTAGAGGAAAGATGGAGCAGGGAGCAATTTTTACCTAAGGCAAGCTGTACTGACCTAGATAGAAGTGTTCCGATGTTACTTCCATTGTGGATTTCAGCTGACTTTCAGATGTGTGGATGGTTACCAAAAAGCCAAGCCACTGCATGGTGGGAGAATGTTTTGGTGATTTCCTAAGAAATGGGGGTGCTCCAGAGGCTGTGGATGTCCCCTGTGAAGATCAGGATAGTTATAAACAGTGGTGTCACTAGGGTTGGTGTCGCTCGGTGTGGTAACCCATGGTGTCACTCGCCCATTGACCTCCTCCCATTTCACACCATACAGAATCCTTAGCAATGCTTTTCTGTACTAATGTTACTCGTAAATCGTAATTCCCATATACCACTGAATGTAACACTAATAGTTCTGACATAAACAACTACCAAAATTAAAATTATGCCTTCAAATTACAATATCATACACACAACCTAAAGTATTTACATATACAAGTGAAGATTTGGTTAAAATGTGACATTATTAAAGAAAATTTAAAAAGAATAAAATTTTCAAAAATTTCAATTATTTTTTAAAATTAAAATTTTGAAATTTGAAAATTTAATTTTAAAAAATCCTGGGATCACTCTTTTCTCCTCCCACTGAGCTCCCCCCCCACTCCCCCCATCTCTTAAAGCATTTAAAAGGGAAGCAGATGAATGCCACAGCCTGTTTGTGCCTAAATGTTGTTGTTTGATGAGCATTAGTGTCACACCCTCCCTTTAGGATTTCACCTGGTGTGGTCTGAACTCCCTGCACTCCCCCCCCCCTCCCACCACCCACTCGTTATAAAAGGGGGGGGGGGGGCACAGGTATCCAACAGGCCACACAATCATACCATGACTTAGAAAGTGTATGCAATTCGTTAGTCCTTAAGGTGGCCCAATCTCAGTGTTTTTTTAATGTATTAAAGTTTTCACACCCAACTTTCATATATAAAATTGTCAAGGTGATTAACAACTTGAACCATAGCATTATAAGATCCAGAGTAAAGTAAAGAGTGTATAACCAATTTAGTCTGGGAACCTTTGTTGAAGTGTATCTATTTAGGGAGAGGGCATAGAGTCTGCTACCTTTCTAAATGGGCCAAATGAATGTCCCCATATTATACACCAGGTAGTAAAGTAAATAAAATAACAATGGTATGATTACAGGAACAGCAATTATGTGATGACAATGAAGCTGTATGTCACTGGCACTTTCAAATGGGTGATAGTGTTGCTTAGACAAGGACATCCCATACAATGTTGTTGTTTTAGACTGACATAAATGATGTGGTTAAAAGATAAAACTTGATTTGTCCCTAAGCACTGTGTTGGCATCAAGAGACAGGAAGCTCCTCGTCAAGCAGAGCCAGTGTGCTGTAAAGTGGTGTTAGAGCAGTGGCTCCCAACCTGTGGGTCAGGACCCCTTTGGGGGTTGAATGACCCTTTCATGGGGGTCGCCTAAGACCATTGGAAAACACCTATTTAATTACAGTTATGAAGTAGCAATGAAAATAATTTCATGGGTTTGGGTCACCACGACTTAAGGAACTGTATTAAGGGGTCACGGCATTAGGAAGGTAGGAACCACTGTGTTAGAGGCAGTAGAATTCTATCCAGAAGACATATTCAGTGGGATTTACTGATAGATAAGTGTCTGTACAAGGGTCAAGAATCATGTGGTCCTCTAGATATTATTTGACTGCAACTCCAAGCATTCTCCACCATTAACTATGCTGGCTAATACAGTAAAGTCTTGATTATCCATCCTTTGGTCATCCGACGTTCCAGATTATCCAGTGTCCCATGCTTATTTGTGAGTGTGCCGCACGAGTGGCACGCTCACAAAGAAGCATGGGATATTGGATAATGGTGCCTCACCATTGGGGACAAAAGTCCCTTGTCTCTGCTCCCCTCCTCCTCCGCAGCTTGGTTTTCCTCAGCCTGAAGGGAGTCCGCCAACTCCCATCGGGCTCAAGAAAACAAAGCAGCAGAGGAGAGGACTGTGCCGAGTGTCCAGGCCTCTTCGGGGTGGCTTGGTTGTCTGTAGACTCCCTTTGGGCTGAGTTAAACAAAGCCTCCGAGAAGAGACCTGGACCCTCCGGATTATCCAACATTTTTGGTTATCCATCTATCAGCCGGCCAGTTTATATCAGATAATCGAGACTCTACTGTACTTGTAGTCCAGCATTTGTGTTGGTGATGGTACAGTACTTGTAGTCCTGCAATGTTGGGAAGGCACTCCCATATTTGGTCTGATTCCCATCCTTGATCTATAGGACTGCAACCTTTGTATTGTTCTAGGAGCAGAAAGGCCCGGTCCAATGTATTATTTTAATACTATCAGAAGTTCCCACAAAGCTAATATGAAATGTGAAGAAGACTTATGAGGTCAGACATTTTAAAGAAAGGAAGAGAGAAAGTGAGAAAGAAGCAGGAAGTTGAATCTCTTCTGGTGGAGCTGTTGTACAATACATTGACCACACAGAATTATGAGTACTGAAATATGATGAGGGGTTGTTGTTATGTCTTATGGTGACCCTATGAAAGAGAGATTATGAAAAGATTCTGCTATTAACAGTCCTTGATTGGGTCAATCCATCTGTAATGCTGTCTTCCTCTTTTCTTAGTGACTTCAATTTTTAATTACTGTCTTTTCTAATGAGTCATATTTTCTCAGGGTATGTCCACTATATGACAACCTCAGTTCAGTTATTTTAGATTCTGGTAAGAGTTCTGGCTGATTTACTCTAGGACCCATGTATTTTTCTTCTTGGTGGTCCATGCTTCCCCAGTAGTACATTTGAAGAAGTTAATTTCCCCCCCTATTGGCTTTCTCCATAGTTTCTGGATAGTTCACCTTTCACATCTGAACACAGAAACTGAAAATACAGTTGACCCTGCAGATCCACATTTTAATAAAATATTTAAAAACTTAAAAAGCAAATCTTGATTTTGACATTTTATATAAGGGACACCATTTTACTATGCCATTGTATATAATGAAACTTGAGCATCCATAGATTTTTGGTATCCATGGGGTTTTGTTTTTTGGTTTTTTTGGAACTAAATCATAGCAGATACCAAGGGCCCACAGCAGTGGTACCATTGGGTGTGTGTGTGTGTGGGGGGGGGGTTGAAGACCACACCAGATGACAACTTAAGGCGATGTTGACACCGCTGCTACTCAAACACTAACCTTTTGGCAGGAATGGTCTGTCGGAGTCATCAGTTTGCCTTTAAAATCTTTTAAGAGACAGTGGTAGTGGGATGAAGCTCACTCAGTGGAAGGAGATAGGAGAGGATACAACATTTTTTAAAAGTAAAATTTCAAATTTCAAAATTGAATTTTTAATTTTTTAAAATTCTTTTTAAAAATTCTGTAAAAACATCACATTTTAACCAGATCTTTACTATGCATGTGTAAATATATGTAGGTTGTGGGTATGATATTGTAATTTGAAGGTATACTTTTAATTTTGCTAGTTGTTTATGTCAGAACTGTTAGCATTACATTAAGTGATATATGGGAATTATGATTTATGAGTATCACTAGTACAAAAAAGCATTATTATGGTGTGAAATGGGAGGAGGTTAATGAGAGAGTGACACCATAAGTTACTGCACTGGGTGACACCAACCCTAGTGAAGCCACTGGCCCATTATACCATGGTATTAATAATGCCAAGTTTAATGTTCTGCAACATATATTTATGGTTGTCAAATTTCTTCATCATCTATCTAGTTCCTTTGTAGCTATCCTTCCAAATTTTACCTGTCTTCCTATTGCTTGACTGAAGCACATGGGTCAAATGTAGTGGCTTCCAGCCACTTTGGAGGCAGGATGTGCAGGGTGTGCAAAAAACCCCGCATGATCCTGGAGTGGCTGGAAGGCACTCTGAGCGCTGCCGCAAAAAGGAGCATTTGGCACCATGGCGATGGCCTGCTTGTAGAGCGAGCTTGCTCCTGCCTCAATACACCCCTTCAAATATTTAAACAAGGCTATCATATCGCTTCTTAACCATCTCTTCCCCAGGCTAAACATGCCCAGCTCCCTAAGTCTCTCATCATAAGGCATGGTTTCAAGACCGTTACCATATTGGTCACCCTCCAGCTTGTCCACATCCTTTTTGAATTGTGGTGCCCAGAACTGGACATAGTATTCCAGGTGGTGCCTGACCAGAGCAGAATAGAGTGGCACTATTACTTCCCTTGATCCAGACACTACCATATATACTTGACTACAAGTCGATCTCATGTATAAGTCGAGGGCAGGTTTGGGGACCAAAATTATGGGTTTTGGATAAGTTGAGGAAAAAATTTAGGGACATGTAACAAAAGATCTAAAAGATTAAACAAAGAACAACAATGGTGAGGAATCTATAAAATTCCAACAGGCATAACTATTTGTGCTCACATTAAATGCTGGATGGATAAGAGAATAGAAGGGAGTCATTGTTTCCAGGACAGATTTCATTACTGCCTTTCACCAGAGGATGGTTCCTTCTCATCTATATGAGTTAAAGTACAGTACTTACATTGACCCATGGATAAGTTGACTCAGGTTTTTGTGGTCAATTATTTGACTAAAATTTCTAGACTTATACATGAGTATATACAGTATACTTCATTGACGTTTTTATCAGTCAAATGCTGTGGCAAGCCTCTTTCTTTTAGAATGATGATAAAGAAGATCAGGATCAGATCACCCAAAGAATGACAAAGCTCATTGAGTGGTCTTGTAAGTCACTCTTTCTGAACCTGACCTATCTCACAGGGTTGTGAATAATGGGATGAGACCCACTGAAATGCAAAGGATTTAAGTTAATCACAACTAACTCAAGTCTCATCAATTTCTATGGATTTGCTCAATGACAAAGCTTGAATTCAACACAATATATATTATCTATATTCTCTGAAGAAAGAGAAGGGTAAAATGTAATAAATAAAATCTTTTAAAAACCCTTTGTGAGGAAAGTTTGCCGAAACAGAACTGCTTTGTAAAGCAACTGTTGGGGCCCACTAAATCAAAAAAGGACTGATTTTAAATACTACATCCACTGCCACACAGGTTTTGTATTTCTCCAAAGTTTGCATGATAGTACATGACTCAAAAACATGCAAGAAGCATTACTGCATTATTTTTGTTGTACAATGCAGTACAGTATTTCGCTCAAAAATGCCCTTTAAAATCCAGATTTATAGACTCATCAGGTTTTGGTATGGTTATACGGTCAATATTGAAACTTTTATTGCCTTTGGGAATAAGAATATCTCCCCATTTAAACCATCATGGTTGCATATGGCCAAGTTTTGGTTCAATGCTTTTTGAACAATATAGGTGGGCTGTTGTTAAACAACCATTTGTGTGAATCACCCAACTACTGATCTAAACAATGCTCTTGTGATCTGAGGACTCTCAATGTACCAACTGTGATCTGTGGTTCTGTTTTTGTTGTTACTATCACTAATGTCTGTTCTAGAAAATGTTTTTTTTTTTAATTAAAACTACAGGCTGTCATCTCAGTGGCTCCCAAACTTTGGTCCTCCAGAGGTTTTGTACTTCACTTAAGTATTTATGTCATTGTAAATTGACTTACCATGATGTTAAGGTGGATTGCACCATTGTGCAGTCCTTGTATTCTCAGGAGGGGAACAGAGGCATAACTAAATCTCTGGGACCATTGCACAAACAACACCAGCAGCATGGCCTTTGTGCCATGGGTTCCATTACACAATGGCATCAGAGTGCTGTGGGACCCATTGAGCAATGGGCACTAGCACACTATGGGAGCTTTTGCACAATGGGACAACTTCCATGGCACCAAGAGGACATCATGTAAGATGGCCTGATAAACATTGTCTCAATTCAATGGAAAGGTTTCATGTTCTGTTGGGAACATAGCTACTGCTTCATAAAGTTACGAATCATAGCCTCTGAGGCAGGATCTTGGCCACAATTTTATAATAAATATGCTTATAAATCCTTTTTGTTTAGTAATTTGATATTTTATGAGCAAATACATTTGGAAAGAAATATTTAAATGCACAGGCCTGAGTCCAACATTGTATTGGTGTTCTGGCACCAGCAAAACTTTCTTGCTATCTCCTTCCTGCTATAGCTTTTGGCACCAGTTGAAACCCTTTGCTGGAGGGTCTTCCTCCAAGCTTTTGTGATGCCAGTGTGAAGGAGAGATCTCTCTCTCACTGACAGAAGCAGTTTCATCCACGGATGATGTCCTGTTGGAGCTAGGCCACAGTTATCTATACATTTTTTGTGCAGCTTTTTGAAGAAGGAGAAACAAAATCTTTGGAGTGGAACAGATTTATAAATGATCACATATGAAATTGACCCAGAGTGAGGGAAACCCCATCCTTATATAGAAATGAACCCGTGTTTGCTTACAGCATGATAATTTTGTAGCACTGTTATTTGAGATTTTACTGTTACTTGAGATAGTGACTTTTGCTTTCAGTGCCTTCTGCTTTTCAGCCATGAACTTTAGCTTTCACTGGTGACTAATTCCATCACTGCACCTGTTACCTGTAAGGCATGGAGAATAGTGCAGATCCCTGCCTAGTTCAAAAGGCAGAATGAGGATTGTGAGGATCAGTATAGGTGGCAAATTCAAAGGAGCAAAAAAGGCACATAGCAACTGCTACCTATATATTGTGAGAATTTTAGCTGTCTCCATTTTTGGCTTAAAGCAGCCATAGGGGAAGATACCATCTGGACAAGCCCTTGGTAAAGGAAAATCATACCCTCATTCTCGCGTGCACAACACACGTTTGCCTGGCACAAATTCAGTTTCTTTTATTCACCAGCTGCTGAGTCATTTCATATATCTTCCTGCTTCCGCCAAGTGAAAACACACCTGTTCTTCTAATGCTGTACCCATTTTTGTTGGCTGCCTATTAGCACGAGCACTTGAAGCATTTTTACTAGGACCACACAGAAATGGATCTTCTGAGAATCTGTGGTTTTGTTATATGCTGAAATAACTATGAATTGAAATGTTGAGAGGAAAAGAAGAATTGATCTCTAATTCATATTCTTCAGAGGCTACTGAAAGCCATCAAAAATGGCTTTTGTTGTTGTGTGCCCTAAAATTGTTTCTGACAAACCTATCATGGAGGTTTTTTGGCAAGATTTGTTCAAAGGGTTTTTTGCCTTTGCTTCTCACTAAGACTGGGACAAGAGTGTGGCTTTCCCAAGGTCACTGAGGGGGTTTCCAAGGCCAAGCAGAGATTTGAACCCTAGTCTCCAGAGTCATAGTCCAAGTGCTCAAGCCGCTATGCCATGCTGGCTAAAGAACATTGTTACACATCAGGAAATGGCAGTCAGGTGAAAAGGTTTTGGTCAACTTGCTATTTCTACTTGCTATTAGGAGACAGGCCAGGTCCCCCTCCATTTTTGTCAGTGAGCATCTATTTGAGAGTACAATCCTAGGTGGACAATTAAAAGTTTATGGGACATACATTTGAGTAAAAGCAGTAAGAATCAGGCCACAGTTTTCAGCACTTGCAGCATGCAAACAAAAACAAACTGCATATTTATACTGATTTCCATTAATTAACAAAAATGTAGTTAATTACATTACCTAGTAATTCTATTTTATTAATTCTATTTAATTACTAATTTCAGTTCAGTCTGAGTAATAATTGAAATTAGAGACATACCTTTTTCTTTTTCTTTTTTTACTTTGAAAGTAAATCTTTTCAGGTGTAAGAAGGACCATAACTAGAGGGCAGTCACCAAGACATCATCCCTAGAGAGAAAACATTCAATGAAAAGAGGATGGATATTTGAATAAAATTTGCATTTGTTATTTTCTTTTATAGAAACAAATGAAGAAATGATTACGACAAGATAATTATCAATTCAAACACTTTCTGTAATTAAGTTGCAGCACACTCCAAATCAGTTCGAGAACCAGTGTGGTGTAGTGGTTTAAGAGCTGGGTTAGGATTCTGGGAACTGTTGTTGTGTGCCTTTTATGTAATTTTCAACTTATGGCAACCCTGAGGTGACCATATCATGGAGTTTTCTTGGCCAGTTTCTTCAGAGAGAATTTCCCATTGCCAGTTTCTGGGGCTGAGAGTGTGTGATCAAGGTTACCCAGTGGATTTATATGATGTTCAAATCTATACTCAGCTATAGAAACTCCCCAGGTGACCTTGGGCAAGTCATACTCAAAAAGGCAATAGCAAACATCCTCTGAGTAAAGGGTTTGCCAAGAAAACCATAGAAGAGGGTTCCCCATAAGTCAAAGAGTCGACCACCACTAGGTCATTTCTCATCCCTTAGTTGTCCTCACTACCACCACCTTTCTTTCTTTGACAGCTTCGTACGTCTCGTTGCTCTCTCTCTCTCTCTTTCCCCCTTTGATGCTTCCCAATAGTTGTTCTGACTTTCTAGCACATTTATGTATTTAACACATTTTTAGGTAGGCTTTAAGGATAACAAATCACCCAATGTTTTGTTATTATAAATACTAATAAGCTTCAATTAACAAAGATCAAACCATGTAATAAAAAAGAGTCAATAATAATAAGTTTAAAAATAATCAGCAGGCAAAATAAATTTTCTTCCTGTTTCAGAGAATTTTAGGACAGGAGTGAGGAAGAAGGACACCATCCAAGCCTGTGTTGTAAATACTGGGCTGTCAACTATCAAAGGAGAGCCAGTGTAGTCTAATGGTTTGGGTGCTGGACTATGAATTTGGAAACCAGGGTTTGAATACTGGCTTGGTCACTGAAATTGGGGCAACCTAATTAAATTAACCCAGTTAAGGTAAATACTGTTTCAGCAGCAACTTGGCTTTTGGGGAAAGATGATATATTTCATGGGCACCCAAAGTTCTGGGAATATAGGTTACAGATGACACAAGCAGCAAAGGCTGGTAAATTCCTAGACTTGCTGAAATGGTTTGATCGTTGGACTAAGACACTGGGAGACGAGGATTCAAATCCTTGTTTGGCCATGGAAATCCACTGGGCAAGTTACACTCTCTCAGAGGATGGCAATGGCTGAAGAAACTTGCCAAGAAAACCCCATGATAGATTTTCCTTAGGGTTGTCATAAACTGGAAATTACCTGAGGACATACAACAATAGCAGCAATGTTAGATCCTGTGTGCCTGCATGTGCCTTTAGAATGAAGGTGGAACTCCTGTTTTTCTGGACAGCACTACTATTAGTCAGTGGCACCGTATACTTGTGATGAGTAAGTCTGCCAGATCTCAGGGTTAGGCCTTAAGTCTCTAGGCAGAAGACTAAGGTGAAAATTCTCAATTTTAGTGGGATCAGATCCAGGCCAGAGGAAAAGACTGCACAAATCTCTAGCTCGGCTATCAGAATAGCATCTTGCAAGAATTTTCAAGGCTTAATTTATTGTTGTTGCAATAGACCATCCAAGGGGTGTGTGTGTGTGTCTGTATTTATGTATTTTTCTCCTTTGCTCCCAGTTGATGTAGTGCCAGGGCTCACCCACTAGTCTGCTCTACACCCATCTTCTGGCTAGAAACAAGTAAGCTAGATGAAATGTTTCTTATCCCATCTGCCTAACTAGGTGAGAAATAATAATCCCTTCATTCCACTTCATGATTGCTGTTTTAACATCCAAACAGGAGCATATGTTCTCTCCCCCCCTCTCTCTGTGTGTTTGTATGGTAAGTAGTAAATAAGTGTGGTTGGTACATCATACATAGCACTTAATGATATCACTGGGTCTGTCCTTAAATATCAGGTTTTGGTGCAGAAACCTCTGAGCAAGGGAAGTCCCTGAAATGGCAAACCATATGAAAAGGCAGCTCTTCATGGCTACGTTGTCAGTAGGGTGTGAATCCACCCTGGAATTTCGTCTGGACTTTAAAAATGGCGAACCACTTCCCTAAAATAGTTTCAGCATCATGGATAGCTCATTTAACCCTGGGTGTAAAACCCAGCCTGTTGCCCCACTACAAAATTAATACAGTCTGACACTACTTTAACTGTCATGCCCCTATTCTATGGAACCCTGGGATCTGTAGTTTGTCGTGGCACCAAAGCGCTCTGACAGAGAAAATGAGATACTCATAGAACTACAAATCCCATAATTCTCTAGTTTTGACTAATGGCAATTAAAGTGGTGGCAAATTGTATTAATTCTGCAGTGCAGATTTATTCCCAGATTGAATTTGCCAGAGCCAGAGGATGTATTCTAGACAAGCTAGGAGGGTCTGGATACATCCGGCAAAACTGCAAAATACTTTTGAATGGCACTAACTTCTATTTTGCAGTCAGTGACCCTGCATCCTGATCTTAATTCTCGCTAGAGTACACACATTAAATCAATGGAATTTACTTATGTATTGACTCACTATTCAACAACGGACAGAATAGGACTACTCTAGTTGCACTAACTGAAAGGATGCCAGCCAACTTGTGGCGCACTTGCCAGAATCATTAACACTGATCTGCTAAATGGTTTGACAGTCCTGGCTGATTGACAGCTTTAAAAAAAAGAGCCACATGTGTCCTTTAGGTGTCATTCTGGATTTGTTTTTAAAAGGATACATCAGTTCATTTTTCACCCCGTGAAACTGGAAAACTCAGAACGGAAATGCAGAAATGACTGCCAAAGCCTTGCTCACATTTTGCCGCGCAGCTAGGAAACAACAGGGGATTCTGTTACTCAGTCTCTATCTGCCCGTACAAATGTGGGAGTGTTTCTTCATACTTCTTCCTTTTGGCTTGTCACAGTTTATAAGCATTTACTATAGCATTGACAAGCCAATGGAGATACAAAAGAGGTGCAGGGCAAGAACAGCCAAGTGCTTGCTTGTCTGGTGCAAAGCTTGGGGCAGCCTTTCTTATTTGATGCTTCACAGATTCTTTGGAGTGCAACACCCACAGTCCCTCACTATTAGTGATTCTGGCTGGGGTTGATGGGAGCTGAAGTGCTACACCAGGGTGAGAAATGCCATGTAGGGGTTAAAAACCATTCAGATCTGGTCCAAGGATCACCTTTGGCCAGGCCCAATTTCACATTGCCTATGGTGCTCTGAATCAGGTGGATGATTCTGCAGAGCAGGTGTGGGCAGCTCCACCAAGGGCTGAAACCACTTTCTCCACTAACAGACTGCACTGGTGCATGCCTAATGCCTGGGGGATATGTCACACCACATCTGATTTTACTTTTATATGGAAAAATAATTAATTCTTAGAAGGGGGCATTGGAGGTTTCCCAATAACATGTTTGCATTTTGCAGCAACTTCATGGTGGCTGTAACATGATTTTTCACATGTACAAAAATATTGGGGTTAGGAATCTCTTAAATGGGTTGCAGAAATGGGATTGGAAGTGTAGAGGTATGGAGGAACCTGTTGCAGTATAGGCAGCTGGAACTGATAGGACATATTTATCCTTCCAAGATTCTGTAAGCATGTCCATGCTGTATAACTTTGTTGTTTTTAACTGTCTTCAAGTTTACTTCAACCTATGGCAACTCTATGAATGAGAGACTTCCAAGTTACCCTATCCTCAGCTACCCCGAGCAGGTCTTGCAGAATCATGGACATTGTTTCTCTGAATCTGTCTGGTATGTTGTCTTCCTCTTTTCTTATTGCCCTCTGAGCTGCCACAGAATGCTGGGGTTTGCAGCTTGAGGTGGAAATTAAAATTATCTGTATCTAGGCACCTAGAGTTATTAAACAGAGAAATCCCACACCAAATCACAAATTCCAGGATTCTATATGACAATGCCATAGCAGTTAAACTAACACCAAACTGTGAAGTTGAAGGCTTTTACAGACAGCATCAATAGTTGTTTTGTAGGTTTTTGGGGCTATGAGGCCATATTCTACAAGAGTTTCTTCTGATGCTACACCAGCATCTGTGGCTGGCATCTTCAGAGAATGCTGGCATGGAAATGAGTGGGGTAAATATACTGTTGGTTGAGAGGAAGTGATTTACATGTTAATCTGTGTATTGTTTTGTTGTTAAATGGCAAGGCCTCAGGATGTCTATTTAATTAATGATCTGTAACTGTGTAGTGTAAATACATTCTGAGATCCTGTAACAAAGAACAATGAGAGTGATTAGCCTACAATCCAAAATTGTTTTTTGGAGTAATATCCGTAAATGAGTAGAGTGGAAACTATAAGTAAAAATGCATAAAATTATGTTATTAAGGTGGCCATTTTAAACATACCTTCTGGGAATTAACTGTAAAGTGCTATGAGCACTTGGTCAGAACCACTAATTTAAGTTCTATGAAATTTAACCATGGATTAGTTTGACTGATGTCATTCAGCCTTATTTCTGAGTAGAGAGCTACAGGATAAAGCTGATGTACTTTACCTTCCAGTCTCAACCCTATAAAATAATACTACCAGTAAGCAAATTTGGTGGAGAAAACTATTACTTCTTTAAAAGAAAAGGTACAGATTGAGTCTCCCTTGCCCAAAATGCTTGCGTTCAGAGGTGTTTTAGTTAACGGATTTTTTTTTTAAAAAATATCTATATTTGCATGTGCATGCATAATGAGCTATCTTGGAGATGGGACCCAAGTCTAAACATTAAATTCATTTAGGTTTCATATACAAGTTATTCACATAACCTGAAGGTAATGATATACAATATTGTTTAATAATTTTGTTTAATAATTTCCCCTAACACCTGAAACCATGAATGGGTGATTTCCCAGCTTTTGTACAGGTTTCCCTCCATTCTAAAGCCTCTCTTAAAGCTTAGTTGCTGGCAATGAGAGCTTTAAGCTAAAATATATTGTAATTTTTGGTTTCATTGTGTTGTCTTTGGGACCTGAGAACTTCTGTATTTGACCCACAGGTTGAAAGAGGTCCTCCACCCCATACTTCCATACTCTAAAATCTTCTCGTTCCATCCTTCTTTGCTTACTAATTGTGTGTGCTATCCCTCTTTCCACAGCTTTAGGTTACCCTAGCAGTTTCACTGCCCCTTTCCAATATATTTCACTTGTCTACATTATAAATGTTGGGATAGTTTAATTTTCTTTCTTTATTTTTGTTCATTTCATTTCAGTTTTTTCAATTTTTTTTTAAAAGTTCCAATCTGTATTCTTCCCATCTGGTTAGTCCAGCACTCTTCTTAATTAGTAAAATGCCATCCTGTCAGATTCTCTCCTGCCAGGAAAGTCATTCAGATACCAGATCACTTCTTCACCTCCATCATATAGCAGAACATTTTAAAAATGAAATGCATCACATTCTTTTCTAGCAGGAGAAAAAAAAAGGAGGGGGGGGGAAGACAAAAAGACAAGGCAACAAAAATCGGGGGCACCGATGCTAATTAAGAAGAGTTTAACATTAGCCTTGACTATCAAGCAATCCTTGGAGTTTATACCTAGAAGTGTAATAAAATACATACCTGCTCTCCCTTTCAATTAACCTTAATTTATTTATGAACAACAAC
>NC_056522.1:215550827-215592204 GCF_019175285.1 Sceloporus undulatus
AAAAGCAACAAACAGAAATAACTTGTTCGTCACTCATTCCCCCCCCCCCCTCACCATTTACCCTAATCCTACTAGACACATTGAGTATTCAGTATGTACTAATTGCATTTTTAAGAGTGGGCTACAACCAAGGAAATAAAAATATATACTGTATGATTATAGTTGTAACATCAACACCACCACCACCACCATCATGTTTTAACTTGCAGTTTTGTAAAGGAGACACTTGAAGAGAACGTGTTGGCTATTAAATCAGAAGCCTTATGTTGAATGTATCAGTTCTATTGCAAAAACATAATTATTTTGCTTCCATTTACCAATTACACCAAATAGAATGCCAACCATTTTCAAATTACTGGATCAGAGAAGTGTATTTATTCATAAAGTGAAAAAATAAAACTTCATCCAGTCAAACAGCCCAGCATATTGGAACAACAAAACACAATTTCTTAAAAATTTGTGCCTATTAATTTTTATAATAAAATGATAAAACTATGGCAAGCATATGGGGGGCATTAAACTGGTATGTAAACAATTCACACAGAGAAAAAAACTATTTGCAAACCAAGAAGTGAATTGGGACTCCTGTTTTAACCACTGCTGCCTCTCCAATGGAGCAGTGTGTGATAATGACGTTAATTTTGACCCTGCCAGAAAAGCCCATAATCTTTGGACATAATGAAACAATTACCAGTGGGCAGAAATACCATTTTAATGGCCAGAGAATAGGCATTTGTTTATAACCAGCAAAAGATATTGTAGACCACAGATTTACCATTTTTAAAACAAAGCATGGAAAAATCTAAAGGGATATTCTACTATCCATGGGACTGTTGATCATGGGACTGGGCAGGATACTTTGACACTATCCAAATGATGCTCATGACATTTCAAGAGGTCACAGTATATTTTCTGATCTCACCTAGTTCACTCAGAAATTAACCCAGAAAGACATTTTGTTGTGGGAAACTCCAGTCCTCTTTTTTTGGGTATGATTTCCTGCCTGCAATGCTTCACTGCTGGGAGGTGGCTTAATGATATGTGTAATACTGTAATCACATGACTGTGGGTGGCTTCTTCCTCTCTGCCACTTCCTCGCTTTTTCCATTTTGGTTTCACCCATCCATGTATGATTTCCTCTACTACCAAACAAATGGCTCTATTTAGTAATGGTAATCATAGCCATCTTTCTTTTTTTTTGTACTTCTTTGTGGGTTTAAGCCCCAGTACTTCATGTTGCTTCCATACCAACCAGTGCAAAGAGGTTGGATTTTTATCACTCTTGATATTCTGTTTAACAACACAAGGGCTACAAGTACCAGGTGACCTTGTCGTTGTGTTTGCCTTGGTGGTGGTCGGTTTCACCATGTTGGCACAGTATCTTGCTGCATAATCTTATTTTCTCAGGACTGTTCCAATATTTAGCCCAAATTCATCATCACAGTGCTATTTCGTTTTTCTCCTAGGGGGCTTTGCTGGCAGTTAACTTCTGCCATCTCTAGGAGCTTTTATTCTAGTGGCTTTTACATACTAGCCACCCCACTTTTAATCTTGTGCTGCTATATTCAGGAATGTTTCTAGGGGGTGTGAGGGGTGCAGACCATACCCAGTGATACTTAAGAGCTGGGTGTCTGCCTTCCAGTGTGTAATGTACTGCCATACCTTTCTGCAGGTAATGCAGGACTCCTGGAGACTAAAGGACCCAGTCTACCAACCCAGTGGTAGGAAGGAGGCAGGCTCAAGCGATACTGGCACACTATGGAAAACTCCTGAAGAACTCTGTTGCCAAAGGGTACCTGGACCACCTTGGTAATTCAGAAAAAGGTGAGTAGACTGAAACAGCCCAGGACATGTATAGTGCCTCCAGGTGCACTGGTTCTCCAGCTGGCAGCAGCAAGTATGCTAGACTATTTCTCTTCTATAGGGGCCTAATTTACTCCTGAGGGGTCATTGGCAGGCAGTTCTAAGTCGGGGTGTGTGTGTAGGTGTGTGTGTGTGAGTGAGTGAGTGTGACAGCATGAGTTACTGCACTGGGGTGACAACAACCCTAGTGATGCCATTGGCTATATTACACTTCAACTACCATGGCAACATCCCGTGACATTCTGGGGTTTGTAGTTTACTGAGGCCCAAAAGCTCTCGGCCTGAGAATGCTAAATGCCCTTTCCCAAACTGAAAATCCCAGGATGTCATATTATGTTGTCATAGCAATTAAAGTGGAACAGTGCTACAACTGTGTGATAAAGTCCTTAGTGTCTTTCTCGTTCTACTCATTGACAGTTGTGGGAAGCTGGCATCCCAAAAGTCACTAGGTCACACAGGACCCTGCAGGGCACGGTGAGACTTGGGGTGTATCTACACTGTAGAAATCATGCACATTGATACCACTTTATATGCCATGGCTCCAACCTACAGAATGCTGGGATTTGTAGCTTTGTGATGCACTAGCACTCTTTGGCAGAGAAGGCTAAAGATTTTGTAAAACTGCACATCCCAGGATTCTGCTTAAAGTGATGTCAAACTGCATTATTTCTACAGTGTAGATGTATCCATGGTCAGTGCTTTATGGGAACACAGTCCTTTCTCTGAGCAAGTGTGGACAAGGACTCATGGGACTATTGGGAGATCAACAGCTCTTCCTTTTGAAATCTACAAGCAACTTGAAGCATCATGGACCATGGTTAATGAAAAATGACATTGTGGATACAAGTGACATGTAGGGTGGAAAATAACACCTTGTCTGGATTTCCCCTAAACTGTGTTCATCAGGGCTAGATTATCAGCTGCTTAATTGATGCAGTTGCCTCAGATCCCTCACTGGGTGTTTCAAAAGCAGTGTTGCATTTTTCTCCTATTGGACCTGTTATCATCAACCTACTGGCTAGAATTCTGTTAGGGACATCTGCATGCATAAATTTCCCTTACACATGTGGGTGTTCTTTTTCAAGGGTTGCAGAAGTTAGTATTCCCTTTCTCCCAAAGCAGCCAAAGGCACCCCAAAGACCTAGTGATAAACCTCTGGTGCTACCCCACATGACCTTTCCATGTTTCTTGGTGAGCAGGCAAGCTCAGAAGAGCATCTGGCTACACCTCCCATAGCCAGATATGGAATGAATCAGTGCTGTAACCAACCAGGATTCTCCAGAGATTTCAACACTGCTGTAAACCATGTTGCATCTGACTACGGGGATATAACCAAATGCTTCTCTGAGCCTGCTTGTTCACCAAGAAAGACATAATGGTTGTGCAGGGTGGTTTCAAGGGCTTATTAGTAAAGGGTGTTGGTGGTATATGGTTCAGTTTAGGGCAGGACGACATGCAGATATTTATGCTACACTGAAGGGATGTTGGACTGAGGCCTCTACATGAAAAGGGATCTTGTAGCACCTTTGAAGCCAACTCAAAAGTGCTACAGGATCCTTTTGCATACTGATTTTCTAGACTAACATGGCTGTATCTGTGAATTCTACCTCTGAGGCTTCTGTGAGTTATTTGAGTGGGAAAAAAACGTGGGATCATGGTGTCAGTCTCACTGAAATTGTAGGACTAGAAATGGGTTCATGCATGAAAATTTTGTATTTGTTTTATTATTTATTCATTTATTAAACCTATCTCATATTGCTCCTAGAATAATGCTCACATTTGCATAGAAAGGGGACTGCATTTCTGGAACTGTTCCAGGATACCAAGTATCATAATCCAGTCTAGGTGTAAATCCATCGGTCTGGATCATAAAGAGACTGGATGGGGGAAGGAAGAGTAAGAGTCTATGATACGATTCCCGGGGGGGGGGGGGGGAGTGTTATCCCTTTTCATCCTAAATGATGCCTTTGTGGCATGTGCTTTTGCTGTAGAGGCCAAACGAACGAGACCGACTATTTTAGTTAAGATAACAGTGGACACTGGGCACAAAACCAAGCCAGGCTCAACTTGAGCCACAAGTACTGTATGGCTAGACATTTAGCATCTGAAAAATATTGCCAAAACATACTGGTGTATATTTCATCATCTCTTTGGACAATACATTTCCTGCTCAAATATTTGCAATTCATTAAGGCGTGCATGTCTGGAGGAGAAAATCTGCAGCAGAGCATTTTGAACAATATAGGAGGCTGTGTTATAAAAAACAACATCAGACAGCTCCCTTCATTCTCTGGTTCTGTAATTTAAGGATGAAAACAAACCCTTGCATGATGAGATGATTTCCCATATATTACATATGCATATTATACTGCAGTGTACTCTCCAGAATTTCACAGATTAAAAACTAGGATACGTGTGGCCAAATCACATCAGAATGTGGTCAAGATAACAAAAGTTATTAATGAGGAAAAGCAGACAAGTTAGGAAAGAGTACAGCAATTTTTTTCTGGCTGACCCTAGTGGGAAGGACAAGATTCCACTTTTCTTTCCCTCGCCACTAAGTTAATTGAATGCAAACTCCTTTTCTCCTTAGAACTCAGTATAAAGCAATTGAAGTAATATGAGGAGAAAGGGAGGAGGAGAGAGAAACTGGGACATTTTAAAAACAGCTGAAAAGGTGGGATAACAGAGAATTAATCAGGACTGTCCTTGCCAAATTGCAACAGTTTGAGAGTATACTGCACTGATTAACTGATGAAAAGAAAGGGTCAGCCATGTAAGAGTGCCCTCTGTCCCTCTGTATGGGGACTAATACAGAGTTTAGCCACTAGATGGCACTGACCTTAGTTATAGTTTAGCAAAGTCTTAGGATGGATTCATAGCTTATTCAGAAAGGTTAAAAGGTCCCTTGAGGTACTGAGACTTTCCAGTTCTTTTTCTTTCATTTTACCTGTATATTCATGATTTTGCATGCAAACTCTTTCTTGAAATATCCAGGTTTCCTCACTTCCCCGGCCCCCTTCCATTGATCATGTGTCACAACTAGATGCTGGCAACCTTTCAGAAACTGACTTATTTAAATTATACCAGCTTGCCATTCCATTAAAGGTATCTTGCTTTGGACTACCATCTAGAATAATGATTATAAAAGCACCATTCTCAGGGAGGCTTGTAGGAATGCTACGTAAACCAGTACTAACCATCAAGCAATAATCAACAATTACCTTGATCAATTCCAGGATTTCAGAAACATTACGAAATACATCCGTATGGTAAATACAGTATACATTTTATTCTGTTTACAGCACATTTGTTATAAATATAATACATTTCTTGAAAAGCTTAATTAACTGGGTTTTTTTTAAAAGATCGATTAAATTGTTATAGATACATAATAAAGTGAATGAGTTTAAATTAAACCACCACCAAGAAAAGAAATTGACTTTCACCACGTCTCACCGAGCCCTTTTAAATTATTATTCAGGAGTTATAGTTGAACAAGTGTTAAAGTGCTTTAGCAACATTACCCCAGTTAAAGATTAGGATAATTTTCTTTTATTGCTAGCCTTCTTCTTTCCTCTCATTTGACCTCAGTTGACTCTTGTTCCTGGAATCACTATTGCTGTTTCTTTACAGGTGTCATCTTAGCCAGTTCTGATGTAACATAAAGAGACAAGACATTTCATTGCAGGAAACACTGGGTTAATTTAAACTGATCTGTGGAGTGAGAATGAAAAGGCCTTTAGTAATGCTGGGAGATTCCTGGGAATACTTCAGGATGTGGAAAAATGTAGAACTCTGTGATAAAATTGGTTTCCACAGGAACAAAATTTGGAACTCCCAGAGACCCTTTTCTTTTCTTGTCTGGAGAGGGTCTAAGTTCAGGGTGGATACTATTCTTAATAGTGGCTGATTTTATGCAGCTGTTCCCATCTTCCTATACATGATGCACGAAATCAGGGTTGGGAGGAAAACACCCAGGAGAGGTTAAGCAATTTATTTATTTACTGTTTTAATGGGGAAAAATGGAATCCTGCATATTATATGAATATTGTGAAATGTTACTTTATATATTGCAAAGCTTTATCAACCATGTTTTAATGCTTTTTTAACATTACCAACCCAAAGTTATTAGGCTTTGATAAGATAGACATCTTTCAATAAAAGTTTGGGAATTTTATAAACAAGTTGGAAGCATCTATATAGAAGTATAGGACTACACCAATATTGGACTAAACCAGAAAAAAAATCAAAACAAGCCTGGTAAAATATAATATATGATTGCTGAGTTCAGCTAGGTGTAAAGTCTTAAATTAATGAGGCCTATCCTTGTTGACTAGTGGAAAAAACACAGGAACAAAAATCCAACATCTAGAACTCACAAACTATCAAAATGAATTTCATAATATTTTAAGACACTAAAAATGAGAATGGTTGGTGGGACATTACTGAACCCCACTGAGGGAAATAGATGTTTAAACACAATTGCTGTGGGTCCTTGTTATCTGCTGGGGTTTGGTTTCAGGACCCCCTGTGGATACCAAAATCTGTGGATGCTCAAGACCCATTAAATATAATGGCATAGTAAAATGGTGTCCCTTACATTAAATGGCAAGATCAAGGTGTGCTATTTGGAATTTATACTTTTTTTTGGGGGGGGGGGGATATTTTCAACCCATGGATGCTTGAAGCCATGGATAAAGAATCTGCAGATATAGAAAACCAATTGTAATTCCTCCCCACAAGCTTCCCTTAACTCTTTTTTTACTGCTGTCCTTGGTACCTGTAAATCAACGTTGGGGATGTGTGACACTCTGGAATCTAGATGATGATGATGATGATGATGATGATGATAATAATAATAATAATAATAATTATTATTATTATTATTATTATTATTTATACCCCTCTCTTCAGCCAAAAGGCTATCAGAGCGGCTTACAAATTATCTGGCCTACAATTCTCACTAGTCCAACTTAGCCTGTCCACTGGTAAGGTTTTGTGGGATTTACAGTCTCAGTTGCAGAATTTCCCCCCTCATGCAGCAAACATAGGCTGAAATTCTACATCAAGCCCTGTCTGTGCAGTTCTATGTCCATCCTCCATCCCAGCAGTTGTCAGGCAATGGGAAGGGTTGTTCCTGCTGCTTACCTGTGGGGATGTGAGGGGAGGTAATGTGACTAGGAAGAAGTAGCTGGTCTCAGCTCAGAGGAGGTGAAAACGAGGACACAGATGAAGTACACCTTCCTTTTTCTTCCCCCCAGAGTTGACACCAGCCATATTATCCAGTCTGAGGTATAGAGAGGTGGTGTCAGGTTTCAGTCTCATAGCATAGCTAATTTCAAATTCCTGCCTTTGAATCTTTGGCCAAGGAGTTCTTTAATAGTATTATATTAAATGATTAAAGGTAAAGGTTCCCTTAACAAGGTTGTCAAGTCGTGCCTGTCAAAGAAGACTCCATGGTCATGTGGACAGCATGACTGCACAGAATGCTGTTAACTTCCCACCGAAGTGGTACCTATATATCTACTTGCACTTTTACATGCTTTCAAACTGCTAGGTTGGCAGAAGCTGGGACTAGTGATGGGAGCTCACGCTGTCACACAACACTTGGGCCTCAAACTGCTGATCTTGTGATCTTCAGGGTCAGCATCTTAACCACTGAACCACCTGTCCCATTAAATGATTGCTATTTTGAAAGAGAAAATATTGCATGAGGGTCTTTAAGGCACCCTCCTTTTCCCTTTCCCCTGAAGCTGGGAACTGAAGTTTTCAGTTCAAGGAGGAATATTTTGAATTCTCACCCACAGAGTGTCAGTGCCTCCACAAACTAATGCCCTCTCCAAAACCCAACCTAGGATTCCAAAGGATGAAGCCATGGCAGTTAAAATGGGAATCACTGTGTAGTATGAAAGGGCACCAGGAAATGGATGTGAGCAAGAAAGTTCTTTACGTCATGAAAATCCACCCATCCTTCTATCTAATGGGACTATCATGGATGGAACTGCTTCTGTCAGTGGACTTACAGTATGAGTGATGATCATTCCTTTCTCCTGCATCCCAAGAAACAACTCTGGAGGATTGAGAAACCACCATAGCTGGTTTCTAGTGGCATAGAAAGTTGTGGGTGAGAGGAACAGGAAGGAAAGTTCGGTCACACTTGTGGGCTTCTCTTAGTATACCAGGAGCTGTGAGCTGTATCTGCATACACATATGCACTGAAATATTCTAGAACTGTGAAGAGTGGACAGTCAAATGGAATTCAGTAGAAGGGCAATGAGAGAGAGTGGTGTGAGCCCCCTCTATCCGGAAGCATCCAGAAAGAGAAAGTGAGCAAGAGAAACAGAAGTGTGTCTAGTTTGATACCCAGCCTGGTTCTATATATAACACAATTTGTTCTGCTAATGGGCAAAATCAATCCATATGGACATTAAGACTAAAATCCATTGGGCTGCTTTTGATCATTATGTCAACATAACAACCTACGTTTGATATTATGAGCAACACCATCTGTAACATTCTGCTCTATGTGTACTATTTTAAAAACAAAACCCAGAAGCTTAAACTTTCTATACCGTTTTCAAGCATGGAAAAAATATACAGGAAATCCAGATGTCTATATATTTAATGAATCATAGAATTACAGTCCCTGCCTAAGATTTTAAAAAGAAAGGAAAAGGAAACAGGGATGGTAAAAACCCAACAGGCGTCCCAAAACATCTTTTAAGTTTGACAACACTTCAGTTCCCCCCCGTGTTTTTATACTTTGTAATAATGCAATTACTTTTATTAATTTTTTCTGATTTTGGTATATCACTGTTACTAAGCAAGTAAGATTTACCCAACAGGAATATGTTCTTTTCTCACTACCTCAAGTATGAAAAAAAAAATTGCTGTGGATAGTACATTAAAGTGGAAACAGTCCACAGAATCATATGTGAAATTTTAAGTAAAGATAGTGGCTATAAGCACAGCAATACAATCTCGTGATTCCCCTGGAATGGCACTGCAGAGACCATAAAATACATCACCTTTAAAAGGTAGAGAGGAGAAGCTGGAAACATTGCTTTTTAGACTACAACACCCAAAATTCCCTACCCAGCATGGCTACCATGGGAGAGACAAGTTAGTCCCAACATAAACTATACAGAGAAGGGCATTCTGAAGGATACTTCTTGCAGTCTTCTTACAAATTAGGTAGGGTTGTATGGAAATATGCAGCCCTTTAGACAGCCTGTTTTCTGCAAACCTTATAGGGTTCTATAGGTTCAACCCAGAACTTTCAACCCTTGAACACAAGCAAAGAGGTTTTATGTGGCAAAATATATTTCAAACTGCTGTTCCTGGACAATTATCATTTTGGAACCAGCTGACTTTTCCTGATGCCCTTTTCCCAATGCCTCCAGCCTCCCTATTCTTTAGGAGCAGTTGACTCATTGTTAGCAAAGACTTTCTATTGTCTAATGTTAGCACTGTTCTTCTTAAACTGCTACACATATGAACAACAGCCAGGGGCTGGGAGGGAAAAAATAGTGCTTGCACTAATTATACCAGGATCACCCACTACCAAGCTGGCATATGGGGGAGAAGAGCTAGAGCGATTGATGTAGCTGTATCCCCAAAGCTTTATATTTATCTGGAAGGCATGTTTCTTCTAATTAAACTTTTTCTGAAAATAGACAGGTCTGTATTACAGCCCAAACCGAGCACTGTATGACTGGATGGTTTTTGATAGCTTATTGTTTTTAAAAGATGAGCCTCAATTTGGGCCCAAAGACAGGAGAGCAAACAACTGAGAGTAAGGAGAGGAAGGCAGAAGGAGAGGAAGCCCCTGAGACTCAGGCTAGGTCAATCAATTGAAGCTTACACAGATGGGCTTCTTTAAACTTTGGTGCAGTCACAGTACAGCAGGGGCTATATCAGTGGTAGTTGGTAGCTTCCATTGAATCTGCTCTGGGTTTGACCCTGAACTTTAAAGGAGCTATCCAAAGCTCTGAAGTGAGACTAACTTTGAAGTCTGGACTAAAACCCAGAGTGGATTGTGAAATCAAAGGCTTTCATGAATGGCATCCATAGGGTTTTGGGTTGGTTTTTTTCCGGGCTATGTGGCCATGTTCTGGAAGAGTTTATTCCTGACATTTCTCCAGCAACTGTGGCTGGCATCTTCAGAGAATGCTGGCATGGAAGTGAGTGGGGTGTATGTGTGTATATATATATATATATATATATATATATATATATATATATATATATACACACACTGTGTGACTCTAGGTTGGGAGGAAGTGATTTATCTTATTAATCTGTGTGTTGGTCTGTTGTTGAATGGCAAGGCCTCAGGGTGTCTAAGTAGTGATCCATTGTCTGCTGGGGAAAAACCCTGACCATGTTTTCATTTGCACATGCTGGGTCTTGAGTTTGGTGTTTTTTAGGACTGGTAGCCAAACTTTTGTTTACTTTCAGGGTTTCTTCCTTCCTGTTGAAGTTGTTCCGATGTTTGTGGATTTCGATGGCTTCCCTGTGCATTCTGACCTGATAATTGTTGGCATGGTCCAGAATTTCAGTGTTTTCGAATAGCATTTTATGCTCTGGATGATTTATAACATGTTCTGTTACTGCTGATTTTTCTGACTGGCACAGTCTGCAGTGTCTCTCATGTTCTTTGATTCATGTTTGAACACTGCAGGAATAAACTCTTCCAGAACATAGCCACATGGCCTGAAAAACCCTCAAAAAACCAGAGTAGATTCTTTACACCACTGACACGGAGGTCAACAGTGCCCTGGTCTATGTTAGACAAAATGGCTTCTCTCCAAGGTATTGGTAGTAAATATTTTAATGCAGGTGCTTTTCATGACAATTCCCACAGCCATGCTCACATGGAGAGTTCAAAAATGCAGTTAGTTCACTACTAGGCCCTGGTGGCAAGCTCCTGTGAGGACTGCAGCAAAGTTCTGAGGGAACAAGGAAGCCAGAGGGGAAAATAAATAATGTTATTAATGCACCAATGCTTTAGCAAGTAATCCCTGCTGCTATTCCACTTGTCTTTCCTATATTTACATGTAGATTGCCTTACTTTCCCCCTCTCTCTTGACATACTTTCTCCTCTTTTTTATTTTCTCAGCTCAGGTTGACAGATTGAAAGCTGGAGATGACTCCTGTACTTTCAAGGATTGTGTAGAAGAGGGAATTTCAGCAGATGTTGCTTGTCATGCAGCCAAATAACAAGCAAAACATGGTGAAAGTCCCTCTTCTATATATCCATTAAAGGTACAGGAGCCCTCTCCAGTTTGTTTATTATGGGAACTCTATGCAGCATGTGGAAATTCTCTTGTGCTTACTTGAGCTGATTTCAGGGGCTTCTGTAACCAAGACTATGGCACCCCCCCTCCCCATCGCCACTATATGAATAGATTTCCAGAAGCATTTTTAAAAAGCCTTACTGGGGTAGTTATTCCTGTTTTGTAACCATAAATTCACCACACCAATCTGTTTTAGGAGATTATTGCACTGCCCTTTCCTGTCTTTTCCTCCCAAGCAAGGCATGGGATGCAAAATTTTAAACAAGAATTTTATTGTGCACATCTGTGCCTAGGCAGTAGGCATCCCATACCTGACCATGGCATCCTGTACCTGATCCAGATTTGTCCCTCACTTTTTAAAAGAATGGGATTTTTCTGTTCTTTACAAGAACTGGAAGCAGATTAAACAAGACCTTGTATATCATAAAGAGAAGGAAAAGGCCTTTGTGACTTGGGGTCTTGCAGAGTGGAAGAGCAGAGTTTGCACCAAGCTGTACCTTATTGCACAAGGTTGATCCACAGCAAATAACAGTAGTGGGAGAATTCTCATTAAGAAAATTATATTGTCTCTTTTATGAAGGCTCTAGCTTCACTTTTTACTTGGGAAGGTGAAGAAATACATCATCTAGTGTATGTGTGTGTGTCTGTCTGTCTTCAAACCACCTGTTGACTTATGGAGACCCCATGAATTTCACAAGGTTTTCTTAGGCAAGGAATACTCAGAGGTGGTTTTGCCAGTTCCTTAGGAATAGCAAATATATTTTTATACTGCTTACCAGTGAACCTAAGCCATTAAGCACTCCCTAAGCGGTTAACAGTGTGTAAGCTAATTGGTCCTAACAAGCTGGGTACTCATTTTAATGACCTACAGAAGGATGCAAGGCTGAGTGGACCCTGGAGTCCTGCTTAGGATCGAACTCACAACCTTGTAGCTGTGAATGGCTGCAGCACCAGCATTTAACCATTGCGCCACCAGGGCTCCTTTCTCTGAAATATAGACTATAGCACCTGGTATTCATTGGTTGTGTCCCATCCAAGTACTAATCAGGGCTGATCCTGGTTTAGCTTCCAAGATTAGATAGGATCATGTGCAAATAGCACTGAGTAAGAAATCAAGATAAGATTTTGTGTATTAACAGGAGGTGCGGGGTTGGCAGGCAAATGAGGACACTATCTTCCAAATAAGAATTCTGCCTCACCAACTGAAATCTTTCCTTCAAGTCCCTAAATTTCTAGCATGGCAGTAATGTAAAATGTCAGCCAGGCACTTAGAAATATAGTTTAGGAATCCAAAGAAAAGGGGCAGGCAAACTTACCAAGGGAATGCGAACACAGAAAATACAAGTGTTCTAGGTGAGAATGATAGTCAGCATTTCAATTTGAGATGCTAGACATTTGGAGACTGAAGGAAAATTTCATTCAGGTGGGCAGAATTCCTATTTTGTGAGGCAATACTCTCATTTTAATAATAATGATAGTTTTTTTATATTTCCCGCCTCTCCGAAGATCAAGGCAGATTTACAACAATAGAATAATACAAGATAGTACAAATAATACAAAATATTAATACCATCAATAAAACACTAATATTGAATTTACCAATTCCTATTAGTTCTCTAAAAAATTTGCCTCCCCCCCCCCCCCCCCGTAGTTACACCCCTGGGTTTTCATCTTTGACCCATTTTAGTCAGTCTCTTCTTTTAGTCTGTATCCCATTTCCTTTGCCACAAGGTTGCTACAGTACTGTATATACATCCTTTAATAATTTATAGAGAATCCTTAGGCAATTCACCCAGTATTGTTTTTATTTATATAGGCTAGCATTGTTATTGCAGAAGTAGCTCACATGCAATCAATGAAAGACATTCCCTGCTCACAGACTTACAATCTCAAAAGACAGGAAAGATACAAAGAAAAAATGAACCAGGATGGAATTTGAGTAGCTTGCAGGAATGGCTGCCAGTGGTGATTGCTGGTAAATGTACATGTGCTGGTCTCTACAACTCAACATGCTACAGTCTAGGGATGCAACTTCACTTTCATGCTGACATAGTGTCAGGTGAAAGAAGTGCATGATTATGTACTTCTCTATATGTGCAACATTTCTGCAGCTGCATTGGCGATACAGCAAAATACAGTAACATCCAAAATCCAACTCAAAATGCACAAAATACATTATACAAGCATTTGAAGCTCCACTGGTTCTTCATCAGGCAAAAGTGTTAAAATTCATACAGAAGAAGAAAAAGAATGATAATGTTAGAGCCACAGCAGTGGCATCACTAGGGGTGTGATGGGTGCAAATCACACCAGGTGATACCCTAAGGGGGAGTGACACCAGTGCTCTTCAAACACCTACTTTTGGGCAGAAATGGGCTGTGGCATTCATCTGCTTCCCTTTAAAATGGGGTGAGGTTCAGTGGGAGGAGAAAAGAGAGGCCCCAGAATTTTTAAAAATCCATATTTCAAAATTTAAAATTGTAATTTTTTTTTAAAAAATCTGAAATGTTAATGTTTTTATTCTTTTTAAATTTTCATTAAAACATGACATTTTAATCAAATCTTCACTACGAATATGTAAATACATTCAGGTTGTGCATATGATATTGTAATTTGAAAGTATACTTTTAATTTTGCTAGTTGTTAATGTCACAACTATTAGCATTACACTCAGTGGTATGTGGGAATTACGATTTACAGGTAACATTAGTGCAAAAAGCATTGCTAAGGATTCTGTATGGTGTGAAATGGGAGGAGGTCAATGGGGGGGGACACCATGAGTTACCGCACCAGGTGACACCAACCCTACAGATGCCACTGAGTCACAGCCCTGCATTTTGTTAAGATGTTGTTGTTTTTTCTATCAATTGAGATGGTCGGGAAAGATAGCAATGCAGGAGAAGCCACTACTCTCTTTGGTCATGTGGGTTCTGGAAGACAAGAGTCCTAAAATCCAGGCAATAAAATTTCAACTCCATTTACAACAACAACAACAAAAAATAGCTTTCCTTGTTATACAGGTTGTTTCTGTCCTGGGTGAACGTACTGGTCCCTTCCTTAGGCACAGAACACTTGAGTTTCTCAAGAAGCCTCTGTAATGTTGCATCTGGAAAAAGCTTTAGGTGCTATATAGGTAAAACTTGCCAAATGCAGTCCTGATTAAAAAAAAGTTTTATCTCTGTTAGAGGTAGAAACCAGAAAGAATGAGATCCCAGTCCCCTAGTTCTCCCTTCTTTAGGTTTCCCATGTTGTGGCTAAAATGTGGTATCCTCAAATCCAGAAAACATATCTGGGATAGCCTAGGGTAACATGTCTTGGCCATACTACAAAATCCAGTAACTTCCAAAACTCACAAAACAGTGATACTTTTCTTGGGCTCAAAATACATCGCACAACTCAAAATAGTTGAAGTAAGCTTCTGTGTCCAGGGTCAGGGAATTAATTATGTTAAGACACCTATTTCCCTCACCTTTGTCCAACATAAGTGTGTGCTTCTGAGCACTAGTTTAGCACCCATTTTTTGCCTGTATTATTATTATTATTATTATTATTATTATTATTATTATTATTATTATTATTATTAGAGTCCCTGAAGCACTCATGGTTGCAGCCACAAATAAACAGAGTCATTAAAAGGCTGAAAATCTTCATCCCCCCCCCCCCCCCCCCAGATCAGCTACAATGCATTGCAGGAAACTGCAGAAATTTGTTACATCCTCAGCTCTCCTCAACCTTTCAAGAGTCTCTTTAATTCTTCTTATGCAAGTGACTTCTTCAAAGACAGAAGGCAAGAAAGCAATTGAAAATGAAGTGGTCTGTGTCAGTTTTGCCTCTGTGTCTCCTTTTAAAGAGGAACATATGTTCTTCTTTGTTATGCAATTTTGGAGCACCCGTATTCCAGCATAGTGACATTTTAATTCTTTTTAACTGACTGCATGTCAACAAGAGGACTGCAGTCTTAGAATCAAATCCCACACATGTTTGCTGATATAAAAGGTATAGGGAATTCAGGGCCCACCAGGCTGAAATGCCAGGAATTTTTGATTAGCAGGGATTATGACCACCACTCCTTTGGACTTCACTGTTATTTCTGAGTTTAGCTCAGCAGCAGGCAAATTGGGGGGGGGGGGCAGGGGACAGATTCCCCCTTTCCATGGGGTTCACCTCTTTTCACAACATCTCTTTTCCCCCAAGCCATATATTGGTCTAAATAGCAACTTTCTCTCCTTTCCAGATAGTGTAGGGGGGAAAAGGTGAGTAAACCAGGGCTGACTACAAAGAGATGACAGGATGTTTTAAAGCCTTTCTGAAAAGGCTGAGAATGAAGGATAAGAAATCAATACAAGTCTCCTTAGGAAGTGCTTCAGCTTTAACTAGACATACTCATTCAGGTCATAATGACACACATTACTATAGTAGAAATGGACACTATTTTTATTCTAACATGTTTTAATTCTGGTAAAAATTTAAAATGATATGCAATTATTATTTATTTTTTAAAAATGAAATCCTAGCACACCAGTGTGGGGTATTTTGCTGCCAGAGGCAGATTAGTAAATGATTCTTCCCTCCTTTGATTTGTCTAGATTATAAATCAAAGTATGTAGTCCACCAAAACAGACAAGCTATTTTGGCAAGTGGGCAGAAGATCCTGCAAGCACTCCTCCTTACCTTTGACCACCCCCCATAATGCAAACAAATTAAATAACTACCAATTTGCTATTTCCTAAAAAACACTTTGCAACTATTAGAGAGAGGGGGGGAGGAGGGGGAACAACCTTTGCAAATATGTTACTGAGTAGTGATTGTGTAAGTGGGAAAAACATTTTCAAATAACTGAAGGCAGTTCTGTGATGGGATGACTCTTAAAGGGTGTGTTGGGACAGAAGAGTGGGTTAAGAGAGACTGGGTTGGGACTTGAGGGATTTGATTTAATAGAGACAGATTTTTGAATCTGAACAAGAGGGGAGAACAGCCTGTGATACTGGGGAGACTAAAGAAGAGAATATTAGAGTTTATTATATTCTCATACTATTGGTGCATCTACAATGTAGAAATAATGCATTTTGACTCCACTTTAACAGCCATGACTCCATCGTACGAAATCCTAGGATTTGTAATTTTGTGATTCACCAGCCCTCTTTGGCAGAGAAGGCTTAAGACCATGTTAAACTTTAAATTCCAGGATTCCATAGCATAGAGCTTAAAATGGTGTCAAACAGCATTATTTCTACAGTGTAGATGTACCCTATGTCTAATCTCTCTCTCTCTCTCTCTCTCTCTCTCTCTCTCTGTTGCTTTTTAAAACCTGACACTGGCTGGCTGTCAAGCCTGAACTGGAGCCAGGACATGCATACCAAACTAAAGACCCCCCAACAAGAACACAACCCACACAAATCTGCAATTATAGGGATCACTCCGAAGCCCAGTAACCCAATTCAGAAAGGAAAGGATTTGGGGAACAAGGGCACGTTGAGTGGCAGATATCCCTAGGGATTGGAACAGCGGAGGAGAAGGGATTTGTCACATGCGCTTTCTCCAAATTTTGATTTAGCACCTACCCATTTTATTTCTAGGTACCTTTTTAAAGTTTTTAATATTCTCATGGTAAAGTGCCAAACTCTGTGTTCTCCTCCAGTTTACAGTCCAACAGTCCTTATGGACTCCCAGCTGCATAGAGGAATTTTGAGAGATATTTCTTTTGCATCTCTCCATTACTGTTTGTTTTGTTTTCCTTCCAAATGCTGACTTATGTGGCTGATGTATTTATTAAACAATGATCGTTTTCAATATTGTCTATTTTCCTTCTCATGAAGAGCATTTTTTGTTTTAAAGCACAAAAACTGATACATCACTAGAAAGTGTAGTATTCCTGTAGAATTATTTTATTCTTTTGGGAGGTGGGTGTGTTGACATTATGTTGCTTGAACTGGTTTAAACCAATTACATAACTCTAACTATAGTTCTCATAGGTACAGCTGAATGAACGGCTTAGAATGTAGATTTTGATGTGAAATGAAAGTAAAAGAGAATTACAGTAAAGCTTTTTTACTATTTATAATAAAAGCAGACTGCTTTTTGCATTCTGTTACTGCAGTTTGTCCTTATTTTCCTCTGTATCTCATCCTGTAAATCAGAGGCATCTTATGGTATTTTCATGCCATCAGTGAAAAATGAGTGGTCAATGAATAAATAAATAGTGATCTGATGAAAAGACCATGGGACGGAATGTATCATGTTATGTTATGTGCTGCCTTACCCATTTACCATTTAATGGGCATTATTTGAAAATAGGGATGAACAACCTTCAGACTTTCAAGATGGACTTTTTTGTTTTTAAAAAAGCAAAAACAAATATGAAGAACTGGAAGAGCCACCATATATAACTGAAGAACTGAAAAGAGATACAGATTTTTTTTTAAAGAAAGCAATGTTTAAAGATTTTACATATGGACATTTTTTCCTAATGTAAGATAGAGAGATAGATGCTGAATTAAGGGAAAAACTAACATTTTAAGCACATTTTTAAAAAAGCATTCAGAGTCCAATTAAAATGTATAGTTTTTAAGCTATCTCACTACATTAAAATGTTGTCACACAGAATCATCTATGTTAGTATATCTGTTTTCCCACCCAATGGCTTGTTGACACCAGCTAAGATAGTGATAAATGTTTGTACTTTTTATATTTCCATTCCCTCTCACCCCACTTATTACATCATCCCACCCCTACCCTGTATATCTTCCAACTTAGGCTCTCCATGCATCTGTGAAATGGGCTGCAATCTGCAAAAATAAAGCTCATGCCTTGGTCATTTACTGCCTTGACTATTGTAATCTTCTTTTGACTAGTCTTCCATTATCTCATCTTGGCCCTCTGGTTTCCATTCAGCATTCTGCTGCTAAGGTTATCTTTTTGCCTGTCATTTTACTTTGACAGCTCTTCATTGGTTACCTATTCCTTTGGGGGTTCAGTACCAGCTTCTTGTTTTAATCGTCAAAGTCCAAGTCCTCATTTCTTTTGACCCAGCTTCTCAGGATCTGAGTTCTAGGAACTTTAGGCTCCAAAGAAGGGGTTTTTCTTCCTTGGCTTGGCTTTGTCCTTTCTCACTTGCTAGTTTATACTCTTGGAATTGCCTCTCTTTTGTGTGAAAATTATTGGGAGCTCAGATCAGTTCTTGTACTGAAAACAAATTTTCAAGGCTCAGAATGTGTTTCAAAGTACCATGTTCTTTCATTCCATTTGCATGTCTTTTGTGCCTAGCCCCAATAGCTTGTGGACCATGCAGTTGAAGTAAAAAGACAATTTAAATTTGACAACTCTTGTCTCCTCACTCTATCCTAAAAAACAAGTTTAACAGATCTCCCTGTTCTCGGATTGTACAGGTCTAGGTATGAAGAAATAGTTTTTTCCTCTTCCTTCTCAATTTCTGTCCCTGGTATTATTTTGCACAATAAACAAAACATAAATTCCTCTTACATATAGAGAATGGGATTTTTCAGTAAATGAATAGTTAGACCAAAATCAGAGAATTTAGAACAAAAGGAATGGTAGAGGAAAGTAGGGAAGTTTTTTCACTGTCTAATACCCCACTCCCAATTGTTTTGCACTCCTGCACTTCTCCCCAACAGTATCTAAATGCATATTACACCAGTTGATACATCACCTCACTTTTTGGGTTCCCTTTCTGAAGCAGCTTTAAATTTTTAAAAACGTGTTGGCACTCAGCTATGCGTACTTGCCTTGTCATATTTATATTTGCATCATATTTTTAAAATCTTGACATTTGACAATCTTCAGCTCCATTTACTGAAACTTTGGAAATGTGAGTGGATTTCATCTTCAACTTCAATTATGTTCAGTTGTAATGGAGCAATAAATGATACATTTCTTCAGTACGCCAGTGAGCATGGCAGCTTTAGATGAAGCGAGATCTGTGATGTGATTTTTCTCATCTATTTCTCTCCAGTCCATAAATGTGCTTGACCTCTCTATTTTACTTACCAGATGGCAGCAGCAACTACTTTTTGCCTACTTTTTTTCTAAATTCATGTATCTCAAACTGCTTTTTTGGTGATCTTGTGACCCCAACTAGTAATTTATCATCATTGAACAGATTTACAGAATTTACATGGAAAATGCTCTTTTCCACTCCCTCTCCAAAACAAATGGAAATATTTTCTTCTGCTAAAACTGACTCCCACACCTTATGGTGATTATTCTATCTCTATTCTCCATATTACAATTCTCTAGCCACAGAGCTGAAGCAGAATTAACAATTACAATGTCTTTGAACCATAAAAAATTGTGGTACAATTTGTATCCCACCTGAGGCTGATCTGGTCCTTAAATGATAGTGACACACTATGAATTATTCTCATATTTGGAGAAATGTAGGGGTATTAATCCCTTAACTAAATAAATAAGGGATGAAAAGTAGCATTTGCCCTTTTAAAATCTCTCCCCCCAGATGCAGTGGGCAAAATAAACAGATCATAAGGAGTCCTGACTTCCCCCTATCTGGGGAAAGAACAGGATTGTTCCAGTCATGCTGTCAAGCACATATCTGTTAGGTGCCCAAATATTTATATACATCCACAGACAGGAGATAACAGTTTATAAGATTAAAGATTTGAACAAATTCTGGTTCAAATGTGCCTGTTGGCACGAACCTTACTGGGTAGCCCAACTAGAAGAGACCTACTGAATCCCTTGGATTGGCCTACATGTTGACTCAACATTCAGCAAATTAATTCAATGGATCCTTCTCAAATAGGAAATGGCCAACAGGATTCAGGTTGTTATTTCATTTGTGCAGGACTAATCAGACATGTTGCTTTTTGGAATGACATGGCATAATGCACTCTCTACCCCTCCAGACATGAAAGAAGGCAAATGGTCTTGCATACAACTAGTGATCATGCACTCATCAAGCAGAGCATATTAATTAATTATACGATGGGGTTTGGTTCCAAGATCCCCCGTGGATAACAAAATCTGTGGATGCTCGTCCCATTAAATATAATGACACAGCAAAATGGTGTCCCTTATTAAAAAAATGGAAAATCAAGGTTTGATATTTGAAATTTATACTTTTTTTGAACATTTTCAAACTGTGTATGCTTGAATCAATGTATTAAAAAATGTGTGTATAAGAAGGGACGACGGTATAACAACACTGTTGTGGTCTGATCTCAAATTAAAGTCTCGCTCTACTGTAATCTCAAAGGGAAGAAACTGATCTCCCATTAATGAAAGGACATTCAAAGCTGCAGTGGTGGAAGTTGCTCTCTATAAACATCTAGCAAACACCTACAAGGGCCTCTGAACCAAACAAGGAGAGCATCTCATGCCACCATTGCATGATGACACACCCACTCCCCCTTGTTCAGACCACAGGTTATCAGTGCATGGACCTCCAGCAGAATGGGCAATGAGTAGGTCTCCAGATGTTGGAGTACAGCTTTTATTCTTCTGCATTGGCTATGTTGGCTGGAGCACATGGTCGTTGCTTCAGGAATTATATCAACTGTTGCTCACCATTGGCTTCAGTGTTGGTTTTTAGTTGCTTGCTTTGTACCTATTTGTCTAGAGCAGAATTTCCTGAAGTCTCTTCTAAAAATCAATATGTGCACTTACATGGTTTTGTGGACTGCTGAATTTTATGTGGTGCATTGTGTTTCTAATCATAGAATCATAGAGTTGGAAGAGACCGCAAGGGCCATCCAGTCCAACCCCCTGCCATGCAGGAAATCCAAATCAAAGCATCCCCGACAGATGGCCATCCAGCCTCTGTTTAAAGACCTCCAAGGAGGGAGACTCCACTACACTCCAAGGGAGTGTCTTCCACTGTCAGACAGCCCTTACTGTCAGGAAGTTCTTCCTAATGATGAGGTGGAATCTCTTTTGCTGTAGCTTGCATCCATTGTTCTGGGTCCTAGTCTCTGGAGCAGCAGAAAACAAGCTTGCTCCCTCCTCAATATGACATCCCTTAAAATATTTAAACAGGGCTATCATATCACCTCTTAACCTTCTCTTCTCCAGGCTAATCATCACCAGCTCTCTAAGTCATTCCTCATAGGGCATGGTTTCCAGACCCTTCACCATTTTAGTCTCTCTCCTTTGGACATGCTTCAGTTTCTCCACATCCTTTTTAAATTGTGGTGCCCAGAACTGGATGCAGTATTCCAGGTGGGGCCTGACCAGAGCAGAATATAGTGGCACTATTACTTCCCTTGATCTAGACACTATACTTTTATTGATGCAGCCTAAAATTGCACTGGCCTTTTTAGCTGCTGCATCGCACTGTTGACTTACGTTCAACTTGTGGTCTACTTGGACTCCTAAATCCCTTTCACATGTAGTTTCATTCAGGGTCACCCATCCTATATCTGTGCATTTCATTTTTCCTGCCCTAAGTGCAGTACTTTTACATTTCTCGCGTGTTGAATTTCAATTTTGTTAGCTTTGGCCAGCTTTCTAGTCTATCAGGTCATCTTCAATTTTGAATCCGGTCCTCTGAGTATTAGCTATTCCGCCTAATTTGGTGTAAATCTCAAATTTGATAATAGTGCTCCAGATTCTCCATCCAAGTCCATGATAAAGATGTTTGATAACCTGGGCCCAGGATAAGGCCCTGTGGGACCCCACTGGCACTTCTCTCCAGGATGAAAAGGAGCCATTGTTGAGCAACCCTTTGGGTTCGGTTCAGTCAATCAATGACAAATCTCAGTAACAGTTGCTTGTCTAGCCCACTTTTACAAGCTTGTTTGCAAGAATGTCATGGGGACTACGTTCTCAAAGGCTTTACTGATATCAAGATACACAATCCACAGAAAATTTCCTTCAGCGGTATAAAATCTTAAATAAATAAGGGATGTGTGGGTGAAGAGAGGATAAGTTATGAGGAAATGGCAACTCAATGCCTGTGCTTGTCTCCAATGCATATCAGATGAAATGATCACACCTCAAACATTTAACACACCCTAGCTTACTGATAATAATATCACAATGTGAATGAAAAATATGCTTGGAAAATACTTTGTCAAGAGGTAGGGTCTGCTTCAGAAAGTCATGATCACTATTAAACAGTTTACTCCCAATTTCATATGATTGAGTTCATGCTGGGAAGACCTTTCTGGATTGCAAATCCCACTAACGCATCGCTTGGCTCTGCTCTACGATAGGGCTGATAGGAGTTTCAGTCTAACAATACCTGAAAACTACAAGTGGGCTCCACCTTTGGTCTAGTGTATTTTGGAAATGGAAAAATTCACATTCAGTCAGTCTTCCCTAGCCACAGATTCTGCATCCATGGATACAACCGTCCACAGCTTGAACATATTAAAAATAAATAAATCCAAAAAGCAAACCTTGACTTTGCATTTTTATATAAGGAGCATCATTTTATTATGCCGTTGTATATAATGGGACTTGAGCATCCATGGATTTTAGTATCCACTGGGGTCCTAGAACTAAATCCCAGCAGATACTAAGAGCCCACTGTACATACTTCCTAGATAAATACTACTTCCCTTTGCTATCTGTCCTTTTTCAATCTGGACACAAATGCATGTTTCTGCATCTGTATTTTGCATATAATACAGTTATACAATCTAATGCAGGCAGATTACTAAATCAACAAGACTATTATCTCTGCTCTGCAGATCAGGAAGAAGATCTGAGAATGGAAGTTTAATTAATGGGACTTATAATGCAGGTCAGTCATGTAATATTTCCTGTTTCATAGCCCCAGGTCTTGACCATGCTGGTCTTGAAATAGAATTGCTATAAGCTTTCCCACAAAAAGAGCATCAACACATTTTCGGCTTTAATGATCTCCACTTTAGATTGTGATAGCATCAGACAGCTCTCATGCTTTCACACTTAAGTTGCAATGTGGGTCAAACTGAATTTGTGTGCTACAAACTGATGCCTAAGTGCTACAGAGTGTTTGCTATATACTTCTTCCATGTGTTTCCTTCCACTCATTTTCAAAAGTGATACTGACCTAGTATGGCCCCCAAGCCAGGAGAAATTCCAGTGAAATAAATACATTAGATTTTCCTCTGACACTGATAAAGACCATGTCAGCAACATGCTGTTTGATTCTATCTCTGATGCATCCTATAGTACCTGAGCCATTCATGGTCTGCTCACAAAATATTTTCCTGCACTTCTCTTAAAACAATTGGATAACAAATTCCATACAGCAAAGAACTGTCTATGTTGTGTGATGTCCATTGAAAGGCTGACTATGGGTTTTCTTTTAGGCTTCAGTTGCTATGTAGTATCTGCAGAATTGGTGTACAGTATGTCTTTTATCACTTAAATCTTATCTTTGCATGCTGTGCATTAAATATTTTAAGAAGCTGAAAGCTATGATTTAGATCAAAAACAGTCTTTCCCTTCTTTATAGATGAAATTAAATAGTTTGCTTTTAAAAAGATTTGAGACAACGCAGCATTTTGAGGGTTTTTTAAAAAAAAAATTTAAAAAATAACTTACTGCACAGTTAATAAACACTTTGAACAACCCTTTCTGGATACAGGAACATGGGACTGAAGTTCTGGAACATCAAGTGTAAAAATATATGATACTTCCAAGTGGATGAATTTCCTGTCTGACTGGTGAGTGCAGGAATGTAGTGGTTATTGGGGCAGCACTTAGTTACAAAATACACTGTGAGTTACCAGTGAAATTGACTTACTGAGGATGAGCTCTGGATGACCAGAATGGATAAGATCTTCCTGCCAACTTCATTCTGCTTGACTGAAAGGCACATTTTCATTTCTGCAACATCCATAAAACTTCATCTGACTGGTAGCCAGAACAAAGCAAAAACAAGCCAAATATAGTGAGGTTGAAAATGTAAATTGTTCCGACAGGAAAATGTGAAAACACTGAACATTTTACTTAATACAAGTTATGAGATCTGCTCTGCAGGAGATAAGTATCTGTCAGAGGTTATTTAAATGTAACTAATCTTGCCAGTGAAAAGACTTGGATGGAATCTGTTCCTTAAGTTCTTTCCAACTCAATTATTTTTACCAAATCAGAATTTGTGAATTTCCTGTGTTATATGTCTTCCTCTTTAAGATGATCAAAAAGAGTCTTCTTGTAGATGCTGTATTTGCACAGGACATGGAAACATTATTTTCGGGACTACAACTCCCGGGATGCCCCCTGCCCAATAAGACAGATATGTATCACCACAGAACTTTAGGCATGTTTTTCTGCCTATTACCAACAGGGCTTTCAGTCTTGTCATCCCGTGTCTTCTTTCCATCTATACCAACTGTTACCAAGTTCTAATTCATATGGAAGGCCTGCCTAGCATCAGGTAAATTTGGGACTGAAGAATTCCCGCAGACTTGAGGCTGCCATGTTGACTACAGAGTTGGGCTTCACACATTTGGGGACATTGGTAAGGTGAAGTAACTCACTGATAGAACTTTTGCTCTGATCCAGAGTCTATATATCCCAGAGCCAGTGGGATTTAGAAACACAACATGATGCATTGTACTGTGGTTCAATAAATTTCAGGTTCCACCTTGGCCTTGAGGGTTCTGTGCAGATCAGCTGGCTCAGACACAGGGGAAAGCTGTGGGATTAAACACACAGGAAAGCCCAGCACTCATCCCTCTAACAAACTAAACATGATAATCCCCCAAAAGGATCAAGTATATTATAGTGGTTATAGAATAATCATGAATGTATAAATGCACAAATATAAGTAAAAGCTACCTTGAGTCCCACTTTGGGAGAAAGGCGAGATAAAAATAAAATAAATAAAAATAAAATAAAATAAATTTTAGAACACTATAAATTGGCCAGGCAATGGTGTCATAAAAAGGAACATACAATTCACAAAGGCAAAGGCAAACTCTCTCTGAATAAATCTTGACCTCCCCCCAAAAAACATGATAGATTCACCTTATGGTTCCCATAAGTCAAAAAGAACCTGAAGCTATACAACAAGGTCATCTGACACCCACGTCCACTGTTCCAGTCTATGCCAAGCCTCTGTCAATTTAAACAATAAAGTGGTTGTTCAGGTGCCAACAAGAGTGTCCCTTCTTAGATTCCAAACCTATAGCAATTCAACACAGGCTTATGCGATCTGATCATGAAGATTTAATTTTTTTTTAATTAAGAGTTCTTAGTGCAGGGATCTTTTGACATGCAATTCTTGACATGCTTCTCAGAGGGATATAACATTACAATGTATAAATAAACTCAGCCTAACCCTCCACAATTACACCACTATGATCCCACTAACTGTCATCATTCCATCCTATGGAATCCTGGGATTAGTAGTTTAGCGAGGGCTACTGAGAATTCTCACCAAAGAATATCTCAACCCAAACTATTTTGCTTTAAGGATATGTTTACTCCTCTCCTTACCCCCTTGGCCTTGTTCTTCTGTTTGCTTTAAACAGGCTACAATTCAACCCAGAATTAAGCTATATTAAACTGATTGATTGCAATGGGCATGGCTACTTATATGTCTCTGTGCTAATCTGCACTGCTGAAATAATGTAGTTTGACACTGCATTAACTGCATTAGTTTTGTGAGAGCTCTGTCAGAGAGCCCTAGTGCCACAACAAACTACAAATCCCAGGATTCTATAGCCTTGAGCCATAGCAGTTAAAGTGGTGTCAAATTGTACTATTTCTGCAGTCCAGATTAGATCAGTGCCATATGTACTCAAAAGGTTCAGAGGAAAATTGAATGTAATGTTGGAGAAATGCCCTTATTTAGAAGTTCAGTTCAGATGACATCAGCAGAGATTGCTTTCAGGCAAATGGGATTAGAACTGAAGGTGAAGAACTTTTTTTTATTTATTTATACCCAGTTTCCCTGAAAATAAGACATACCCATAAAATAAGCTGTAGCAGGATTTCTAAGCATTTGTGCAATATAAGCCATAATCCAAAAATAAGACATAGTGATAGGCCTGACACGGAATGGAAGGGAGTGGGAAGGGAGCGGAAAGATTGGGACAATGGTTCTAATGGTAATAGAGTCGCAAGAAATTCAGGAGAGAATTCCGGGTTTGAAGAGTTATGATGATGTTCCAGAAGACAACTTAACTATGGCGAGTTCCAGACTGCCAAAAAGTATGTGCTCGGCACGTACTAGGGTTAGAAAGGGGCATCCTTTCCAGACGCCCCTAACCCCAGTACATGCCAAGCACATACAAAATGGCGGTGCCCATTCTACATTGGTGCCGCCATTTTGATGTAGTGGACGCTTAGCGTCCACACATCGTGGCACAGAAATGACACCGCAAGTGCATCATTGGCGCCTTGTGGCGTCTTTTCCGCACCACAAAAAGAACCCGCTTTTTGTGGGTTCTTTATGCTGCGTCAGGAAATCGCGCAGTTTGTCCACTGCAGTTCCCTGATGCAGCAAACGCCGGCGCCAGCAGACCGCCCTTTTGGGTGGTCTGTAAAGCGCCTATATTTGAATAAATGTAGATTGTTGTACCATATTGAATAAAAATAAGACATCCCCTGAAAATAAGCCATAGTGTGACTTCTTGAGGAAAAATAAATATAAGACAGTGTCTTATTTTTGGGGAAACACAGTATGTGAATGTGCCTCCAAGGCATAGCTGCACAATCAATGAAATACCATTAGAAAACTCTGAAAGATCAGGCAGGCGAGAGATATGGCATTTCTTGATTCTGTCAAATGCTAAATGATTTTGACAGATCGATAATAATTTCTAAAGACCTTTTCCACTAAAATCCATCATTATTATTACACAGCAAGTGTTTCAAGCACCTCGGCAAAAACCTGACAAAATGTTAGCTTTTTCAAAGTAATCATACTTCTGAAGTTGCAACCCAAATAGCTCATGAAAAAGGAAGTGAACTGTGTTGCAAAGGACGATGTTAATTTTTCCATAAGGGTAAAAACTGCTACTTCTTTAACTTAATGTTTAATTAAGCCAGCCTTTGTTCTAACACTGATATAACATTTGTTACTACAAATACTAATTTAAGGATTTCTTTGCATCATGTGCAGATAACTCTCCAAGATGTTTGACAAATATCATTAACTACATAACATTGTTTTTGTCACCATGTTTATATGAAGAACATAGAAAGAAAATATCAACACCTGGGAAGGATTTCCAGGCATCATGAATGCATGTTATTGATCCAATGGATGTGTGTAGTTCCCACTGTTAAGAAGGTCAATGTGCATCTGGAAAAGTAACCCCTCACTCACAAAAGTAAATGTGTTGATGTTTTTGATGTTACCAGGTTCATTATGGTACTGGCTGTTGTGAACAATGCATGATGGTAATGTCAAGCAACTGTCTTTCATCTTCAGCTCCTACAGTGTTTAGCAATCAGAGTGTTGCAAAGTTACTTTGTGGATTACAACCCCCAGAAAACATGTGATGGGAAATATGGTCCTAAAAAGGTTGGCAATGCAAATTGAATGGGAGAAGGATCTGGCTATCTCCCTGTAGCCTGTAATGAAGTAATCACATCTTCTGCTGAGGTCTGCTGGGATGCTCTGGAGGTCTCAGTTGGCCCACCACATTTTGACTTTTGTGAATTTGATTATTTGTGGTTTTAATTAATATGTTCTCTCTAGGAATCTCCAGGCCCTCCAGGCAACTCTGCCAGAAGTTGACCATAGAGTTGTGTGGGGGAACCTAGAAGTTTCTAGAGAAAATACTTCTCTAGGCATTTGTAGGTTCTCCAGCATGATTCTATGATCAACTTCTGGCAGATGTTGACCACAGAGTTATATTGGAGGACCTGGAGATTCCTGGTGAGGTTTTCTGTCAGCAAAAAGAATAATATTTTTTTATTTGCAGTTTTCCCACATTCACAGGGGTCCTTCACCCCTAACCATAGTGAATGTACCAACAGGATCACACTCCCCCTGTCAATACTTAGATGAAGATCATGAGCCAAGGCAACCATAGCCATCTCAACTCTGTATCCTGTCCTAAAGCCAGTTTGAAATGGATCCAGATAATCGTTTTCATCCAAGACTACTTGGAGGGGAAGAGCAACTGCCCTCTTGAACGCTTTGCTCAAAAATGGAAGATGTGAAACTGGCCTATAGTTGTTCATGTCCAGATGGTCTAGGGAAGGGTTTTTCAGAAGCGGTTTAACAACTGCTTCTTTTAAATAAGTTGGAAACTGGCTTTCCCTAAGAGATGCATTAATAATACATGTCATGTACATCACTATGGCATCTCCCCCCTTGTTTCTTGGCAGGATTAATAATCACTGCCTTGAAAGTTCCAATAAACAAAGGCAAAGAAGTTTAAGGAAATATTTTCACCTTGTTCCTTAATATGCATTGAGTTTAGCATTAGTCAAACAGATATGGGAAGTGGTTCCCAAGAGAAGTAGACCACAATCAAGAAGAGCCTGTTTCTGGTTGCCACTCACTTCTACCAAACATAGAAACACCCAAAAGCCAAGCTTCTAGCTGTTTCTAGGGAGGCATACTTCAACCTGCATCTCACTTTGTTGCTGCATGTGCCTTCAAGTCATTTTTAACTTGTGACCCTAAAGTGACCCTATTTTGGAAAGATTTATTCAGAGAAGATTTGCCATTACTTTCCCCTGAGGCTGAGATCATGTGAGCTCAGTTTCATAGCCGAGCTGGGAATCGAATGATGGTCTCAAGAACTGGCACATCACATATGAGGCACAAGCCACAATCAATGCAGCAACTCATATGACTGCCTTATTAATCGGTATTTCACTTTAAATTTTGACTAGAATTCTCTATTGTGGTCTACATTACCTAATTATGGTCCAGTATACACGAGCGCTTTGTGGCCTGGTGACAGTGATTTTAGGGTTCGGGAGCACACAGCAACCACATGCTCCCGAACTCTAATACGTACGTACACTAGCATCATGGCGGCCTCCCATCCATATGGGGGCCACCATGATGCCGCCACCACCGTACAACAACCAGATGTCGCTGGCAGGAAGTGGCTAATACACTGCTGAACTTTCATTCACTTCTGGTTTTTCTGGATTCCCTTTCCTGAAATATCTGCAATACAGTCATGCTGCAGTCCCATTACTCCTTATGTGCAAAACATCACAGCTGTGGCCGTTCCAATATTGGTAGTCACATGGTGTCCTGTCCCCTCTTTCCCTCCCTATTTCCAAGCAGGATGATTTACTTGATTTTCCCCCTATATATTTTCCTTATTTTTAAGTTAAATCACATTAGCATAACTCAGAATTGTGTTAAAAAGTAAAACTAAAACCCCAAAGGCATGCTGGGAAAGTCATAGGGCAGGGAGACAGGGTTAAAGGAGCATTGGAAGACAGTGTGATAGCAGAAACAGCCTCAGTAGTGCTATTGTGGAGACGTGTGATAATGGCTGCTTTGAAATGGGCATTTTTTCCATTTTCATTAATTAAAGTGATTTTGGAGAGAATGGGGTCCATGTGGTAATGTCCCTTGTCAGACTGTTTATCAGGGCAGTGGCTCTCCAGGGTTTCAGGCAAGTGTCCTTCCTAACCCAACATGAAAATACACGAAAATGAATCTAGGATTTTATTTATTTAAAACAATTGCTTTATCACTGAGTTCTGCCCCTTTTCATTTGGATATAGAAATATTAAGCATAAAACATATAGATCATAGTAGGCTAAGCATGTCAACTTGGAAGGGCCGAGTTCAAACCTCACCTCAGCCACAAAGGAACCATTTCTGTGGTTGGAATAAACTACCATGCATGTATGAAAAGCAGTTGCATTCAGGTTCAGGAGATTCAATTGTTTGGACAATTATATACAACTAATTAATTCCAAACTCTTCATATCAACAGTAATCTTGTAGCAGCTGCATCTTGTCCCAAAGGAATTCACAAAGGCTTTTCACCTACTTGCTTGTTGGGATTTGTCTGAAAAGTAAAACAATACAAAGGATATATATGCCTACCAATTCCCACAACTAACACTTCCCAGAACTTGCAAGAACTTTTAGGATCTAAAATCAATTAGCTTTTCCAGCTTAAAGTTGCAGGTGATGATGAGATGTGCTGAAAATAACGATGCTTCCTGTTTTTCGTTGTTGTACTTCTGTTATATGAAAAACTTTACACTGCAGAGCCTTGGCAGAGCTTGGTGCCTGGAGGCTTACTAAGCAGCAGCCCCTTAGTTGCTGGATAGTGAACTAAGAGGTAGCAATGATCAGAGAAAAATATGCAGCCTTTGCTCCTGTTAGGGCCAAAAGAAGGAGGCAACTGGCCTCCCAGTGCCTGCTTTAGAGACAGGAGGGACTCACCTGATGTTGTGCCTGAAATGGGGAATGAGGGAGGAACGATGCCTTGGGAGAAAAAAAGGTAAATTGGTGCTGGGGGGAAAGGACTACATCAGAAGCACCCAGGACAGGCAGTGCTAGAAGAGGATGAATGGGCAGAGGTCTGAGGCAAGTGGTGCAAGGTGGCCCCTACTGGCTCATGACTCTTGGGCACTGTCCCACTCAGTCCAAGGTAGAATCATAGGAGTTTATCACACGGGAAGAATTTCTCTTAATTTCGAATGAAAAGAAAGTGGTGCCAGAACACATTCACGTGAATTCGCTAGTAGATTCTGCTTCCAATTTCCCTTGTCTGATAAAATCCATAGAATCAAGTTTATCACACGGGGGAAATCCTGTGCAAAAACTGGGGTTTAAATTGGAAAAAAACAGCAAAAGCAGGTTCGTTTTCACACAATGTCATTGTTAAACTAATGTTAACCCAAATGGAAAATGGAGGGAAAGTAGACAAAAGCTCTCCTTTTTACTTTCAGAAAATCCCGAAAGTAAAAAGGAGCACCTTTTGTTTACTTTCCATTCAGGTTAACACAAGTTTAACCACAACATGTGTGAAAATCAACTCGCTTTTGTGAGTTTTTCCCCACCTTTTAAATCCCATTTTTGCATGGGATTTCCCCTGTGTGACAAACTCCTTAGACTTGGAAGGGGTCACAAGGGCCATCCAGTTCATCCCCCTGCCATGCAGGCATACACAACTAAAGCCCTCCTGAAAGATGCCTATATTACATTTATTGTGTTATTAATACTACATATTATGTAATATTGGTGCTTCATTACATTGTACTTGTATTCTCCCACTTAGATATCCCCCATTGCAAATAAATTGTTTCATAGGGGTTTACATCGAAAGATATGATTACTTTGTTCAACTGAAGATGTGGATTTTGGACTTCTGGCAGCATCCTGGTCTCTTGTCTTCCTGGTCTATAATCTTCACGTTGCTTCTGCTCCACAGCCTTACTACTAACTGCATAATTCCTTCTCTCACTTTACCCTTGGTGAAGTTTTCCTGAATTCTCTTATGTCCTTCAACTCTCATGTCTTCAACTTTGTGCCCTTTCTACCTGCCCTTATCCTATATTTTTCTCAGATCATTGCTACATCTTAGCTCAGCATTTGGGAAATACAAGCAGAAATGTCTACTCCAAACTTTTTTTGAATCCTGGTGGAGGAGAAGGTTGCTTTCAAAACCCACACAGAACTTGACTTTTATCTAGAGCTATTTGCTTTTATTCAGTCTTTAAACAAAGCTTAAACAGCAGAGTTCAGTTTGTCTGGAGGATTCTTGGAGTCAACATCCAAAAATGTGTGCAAGCTCTAGTTTTGAAGCTATATTATCTGTGCTCTCACATTTTCAATTATTCTGGTCTAAGCTGTGAAGGCTTAACCTGTGCGTGTGGATAGTCCTGACATATAACCATGCTTATCCTCCTGCCTCAGGCAGTGGTTGAACTTAGTACCACTGCTGGGATGAGGACTTTCCAACATCTTGAGCAAGGATTAGGTAGAATCTGACATTTTCCAGCTTTTCTGTGCCAGGAACGTCCCTGTGGCCAATTGTTACCAAAGAAACTATTTCCTTTTCCTTCCTCTCACCTCTTGCTGCTGAATAAGACTAAGCACACATGGTAAGCTTTTGATATGATGTCAATTTGTATTGCATATACCAGAACAAAGGGAAAATATTTTACACCAGGGTTTCTCAAACTTTGGTCCTCTAGATGTTTGAGGCCTCAGTTTCCAGATATCCCAACCAGTTTAGCCAATGGTCAGGAATTCTGTGAGATGAAACCCCAAACATTTGAGGGACCTAAAACTGAGAACCAGAAGTTACTTCGAATGGAATGCCTCTCAGAGAAGGAAAGGGATCAAACGAACTAATTTGGGAACAATGCCCAAATGATGTGTGAACTAACAGATGAATGAAGACAATGGAAGAGAATATATGAGAAAATACAGAACAGCCAGTCTGATTCCTATCTAGTGAGCTACAAGACAAATGAAGATAAAACTTTTAGTGAACTATGTAGCTTCATGGACTGCACTAAAGTGTAACATGGGGAAAAGAAGAGAGAGCTAGGAACATAAGAATGCAAGAAGAGCTGTGCTAGATCAGATCAAAGTTTCATCTAGTCCAGTATTTGATTCCCGCAGAGGCCACAGGGATCTGTATAGGAAGCCCACAAGTGGGACATGAGCACAACCACTCTTTTGTTCCCTAGCAACTGTATTTGGAGGCATACTGCCTCAGAGCTCATTTTGGATGAGAAACTGCTGATTTGGAGTATATACATTCCCCAAGACCTCTACAGGAAAGAATTGCTTTACCATAAGGGAACTCTATAAGGTTTTCTACATCTAGTAATAATTTACTGAAGAGAAATGGGATTATAATTACTGATAATCAGAGCCACATTCTTGTTCCTACCCTGATTCATAAACACTGGAAATAACTGCTCTGTTCTCTTCTTAAAGTATCCTTTGAATGTATGTATGTAAGTTCAGAGATTGGGAAAATTCTTTTCTTGAACTAGCTTCCTCCTATCCAGCACTGAAGCTTATCCTCTGTTAAGACTTCTACCCTGTGTACACTATCTTTTGAGGAAGTTATATTCAGGGGGACTCTTTTAAATCAGCATATGTCATATCAGTATATAATACTGCAAATCACAGAACAATTCACTGAATATTTGAAAAAAGCAAGCATAATTCATGCACTCTGTGTATGTGTGTGTTTGTATAATGAGTGTGTGTGTGCCGGTCTGCAGTATTTCAAGTATATATCATGTTTTTAATAGCTGAGATCTTTAAAAGTCCAAGATATGAAAACCTCAGTCCAAGAATAGAACTCATTTTTTAAAAATAAACTGTACATGCTGCATACATTAACTAGATGAGCATGTCAACCTCAGTACATTCCTTCTGTCTGAGATCTATTTCTACTGATGACAAACTCCACAAACATGTTTGTTTCAAACGAATGTGGATTTTACAGCACTATCCACTTGTCTATGTTCCTGGTTCATAAGGGGAAGAAAACAGAGGTGTGATCAAGGGAAGTGATCACACAAGAGTTAAATTCCCCAAGTTTTCAGAATAATTTCTTATCATTTTAAGAGATTGTTAAATGTCAAAAAGTGGGTCCCCCTCCTCCCAGCTATCAGTCTAAAACTGAACATACTGTGAGACATAAGGTAGCAGGTGTCTTGGCTCTAAACTATCAAGTCTGTGGGCATTCTGTTATAACAGGTGCTCCAAAAATTTGAACAGATTTTAACAAGAGCTGTATGGGCTTTTTAATTAGCCTGGTTACTCAGCATGTGTAAGAAAGCACTAGGTATATGCTTAAAACATCACAGTGTCTTACATGGAAAAAAAAGAGAGAGAAAGAAACCTCACTTGCCCATAGAATATTTCCGTTTGAGCTCGCTCAGTGCTTCTTTTCTTCCTTCTTGTTGATACAGGGATTTTAATCCTCCCTTTATGAAGCTGCATAGAGGTAAAAAGTGAATGTTTAATTCTTGAATGGACTTGACCGGGATGTATTCTCCTTGAAGAGTAACAGAGCAGCAAACAAGAGCAAATTTTCTTTCTACTATATTTCAAGGCACTATACTTTCCTTTCTGTTTCTGTCTAAATCTTGATCGTAATATGCATTAGGAGAACAGCTGAGAGAGATTTTAAGCTCAAAGAGAAAGAAAATGTGATGTTTTATTTGGAGTGAATGTTCAGGGGGAGGGAAAGAATTTGCTTTTGCTAAGGTTGTGTAATAACAGAGAACAAAAATACTTGCAATAAAATCTAAATTCATATCAGAATGCATGTCAGTGACCAGTTCATCAAACCAAATTATAGTTTTAAAAAATAGCAGTAGGATTGATAATTGTAACTCAATTCACATTTTATCTACCAAAACTCTGTGATTCAAAATGATTCTGTTCTTAGAACAGATTATTTCTGTCTAAATTTATTTACTAGATTACCCCCCCCCCTTAAACTGTAATGTTTAAACAGTTAAATAGTAATATGTGGAAATATCACAATGTATCATGTAAAGTTTATTGCAATTTCACAGATATGCAATTAGTTGTTTCAGCCTCATAGATATATGATATTTTGCTTTAAAAAAACAATTCTTTTGATATACCTCTTTATGTGCCTGGTTAAGAACTAGAACTTGTGTATGTAAACGTTTGACTAGTAACTTAAAATGGTCAAGGTAGCTTCCATATACACACACCACCCAAAATCTGTATCATCTGTATAATATGGACCATTTTGCTATACACTCATCCCTCCACATTTGCAGCTTTGACTTTTGCGGATCTGATTATTCACAGATTTTATTAATATTTTCTCTCTAGTAATATTCAGGTCCTCCCGTGCAACTATATGGTCAACTTTAACCAAAAGTTGCACTAAAGCACCTAGAGATTTTTAGTGAGAACAGTCCCCTAGGTATTTGTAGTTCCTCCAGCACAATTCTGTATCAATGTCTGATAGATGTTGCCCACAGAGTTGCACTGGAGGACTTAGAGATTCTTAGAGAGGTATTCTCTCAGGTAAAAACATAGTGTTTTTGTTATTTGCAGTTTCCCCACATTCACAGGGGTCCTGTGCCCCTAACCCCAGCGAATGTGGAGGGACAAGTGTCTATTTTCCCACCATACTGACTCTTGCTTTGCAGTGGTCAGCTAGTTCGAAGTATTTTAATTGTAAATATATAAAAATGAGATATTCATTTGTGTGTGCTGTGAAGATGGAAACACTTTTTTAAAAAATGGATATTATAGCCCAAACTGTAAACAATTCCCAGAATTGCTCTGCTTGGAGGATTCTGGGAGCTGTAGTCCAAAAAGTAACTTTGTGCCTTTGCACAATCCTGTGCAGGTTTACTTCAGTCAAATTTCAGTATGTTCAGCGGGACTTAATGCTGGGTCAATGTGCACAAGACATGAGAGCCAGTGTTGTGTAGTGCTTTGACTGTTGGACTGGGACTCTGGGAGACCAGGGTTCGAATCCCGGTTCAGTCACAGAAACCCACTGGGTGACCTTAGGTAAGTCACACTCTCTTAGGCTCAGAGGAAGGCAATGGCAAACCCCCCCCCCCGAACAAATCTTGCTGAGAAAATGCCATCATAGGTTTGTGTTAAGATTGTCATAAGTCAGAAATGACTTGAAGGCATACAACAACAACAACAACAACAACAACAACAACAACAATACACAAGACCTGCTGTTTACATAGCATTTCACATCAGTTTTCTGAAAATACTATATCCATTGAATATGACCAATGCAAATCAGGGGATCTCCCCAATTCAGTTTTAAAGAAAATAATTGCAAATGTAATCATATTTTGGAACAGGGCTTCTGCTTAAATTAACATTGCCATGTTAAATTCTTCTTCTTCCTCCTCCTCATCCCATAACATTTTGGCATTCTTGTGATTTTCTCTGTTTCCATCCACAGCCAATATTATGGAGCCAAGATGACAAGATGATAGCATATATTGTGTGTGAGAGAGAGTGTGTTCACAGAGAGTTTCAAAAGGGGCACACTAAAATAATCAAATTCCTTCTCTGCTTTATAAAATAGTACAGAGATGAACAAACTACTGTACTTGTTTTCTCCCCCTATCAATTTAGGTGGAGTAATTCCATTGCTAAGTTACTTACGGAATCTGCAATGGAATGGAGAGTGTGCAAAGTTACACAAGCCAAAAGGTCTAACCATGCCAAAGACCTCTAGATCTTTTTTACAGGAAAGGAGGGAAGAGAACATCTATGCCTACTAAAGTCTATAGGGATTACTGATCAAACAGGTTGTTGGCTAAACATAATTGTCCAATTTACATTCACAGCATCTTTGCTTTCATTTGTTTCCTTGTAAAAATAAAATAATAATAAAGATTTATTTCTAGCTCGCCCAATCACAAAGAATCCGGGTGTGTTAATAAAACCCTGTTGACACACAAAAAAGTGTACTGTATGAGAAAAGTTCTGTGCACAAGTTTTGATTCTGTTTGACAAAACAATTAATCAATGATGCTACAAATTAACTGTTTGAGATGCCCTCCTTTGCGTAATATTTCCCTAATATGAATCCTCCCTTGCATAATATTTCCCTAATATGAATCATTATTTTTCATCTTGCAGAGAATGATGTGCTGTTGGCTGCTCACTTGATAAAATAAGAGGGACTTACATTATCTCTCTGTTTGAAATTAACTTTTAAACAAGATATTGCAATTACAAGCGATACTTGAAAAGCATAAATTGGAGAGCAAGGAGTTAAGTCACTAATTACAGTTTATTTATCTTTCTTATATTTAGTTTGGCAGTTCTGATTATCTTTTCACTGTACAGTGTTGGAGGTCAATTAGAATTCAGCTGATCCTGGAGTCAGTTGACAATGATATTTATAATTAGATGGTGGAAAGTAAAGGAGACGATGTTTTCTCTTTCTCTTCCTCATTAGGGCTGGTTAGCTCAGCTCAGATTTATTGCTAGCTTAAAGTCAAGGAAAAAGTTCATGCAACTGTTTCCTAAATGAACTGTTTTGCAAAGTGCTGTTCTCTCTCTTTTTTAATGAATGCCTCTTCTCTCTCAAAAATACAGAGTTCTCATTTTAAAATGTAACATTTCTCATTGATTGTCCCCAGTAAATTAAACTTTTGACCAGCAAGATTCAGATAACAGACTATTTAAAAATATTCCATTCCCCTCCTCTGCTCTTACCTAAATAAATTAGAATTAGCCTTCTGACTTTATTTCATTTCACATCTAGCTCTACAAATTTGAAGTTGGCCTCTGTATATTTCCACATATTGATGATATTGTGTATGTGATATCCGATGATCTAGATTGAATAATTGATACTTGACTTCAATATCTGATTTCAAAAATATACGTTTGGAAACTTCCATGTTTTAGTCAAAGCATCCTCTCCTCAGCTCCTCTGTTTTTGAAGACTGACATCTTTTTGAGGGCTGGTGCTTCAACTGAATTGTGTGATGGAGGACATCTAATATGTTTAAATCAAAATGAATTAATTTGGGAGAAACTTGCTTCCTCTGCTATGTCTGAAAGCTTCATTAAATGGTATGTAGTATGTAACATCCCTGCTCTGCACTGTGAGGCATTTTTGCACTTGGACAGTGCAATGTGGCAGGGTTTCAACTTATTCCCCATACTTTTAAACATGTACAGAAGGCTGTTGGGTGAGCTCACAAAGGATTTTGAAGCAAAAGATTTTCAGAAAGCTGATGATTCCAAGCTCTCTGTGATCTCTGGAGCAGACAAGACTGTGAAGGTGCTGAAATGCTGCCAAGATGCACTAATGGGCTGTATGAAGGCTACTGACACACTTTACAGTGTACACCTTTATTCAGCATTGTCAGTATATGCCCATGTGCTGTTCATGGCTTGGAATCTTTATAGCTTTGGCTGTGCATCAGCTGCAGCCATTCCTGGACAGGGATAATCTGGCTCAAATAATTCAGTGATATGATGAGATCCCAGATGACTCAGTTAGCACCAGGTTTGTGCATATTATATCATAATGGTTTTCTGTACACTTTAGGGCCTAGTTCAGGTGCTGTTTTTTTCCTTTAAAACTTTAGACAGCTTGGGTCCCTGGAACAGAAGGACAGGCTCTTCCCATATCAATCTGCCAGTTCTTTAATATCTTTTGCCTTGTGCTGTTATCTGAGTGCCTCCTTTCTCTTGGATACATTTTATGACAACAAAAGGCATTAAAGGGTTGGCCAGTCATTTTTAATGCTACCTTAAAATTAAGAAGAAAGGTCATGTCACCACAAAAGGAACTATTTTGGTGCCAAGCAAACATGTTCTTATTCACTCAAGAATTTTAATTTTTGTAATTTTGGTAACTATTAAGGTTTTTAATCTGTTGTTTTGTTATTTTTGCAATTAAACTTGAATACTACCCTGAAACCCTTATATGATCATGGCTGTTGTTGTTGGTTGTTGTGTAGATTCAAGTTGTTTCTGACTTATAGCAACCCTAAGGAGAACCTATCACAGAGTTCTTTTGGCAGTGCTAATTCAGAGGGTATTTTTTGCCTTTGACTTCCTCTGAGGCTGAAAGAGTGTGACTTGCCCAAGGCTACCCACTGGGTTTCCTTGGCTGAGCAAGGATTCAAACCCTGGTCTCCAGAGTCATAGTCCAACTCTCAAACCACCACACCAGTCTTGCTTTCTGAGGGGTGGTATAAAACGTTTTGGAGAAAAATATTCATATTTATAAATGGTTTCTGTTATCACTCAATCAGTTTTAAATACTTAAGGTTACTAGTGTACAACAGATACAGTTTCTTAGGCCTAAAACAGCATTCACTTAAAAAAATGATATAACATATTAGAATTTTTTTAGTTCTTCAAAGCAGTACTCTTCTGTAGCCTCATATTTTGAACCTTGAGGTAAAAATCTGATGAAAGCAAAGGAAAAGAGAATAAAACATATAAATGCAGTCCAAAATAAAGCACAATTTTAGCATTCAGAGGCACATTGGTTTCCTTTTTTAAGAAAAAATATTTTAGTTAAAAGTAAAATGAACCACAAGATGTATAAAACCAACAAAGCAAGAAGCACATAAAACACACCACTCTGCAGATTGATCCAAATCATCCAGATTAATTGTATCCAGTATAATTATTATCGTTACATTAGTATCATCCAGATTAATTACATTTTTGGTTAGTAAATCCTTCTATGTGAAGCAGGTGAACAATACTGTCTGCTACTAAAGTTAGAATAATTAATAAGTAAGGCCTGTATCACATAGAATGAATGATGTGCATGCTTGTTTCAAGTGGGAAACTGCCCTCCAGTTTAGATACCATCTCTGTTTATATTCACAGCACTGTTTTTACATTGCTCATCGCCCCATACTCATAGAATCATAGAATCATAGAATCATAGAGTTGGAAGAGACCACTAGGGCCATCCAGTCCAACCCCCTGCCATGCAGGAAATCCAAATCAAAGCATCCCTGACAGATGGCCATCCAGCCTCTGTTTGAAGACCTCCATTCATTGCTTTCAAAATTACTGTGTATAGATGTGTGTCAGGGCCACCTCTACAGTTAGATGGAAGAAGACTGAAGATTATGGTTGTTGTGAAAAGTCTGGAGACTGTTCATGAAGTGCAACAATTGTTAGTGGAGATTATCAGACAGGGGCAATGACAGGAGAAGGACAGGAGTGAAGTGCAACAATTGCATGAAGATTATCAGACAACACTGCAATTATCCCGTCCTGTCAATGAAAAGGAATACTCCCATAATTTACCCCCATTTCTTAATAATTGGATAACCTGTTTATACTGAAGTGGTGGGACAATTCCTCTTCATCGACAGGATAATCATTGGATGAGCGCCACGTGACGGATAATCTTTGTGTGATCAGACAATAAAGACTAGTGTACAACAGATACAGTGTGGCACTTCACTCCTGTCCTGCTCCTGTTGTCCTCCCCTCTTCCCCCGGTCTGATAATCTCCATTGTTTTGCATTCATTGCCAGACTTTGAGAGAGCTGCTTTGGGGTTTTCTGCCCAGGTGCAAAAAATAATATGTCTGTTTTTGAGAGCCAACATAGTGTAGTGGTTTGAGTGTTGGATTATGACCCTAGAGAACAGAGTTCAAATCTCCACTCAGCCATGGAAATTTACTGGGTGACCATGGACAAGTCACACTCTCTTGTCCTCAGAAGAGGACACAGACACATCCCCTCTGAACAAATCTTGATAATAAACCCCCATGATAGGTTTCCCTTAGGATCACTATAAATTGGAAACAACTTGAAAGAACACAACAAGAACAATGTTGGGTATTATGTACTTTGACTTGAAAAAGTGGTTTATGTGATTTCAGGGAATGAAATGTCTTGGCCACTTACACTCTTCCTCCAAAGAATTCGGAGTTGCTTATTTATGGTTCCCAGGTAATACCCTAGTATGGTGATTTACATAACTGCTTTGTTTAGCCAGTTTTGTATCTTCTGTTCTTTGATGTCACACATGTACACACACACACGCTTTACCAAAGCTGATTATCAATATGTATAACTGTCAAGCCTAAGATATGCCACCATAAATACAGCATGATCTCAGAACACAGATGGATCTGCAGGTAAGTTCAGGTGTGTTTGCAGGCTGTCCAAAGTAGGGATGTAATAAACATCAACTCACTTGTCCTGAGATTTTTCTTGTATCTGGCCTTCTCAGCTTGACAAGACAGTGCTGTGAGCATTCATCAACAGTCTCAGAAGCGCTGACATGAAAACAAATTGCCAAAGTATTTTAAATTGCATTTTCTATAATTTTAATAAATTATAACATAATTTGTATAAAACATTTAATCATTAAAAGTAAGTATGGGCTACTTTTTAACAAAGATGTTTATGTTTGGCATTTTTCTATAACAAAGTTCTAATATTCAAGCTGTACAAAACACACCAGAAGCTGCCAAGTTTACATGTCCAGCAAGGGAGCATCTATTGCATTTTCCTGTACTGTGAATTTTACCAAATTCACACAAAACAACCCATGCAATGTGCAAATTTTCTCTAAAGAAAAAAAAAATAGTCAAAAAGGGTAAAAGAAATCTCATTATCTCATATGAAAATAGTTTAATCTCCCATTTCCTTTGGAGGTTTTTAAACAAAGGCCGGGTGACCATCTGTTGGGAGTGCTTTGATTGTGTCTTTCTCCATGGCAGGGGGTTGGACTAGATGGCCCTTGTGGCTTCTTCCAACTCTATGGCCCGTTACAAATGGGCAGGAAAGTACGCGCAGAGCACGTACTAGGGTTCGAAAGGGGCAGTGCTTCCGCACCCCCTAACCCTAGTGCGCGCTCT
>NC_056522.1:215595204-215613186 GCF_019175285.1 Sceloporus undulatus
ACTGTTGTAATAATTTGTTGGTTTTGTTGTTCAATGCCTTCACATCTATGATTTACACTGCCCACCCCCCATAGGATTTTCTCAGCAATATTGATTGAGAGAAGGTTTGCTATTACCTTCCTCAAAGGCTGAGAGAGTGGAACATGCTGAGTGGGGGTTTGAACCCACATTTCCAGGAGTCTTAGTCCAGCTTTCAAACCAATCCACCACACTAGCCCTCAAAGTAACAATATTACAATACTGTAGTTAGAAATTCTCTTTTACTCCTTCTCCACTGTCCTTCCCTTTCCTCTATTTTTGCTTTTTCTTTTGTGTCAGACTGTAGAGGCTATAAACTGTTTCCCTGATGTGAGGACCTATCTTCTTCTTCTTCTTTTCTGTAAAGTGTTCATGCTTTGGCTTGTTCTAACTGTATGTCCTTTGCTGATAAAAATGTCTTTGACCCAGCAAACACATTTATTCATGTCTTTTTTTTACTAGAACAATGCAAATAACCTCACACGTTCCAGGATTGTTATTCACACCATAGAACTGTATAGTTCTGCATCTGTATGAGTTTGGTTGATCACACATGTGGACATTGTTCCCTTGTCCCTGCACCCACCAGAACCCCTCAGCTGCACAGAGGTAGGTGGGCATCCTTTTCCCTCTCTTTTTCCTTTCCAGGCGGCTGTTATGTTGGCAGAGCTTTCTTGACCACATGGGCTGTCAATGATGTGTATGCATTTGAAACCATTAAAGGCATGTAGAGTTTTATCCTCAGTCTTGTTGGGACTATTCACATCATTGTGCACACAGCCAACAATGTGAATCTTTGTAAAAACCTGAGAAAAAGCCCAATATTGATTATCCCAGGGTAAGTTATTTTTTTTGGAAGCCCCCTCCCCAATTTAATCGAGTGCATTCAGGATGTGTGTGAACAACAACGATTCATCCTGAATTCATCCTGGATTAGTTTCATCATGTGAATAACCCTAGTGATTTGAAATGAAGAAGGAGACTATTCTAGGCAACTGCCCCTTACCTCTTCACCCCACTATGCCTTCCCAGATTTACTCCAGAGTGCTGGAGGACCCTTTGGAACAGCATGATTGGTGGGAGGAGGTGTTGAAAAAAGAATTTGGGAAAAACACCACTATATTCCAGCGTTCTAGGGTTGTTTATATTTATGCAGGATGGTATCTGGGTGATGTACTCTGTTTTCAGAAGGCTCTTTGATTCAGTAGAAGCCTCTGTGGAATGCAAAGTACTCCTGAAGTCAAATGGTCTTAAACTGCTAAAACCTTTTATAAACAACAACAGTACTGCAGCCCTGTAAAAGAAAAGAAGGCGGGGAAGAGCAAATATTGTAGTGGGCTCCCTGATTTTGATTAAAGTTCTATAACTAGGCCAGTAGATCAGTGGAACCTATTTTGAATTAACAGGTGGGCAAAGGGAAGCCTGTAGACAGTTTACAGCTATCCCTAGGGCACAGTGTGCCCCTCCCAAACACTTGGACTGATCTGACCCCATGTAGAAAAAAAAACATCAAAGAGTGCTCCCAGAAACCCATTTCCCACCCTCCTCCACCTATTTTCAAGCCTAGATTTTTAAAAAGCAGAAATGGAATACTGGTCACTCTCCACTGCAGAGATAATCCAACTGGATACCACTTTAATTGCCATGAATCAATGCTATGGAATTCTTGGAATTGTATTGTGTTGGGGACACCAGAGCTCTCTCACAGGGAAGGCTCTGGTGCCACAACAAACTACAAATCCCAACATTTCATAGCATTCAGCCATTGCAGTTAAACTGGTGTCAAATTGGATTATTTCTGCAGGGACAATACACCCTCTGTTTCTAAAACTGGCTTTTTTCTGATGTGAAAAGAATTTTTTTTGGCATGTGGGGAATTAAAGGGTTCTGGGAGGTTGTGCGCTACAAGAGCCTGTAAGATTTTGCTGAATTGTGGATGCAGGAGTAGGGCTTCAGGGATGCTGGAATGTGCACTGTTTCCATTTAGATGGCTGTTCAAGGCTTTGGGGACTGAGGCCAGTATAGGTCTCATTCAACCCAATCCTGAGACATCATCATCATCAATAACAACAATTTCTCACCTACCTCTCTTACTGTATATGCCAACATGTAAGCTGGGGGTGGGTCTCATGGTATCTAGTCCTGTCTTTGATGTCATATGCATTTGTGAGTATCCCTCCCTCATTTACCTAAACTGCACAAATATCTTTAGAAGGGAATTCCTGTGTGTGTATGGTTATCCACATTCTTAGGAAGCCTGGATGTGTATGGTTCAAATGTCTATGTATGTACCATTCGACATGTACATGTTTCTCCTCTACAGACATTAATCATGTACATGCCATCTATGAAGGGGAAATTATGCAATGTGTGCAAAATTGAGGGTAAGGTTAAGTGGCACAGGTAAGACCCCCCCCCCCCCCCGCCGAGATATATTAAATCTCCCAAGCTCCACCTTTTCCTGGAGTGTCTTAAAGTGGATAGAAACTGAACATGCCATTACAGTGGTGCCTCGGGTTACGAAATTAATTCGTTCCGTGGCACCGTTCGTAACCCGAAAAGCCTTCGTAAGCCGAATTGCCATAGGCGCTAATGGGGAAAAGCCGCGATTCCGTGCGAAAAAGCCGAAAAAAGCACCAAAAGTTTTTTCGTAACCCAAAAAAACATTCGTAACCCGGAACAATGTTTTCCTATGGGATTTTTTTCGTATCCCGAAAATTTCGTAACCTGGGTATTTCGTATCCCGAGGTACCACTGTACTTCTAATTTAATTCTTACCAATTTTGTGATGCTGAGCAAGATAATGTGAAGATGGGGAACGTGATGCTCCTGATCAAGGGCATCCATTCCTCAAGGCAGTCTGGTTCAGGAACTGTTCTCATTGGGATTCCAATTTGGGGGCAAGGTTTAAGGGACTCCTGGCTGAGGGGCAGAAATTCCCAAGTCAGTGATGGAGTCCAACCTGAGCTCAGCCCCTCTACATCCCCCCTCCTGCTGCTTCTCCTGATCCAGCTGGCTCCTTCTTTTCTGGTGGTGCTCATGGTAAGTCCTTGGAAAAGCTTCCTTTTTAGACTACAGCATTCCCCAAGCTCTGATCAGAGTAATGATGTTTATTCTTTGACTCATTACTTAGTCAAGTCTTTTGAATGAATCCAGCTCAATCCAAAGCCTTTGCATGTTTCCTTCAGCTGTTTGGATAAAGAAACACTGCACAACTACCATTAAATGATGAAAAACAGAACTCAGATTCCAAATTTCACAACTCTAGTTTAAAATTTGTTGTTGTGTGCTTCCAAGTTGTTTCTGACATATGACAACCCTAAGGTGAACCTCTCATAGGGTTTCCTTGGCAAGGTTTGTTCAGAGACCTTTGCCTTCGTTTGAGACAGAGAGAGTGTGACTTGTTCAAGGCCACCTAGCAGGTTTCCACAGACAAGTGGAGATTCAAACCCTGGTCTCCAGAGTCGTAGTCCAATGCTCAAACCACTACATCATGCTGGATCTCCTGGTTTAAAAAACAGAGGTTTTTAAAAACGTTTTGAAAATGCTTTAGTTTATTACTAAGCCTTTGGGGCAGCAACTGTAGCCTTTGGGGCAGCAACTGATGAGGCCATGATGACTTCCTTTATAGCCAGAAGAATTAGACTAGACTTTTGTTTTTAAACTTTTTTGAAATGCCAAAGCCTCCTTTTTCCCCGTTCTTCTCTTCTTTTTTTAACACCACTGAAATTACTGAATCTATTGTAAAGATAAATCTCATTGATGTGTCAAAATACTGAAACCCGAGCCAGTTGGCTGCTTTGGCTAACATGACCAAATGCCAGCACAATAAAAACCTTGTCTAGGAAGACCTCATGCTGAATGAGAAGCTGTTCCTGCATTGTACAGAGAATTCATCTTTCCTTTGTGTTGACTTTGCCATTAGACAACACATTTTTAGAGGACAATGGAAATCTTCCATCAGTCCTCATTCCTTCTTTTTGATGAAGAAGCTCCCCCCTTGAAATGGATGGGATAGAGCTGAGTTGTTACACAGTCAAGAAAGGTTGCTATCCTGGAAATGAGTTACAGTCAATACTGGGTAAAGATGGTAGATCATAAAGGACAAAAGGATAAGGTATATTATATTATTATTATTATTATTATTATTATTATTATTAGGTATGTGCTCAGTAAAAACTGGCAATTGGACTATGATCTTTGAATTAATCATGCACTTCCTAGGAAAATATTTCTGAACATGGTCCATAATGCTTTTTATGGATTCTCAGGATATCGAAGGTGTAGTTCCATCACTAGCAGAACACTTCCTCACCAAAAGTCTCAGAAGAATAAACCAAGATTGGGCCTGCTGTAACTTTAAAACTGTAGTCTTAAGCATATGTTGTAGTAGATAACCCAACTCAGTGGGACTTAACATGAGTAAACATGTTAAGCATTATACTGATTATATGCACCAGATTCTCCTAAGGTGTTTCCCTTTGGTAAAAAACAGTGATGATTTTTTTTCACTCTGATCAGGAGGTTCTTTCTGAAGCACACCCAGAAAGAACAAGTGTTTCTACCTTTCCTTTAACTAATGGGAATGTGATAGTGTACATTTGTTTAGGCACATGGAATTAGTCCCTGGGTGGAAATAACTATGTATGTCTGCAACTGGAAGAGCACTGAGTGTGCCTTAATACTGGAACGTTTGTCCAAATGCATCTGTACAAGAACAGATCCTCAGATCATGCTATTATGAAAAGAAAAGTTGCTTGGATAACGAAGAGGGATGAGATATGTTTGTATATATCTAGGGGGACTGTAGTTAAGGAAACTGCTCCACTCCTCTCCCTTGACCCACATTTGCCCACATGAACTCTCTAAAGAACACAGGGACATACTAGCTCATCATAAACCACATGTGAACTATCATAATTATTATTAATGTGAAAGCTTTAATTAAAAATAATTAAACATTACTTTGCATAAAATAAACAGAAGAAATATTCCTTTACCTTAGGTATCACCAAATCGACATGATTTATTTTAAATGATTTCTTTATGTTTTCCAACAGAATTATCATAAAATTAAAATGTCTTATTTAACAATTCCTGAAGCGACAGCAAGCAAGTAACCATTTAAACAGATCTGAATCCTTTCCAGATTTGTCTTCCAAGCATCACTTAAGAATCTATTTGTTCAGTTTTATATAGGAGCTGCCAAAATACTTAGTGCCAGCGCTAGTCCCTGATTGCAAAATAAACTGTGGTCACTTAACAGTATATAAAAGAAATTTTCTGTTTTGTGAAAAAGTTTGGAGTGTTATTCTAGCCCCCCCCCCCTTTCAAAAGTAAATTGCTCTGTTGAGCTTTTAAGAACCAATTGGGTTTTGTTCAGCTTTTCACGGCTTACCATAAATGTATTTAACTATGGTCTGGGGGATTTACAGTCTGTAAGCTGTTGTGCTGAGCTGCAGCTTACATTCATAATGATTTTTGTAGCATAATAGGCTGTCAAAACAAATCTGTTTCTATATCTCCTTCTTTCTGTCTGCCTGGTTTCTGTCCATCTTTCAGAATTTTATCTTAAACAGTTGACTATAGGGAGTGTCAGTTTTAAATGCAGATAATATTGACCAACTTGTAAGTAAAAGATGAGAAATTAAGAGTATAGAGTAGTGATTACATGCTATCAAGAGGAATGTGTGATGTAAAACACAAAGAGATTATTATTTTTTAACTGGTAAGCATATCATAATACGATAAGAAGGAAGCAGAATCTAGTTGACACACACATTGGTCAAATTCTGCTTAATTTTTAAAAAGGAGAAGTGTAACAACATGAACATGTTGATTTGTATGAAAAGATCCACCAAATTAAAAAAAGAGAGAGAACAAATTAAAGAACGGCCACCAATTCCAATTTAGGGTTAGACAAAAGAAAAGATGAGTACCCAATATCCAGGTTTAATTAATATTAATTATATTTTTATCATGGGGTAGATGCTGCTGCAACCGTGCTGAGCAAAAACATAATGGAAAGAGTTAGGTCATTTAAAGAATGCTTTATTTTGCTGGAAAATGTTTCAGTTGGAGAGCAAGAGAGGGATAGAGAGCAGGGGATAATTACTGGGTAATTTAAGGAGTTTAAATAAAATATAAAAAGAAACATTCTGCATGTTTTCTTGCTGGATGGGCTGTACTAGGCTGTAGCTGGTGTTCAACTTCTTCTCACTGATCAAAATGCTGCTCATTATGGTCTAGTCACTGTATATTATTTTTACAAAGTACTAATCCTCAATATCTTTTTGTCAGTGGTGTATTGGTAAATTCTGAAGTGCAGGCAGTCATCGTGACATTCCCTGTAGCTCAGTGCAAGCAACCAGTGGAATCATATCAATTCTAGCAGTTTCCATGTTTTCAAGACCTGGATCAGGTCTTTTGTAAACTGTGGTTATGTGTCTTAAAATCGTTTCTGACTTATGGCAACACTAAGCTTTTCATTGGGTATCACTGGGTTTTATTGGCAAGATTTATTTGGAGGAGATTTGACATTGCCTTCGTCTGAGGCTGAGAAAGTGAGACTTGCCCAGGGTCACCCAGTGGGTTTTGATGTCTGAGCAGCAGTTTGAACCCTGGTCTCCCAGTGTCCTAGTCCAACATTGAGACCACTAATCCATGCTGGCTCTCCAGCCCATCTAATACCATGTATATAATGTGGTGCCTTTTCATACTCATGCTCTGTATAGTCAAAGTACTGCCTAGTAGTTGATATTCCAATACCATCACAACTGTGTTTGTTGTTCATTAATTTGCTTATGATAATTTTTTCAACATTTTATTTCTACCAGGAGATTAATATGCAGTTAAAGTATAGCACTAGAAAATAACTGAGTTGCAGCATGACTATTTTACTGCTAAAAATACATGGGTATTGTGAGATAAGGACCATATCCCCCCACCTCCACAAATATTGTGCTTATCACCCCATCTGCCACCCCAAATGCTAAGTTTTAGCAACATCACTGCTTTCCAGCACGGTTTATTATTCAGATTGTCAGAGATATAGGCAGCATAGATATTTCAGGATTAAAGAAGGACAGTGAAAAACGTGGACCCTGAATAAATGGGGATGCTACTTTGCTGAGGATTTTATCAGGAATTACAAATTTCTCCCACTGTTTGTCTTTATGTGGGATGTACTCTATATATCTTTATATAGTATATCTAGACTGCATCTAGGATTGCTTTAAAAAACCAATGACCCTAATGGATGCTGGTAAACAAAATACTGATTAGCAAGATTCATACACATGAATTCCAAGGGGCTAAAGATATTTATGTAAGCTAAGAACATATGGCAGAAGTAAGCAAGCTTGGTGGGAAAACTAAGTAGTGGAAAATACATGAACATTCTGACTATTCACTATGAAACTGTCATGAAATGTGAGCTCTAGGATCTGATCCCAGTTTCAGAACTTGTTCTTACTAAAGAAGAAGTAATATCGTTGGAAAAAATTCAGCTACTGATAAATGCGAGTGGAAGGATTAGTGGACTCAGTGTCTGCTTTGAAACACTTATTGATGATGTCTACACTTGAGTATCTTGTCAAAATATTTTCATTATTTTTTTACCACTGTGAGATCCTCCAGGACTGGCTCCCAGAATTTTGCTCACTGTATTAAGACTCTTTCTATATGATACACAGTGTAGAATTTATTTAAAAATAAAGCTTAATTAAAACATCCATTTAAAGTTCACTCTCACCCCCACTGTATATGGCTGGCCTTTTGACACTCACATGTTTAAAAGGTGACACACTCACAGATAGTTTATTTTGGAATTTCCCAGTCCTAACTGGACAGATGTTAAGAGAATGATTGGAACAACAGGCCAAAGTTGGGTGTGTATTTATTGTGTATTTGTTGTGGTGCTCTAGACAGAATATTGGGTAGTGTGTAGGACACTGAAATTCACTTGTCTGTTTAGCCATGATGATCACTGGATGGTATTCTATAAATTAAAGTGTTATAAAAATTATTAGTATTAGTATTAGTATTATTAATAATAATTTTCTCCCTTAACCAATTAACGTCATCCTCTCTTTGAAATGTTCCCTGAATGCTTTGCAGTTTTTGTTTTTTCTTAGCATTGCAAAGGAAAAGGAAGCATCCATTAAGGAATGTGAGTAATGACTACAGCTTCTTTCAGGACAGATCTGTAATCACAAGAACCATGGATAGACAAAAATCACATTTAGCTGCTAATGTGCCATATTATGTATCCCAGAATCTGTGCACCGAAAATCTCCAAAATAATCCCTGAAACTAGATTTTGAGAAGATGAATAACCAAAATATAAATCCAGTTTAAATAACTCATTGTGTGGGAGTTGATGAGCAACCCCCTACTGTTAGGGATGGGGTCAGTATATTGGTTGTGCATATTCTTCTTAAAAGTAACTTTTGGCTTCAGCATTTATTTATTAGGCCCTAAATACCCTAAAGACATTATATACATAAGAGCACTATCACACTGGCTGAAATTAAAGAAGAAATCAGGCAAAACCATGAAGCAAGCATGCAATTTGGCCCAGTTTACAGTGGAATCTCTCTCTCTCCCTCTCTCTCTCATCACACACACAGAGAGAGTTACTTCTCAGCAGAGAAGCAAAGAGAAGTATTATCACATTGTCAAAGGATCTTTTGATCTTTGAAAGATTGAATCTCCAGACCGTAACTATCTTTGACTGAATCACTAAAGAAATCTCTTGTTTTAATTGCTAATTCACAAGATGGAAGAGTTGCATCTGCTGAGAAAGGAGAGGGGCCACACACAGGCCCATTTATTACCTGGAAGACTTACTAGTGGCATTCCCAACTCAGTGGGAAAGCACTGGGACTCACACACCGTCTGCTGCCTAATTGTCTTTTGGCTCCATTTGGTGCATGCAAATAGGACTGGGCTGCAAAAGATGGTTCAGGAAACCCTAACAGGATATCAAATACCAGGCAGCGCCGAGCAGATGGTAAAATAATTTTCTACAGCATTCTTCAGGAAGTTTACAGTAGACTAGGGAACTGGAAAATAGCAGGTGGGTAAAAATGGAACTATAACAGGTTAAGAATTGTCAATAAAATATATTCATATTGTCTGTGGTGCATGGGAAAAATCAAGAAGAACAATGCAGAGAGGCCCAACCTTCTCCTGTCCAGCGAAGGCAGCAGCTAGTGAGAGATAGTTTTCGGTCTGAGTGGTGCCTGGTTATTCTTTGGTGCCTGTCAAATGTAATGAAATAAACTTCAATGTTGTTGAACAAACCCCTTGCACACCTATCCCATTACAAGTCTGTTCAGGAGCTTCACACATTTCAAGCCCAGTGGCCTAAATCCTATTTGCTAGTCCCAATGAGGGTGTGTCAGTAGGGAGAGTGGGAGGTAAGGCCGCCACGTGTAACAATCTAAGGAGGGGGGACACATGCTCCCCAAACATCGCTGTGGGCAGAAACAGCTGTGGAGTTTGCCTGTGCTCCTTTAGATGTGTTGAATCGTAGTGGTCAGTGGAGTGAAGCTCAGTGGGAGGAGGAAAAGAGGTCCCCTGTGGGTTTTTTAAACCACACATTAAAATTATTTTAAAATTATTTCTAAAACTTTTTATTCTTTTGAAATTTTCTTTTAAAACATCAAATCTTACCAATTTTCACTATACCACATGAAACTAACTACTGGTATATATATATGTAAATACATTTAGGCTGTGCATATGATATTGTAATTAATTAACGGTTAAATTTTAATTTTACTAGTTTTTTTTATGTCTAACATATTACCCGGACATTCAGTGATTAAGTGATTATGATTTAGGGTTACTATTAGTACAACGACCATTACTAAGGCTTCTGTATGTGGTTAGGACTGTGGGGAGGTCCATGAAGGAGAGTGACACCCATGACTAACTCACCAGGTGGCACCAACCCTGAATTGATGCCACTGCTGTCTCAGCTAGAGTTGATAACGAATCAAGGCTTGAGAGGTTCACCAACACATCCCACTGGATCTACTTAGTCAGGGTGTACCCTAGGATTCAGGCCATAGTCTTTCTATTGTAGCTGTGGCAAACACTTCGTGCAAACAATTAAACATATAATGACCAAAGGTGGAGAAGCTATATATAACCCAAAATGTTGTGAACAAGTGTTATTTACACTAGGTATTAACAAGCCCAAATGTATCTTATAGTTTAAAATAAGAACAAATCCAATTGTGTGCGATTCAATTTGTACTTTAACATCTTTCACAGGGAAGAAGTGTGTATTATCCTGATGTGATACATCCACAATGATTCTTACAGTTGCAACAGCTTAGCAAGTCCTGCTGCTGCAATCACAGAATTATCCTTCTCTCCCCACCCCATCTGCTCTTCTCACACTCATGCATTTTCTACATTTTAATCAGCTGCTTTCATATGTGGTTGACAGAGGGATTATCTAAAAAATGTTCTCTGGTACATCTCATTGGCTTTGATTATATTGACCATGGTCTATTCTAGAATAATCTCTCTGGGATTGGACTCTTGGGGGCAATGTTTTACAGTGGCTCCATCCTTTCTGGGGGGGGGGACCAAAAGTGTGCTAGGGGAGTTCTCTCGACCCCATGGCCATTTGGCCTGGGGGTCCTCGGGGGTTCTTTGCTGTCCCCTCAATGTTATTTAACTTCTACATGAAAACTGCCTGTGAGAGGTGTCCAGAGTTTTGGTGGTTTGGGGTGTCATCAATATGGAATGACACTCACCTCTACTACTCTTTTCCACCTCAATCAAGGAGGTGCCCTAGTCTACAGCAGTGTTATCATCAATAATGGATCTGGAATGAGGGCAAAAATCTTAATCCAGATTAAGACAGAGGTGCCTTGGTCATTTGGAAGGCACGATCTGGGAAATGGGATCCAGCTTGTGTTATACTGGGGTCACACTCCCCCGCCGAGATACAGTTTGTAGTGTGGGGGTGGAGTATCCTCGACTTCAGTTGGACCTGGAGGCCAAGGTTCTGCTGTGGACCAGGGTGCTTTGCACATTTACAATTGTGTTCCACTGCGCCTTTTCCTTAGCACCAGCGATCTGGCCTCGTGGTACATGCCTTGGTTACATTCCAGTTTGGACTACTGTAATCGCTCTTATATGGAGCTGCCTTTGTAAGTGTTAGAAACTCAGCTAGTCCAAACAGCTGCATCTGTTGCAAACAGGGGCATGTTATAGAGGTAACACAATGCCCCTGTTGAAACAGCTTCACTGCTGCTAGTCTGTTCCAGGCACAATTCAAAGTGCTGGTGATGACCTATAAAGCCCTATATGGCAGTTTGGCAGACCGTATCTTCTTATATGAGCAGCCTGCGGCCCTGAGATCTCCGAGGAGGCCTCTCTCCATCCCACCACCATCACAGTACGTGGTGGGGACATGAGAGAGCATGCTTTCCATGGCTGGCCCTAGACTCCCTTACCCACCCCATCTTTGTCTGTCTCTCTCTCTCTCTCTCTCTCTCTCACACACACACAACACACACACACGCATATTCTACCTTTTAATCAGACTGCTATCATACATGGTGCAGAAGCATCATCTAAAAGGTTATCCTTGTATCCTTCCACTAGCAGGCTACAACCGTTCTTGTTTAGACAGGTTTTTAAACACAACAAAAGTTTTAAGGCATGTGATGGGATGGTTTTTGTTATATTTTTTTAAGGGGTTTAAGCATTTTAATATTGTTCAAGGTACTTGATGTTAGATTGCAATTTGTTTTAATTACTGTATAGAATTAATTAATATTACTATTTCTCCAGTAGTTTAAACTGTAATGTTTGGGGTTTTTTTTTGTAAGCGCCCTGTTGTAAGCCCAGCCTGGGAGAAGGGTGGGAATAAATATAAAGTAAGACTAGCAATTAATACTACTTAAATAATCTTAATAATAATAATAATAATCCATGTGTTTTTGTCCTTGCAAATGCATGCCCATCAGAAAAACATCCTAGTTTGTAGCCATAAACTTTCTCTCTGTACAGTAAAAGCTTCACAAAACTGCCATCACCATCATATTTTTCATCATGGTTGTCATCATCCCACTTATCATTAAAGACAATGAAATACATTAAATTAATTGGTATTTAAACCAAGAAGCTCACAAATATTTGAGGAAATCAGAATTTGTCATTATTAGAAGTCTATCTCTTATATGAAGTCTGCAAGTATTGTTTCTTCAGGAAGGAATGTTAGCAGCAACAGAGGCCTCCAAACTTGATGGCACCAGCTCACAACCAGTACATTCATCTTCTAAATATTCATATTTAGATGATTAAAAATGAAACAAACCAGTAGCATCTACACAGGCAGTGCATCCAGCAGAAATATATTCTAATCTAACTACAGCTTTCTTCTGAAGATAGATATTCATGCTTTTTTAGTAGTTAAAAAAAACCTGTGCTAGAAAAATTGTAAAGTCTTATAACTGCTTTGCACATGTATTAGATACACAGGAACATAAGAAGTTGCCTTATGTCATGTCAAGCTATTTGTCCATCTAGCCCAGCACTGTACATTCTTCCACATCACCTCTTTAATATTTTTCTTTGACAAAGTCAGTGGTTGAACCAGGGACTTTTTGCCTATAGACCATTAGCTCTACCATTATGCTGTGGTCTCTTGCTTCATTTGTCAACACTTGAGGATTCTCTCAGCTAAATGTGAGAAACATTTCACTAAAAAGTATTGTGTTTAGGTGATATCCAGAGGTTTTGCCTTATGGTAGTTAATATGAGAGGGTACATTTATATGTATGACAATGTGGTGTAGTGGTCTGTGCGTTGGATAAAGACTCTGGAAACCCACTGGGTGACCTTAGCCAAATCATACTTTCTCATCCTCAGAGAATGGCAATGGCAAACTCCCTCTGAAGAAACTTGCCAAGAAAACACATGATGGATTTATCTTAAGAGTCACCATAAATTGGAAATGTCTTGAAGGCACACAGCAAAAACAACAACAGGGACAACAAGTCATCATCACTTGATAGGTGTGAGGAACATGCTTCTGGGAGCCCTGTCCTCAGTGTCATCCTTCCACATTGTGTTGTAGTTATTACAGATATTCTGACATTATTGCAATAAACAATCACTTCTCACAACCTTCAGCATCCCTTTCAGACTTCCATAATCCATTTCCCATAAATCTGAAGAGAATTTTGACATGGTTTCCAAGATGGATAAGGAATATTCTATATGTGTGAACCATTCTCAGTAGGAGAGCCAAATCTTTGGGTGGTTTACTCACTGAAAGCCCAGAATCCTTGGAATAGTATCTGAACACTACTGATTCACACAGTATGTACCATAATGTAATCAATACAAGATGCTGCTTATAAATAAACTGTTTAGATTCTCACACATTTTAAGATTAGAGAGGGCACCATTCCCAGCAGTATTTCCCCTCCCTCAGAGTTCACACCTTTTAAGGGGAAATGGCTGCAAAGTATTAATTTAAGCCAATAGTGAAAGCTTATGTTATTCGTTTCTTCAGTGATATACATAGTGCTCTTTTTGTATACTATTAACTATAGACATATGTTTTTCATTTGACGATGCTACTTACACACTAGATTCTTTTTTTAAAAAGTAAGATGTAACAGCTGTCACAAGAATATTTTTAGATCACTGAAACATGAGCTTCTTGAATCTGGTGGACCGTGAAAAGTCATATCAGTTTTCTACTACCACAATGGCGGGAGGGGTGGGAGTGGGGAATCCCATCAATGGATTATCTGGACATTCAATGGCATCTCAGCTTCAGCATCATCGTTTGATCATGAACCTTGAAGATAATGAAACTGCAACAGCCTGTTACTCCACCTGTCTCTTTCTTCATCATATGTCTTGGCATCCAGAGCTTTCCATTGAGACATTAACTTTTTTGCCAACAATTTCCCCTTTAGCATGGAAGCCCTTCCTTTCTGCCCTTTGCTCCTTCACCAGACTGGAAGAGTGATGCCTACTCCCTCTGAGTCAGGCCCTTCTTATAGGAAGTTATGCACATGGATGATACACTATTCAAAAACAATGAGGGTCATTGAGCTCTATGATCCAGGACAGGACCAGCTTCTCCCCATTGCTAAGAATCACCAGGATCAGATCCTTGGAATGACACAAATTTAATTTGGAATATCTGGCTCCTCAACAATGATTCCTGCCTGAAGCTCAGGGAGGTAGTTTTTGTGGCTAACTCCTTTGGACAGCCTACAGAGTTCAAGGCAGGGTGGGCATGGCACAGTCCTTGAACCTCACTTCTGTGGTCCCTGAATCCCCCCACAATTGCCTTGAGTCCCTGTACCAGGAGGAAAGTAGGGTATAAATAAATAGAACAACAACAACAACAACAGTCCCTCAAAGCTCCCCAACTGCAAATTTGTAATAAGCAGCATGATTTCCAGGTAATTTTTGTCCCCAAATGCATGAAAACAATGAAACTAACCCACAGCACAAGTACCCTAGGACTCTGCATTACTGCTCCCAAATAGTTTAATTTTCCTCTGCAACCCCCCCCCCCCGCAAAATAGTATGTAACTTCCTATCACCATTTTAAGAGGTTGTGTTGAGAAAAATGGCAGCCTTTGGATTTGATGTGCATGTGCTTGTGTGGGTGGGTGCAGTCCTAGTGGAGGTCTGGGGGAACTGTCCCCTCAACCAAATGCAGTTGTATCCACTTGGTCTAAGGTATTTCTGCCGGTCTTTCTGGGTGGGTAGGGCAGACTAGTTCTTTGCCCTACTTGGAAGAACAGCTTTTGTAGTACAGTCTAGCATATCCTTGCTGGTCCAGATAAGAGTCTTACAAAGATGCTCTGAATCTATCCTGGAGAATGGTTTGAGCAAAGGCTTCAGATGAAGAGTCCAGTCTTTGAAGAGGAACTGATTATTGGGTTTCCTCCAGTTCCTTCTCCCTCCTTCTGGTAAAGCCTTGTCAGTCATTTTCACTTCATAACTGGGCCTCTGTCTATAACATTTTCTCCAAAAGTTCTTCAAGGTTCTGGTAAATTCAAATGCCTCCACATCCTGACAGCTTCATCCTCCTGCCCTTTTCCTGGCAGCAGTGCAGCTCTTGGGAGTTTATCACACGGGGAGAAAGCGTCATGCCCCCATTTTTTTCTGTTACCATTGCGCAATTGTGAAGAAGATCACACGATGTTGGGATGATTGCGTTGCCCACAAGTTATCAAAGTGTCATGTTCCTGTCAGATTGTATTGATTTAAATTTAAATTGTTAATAACATCTCAAAAGTGCAATCTAAATGTTGTTACTACAAGTGTGTACTTACAAAGCACTACAATTGTACAATTGTGCATTTCTAAAATTACAGTTTCATTCCCAGCTTGCTATTCAAAATAACAGCAATGGCGTTTGGGGGGGGGGGAGGGGAGAACCACTAGGATATCTCTTCTGCACCTGTGCAGAGACTACAAAAATGGAACAATAACACTTCGGGTATGTACACTAAAAGTGCTATTCTTCTGTAATTAATGTGGAACTGCATAATTTTTGTTTAAGGTGTGATCATCTCCCATTACTGTTTCATGGCTATTGTGCAATTGCGCAATGGTAACATGAGAAAAAACAGGAGCATGACACTTTCTCTCCTGTGTGATAAACTCCTTAGTCCCATGCCCCTACACCATACAACAGCTGATCAAATTTCTAGCATCTCCTTGTTGCTGAATTACCAATCCAATGCACTGCTAGGATTTTTTCTTATCACTGGTGGTTGTAGCAAATGGAAGGCCTCTCACGGTTGGAGAACCAGCTGTGGACTTAATACTAGTAATAAATTCAATAGATATATATAATGATCAAAATGAATTTGTGTATGTGCCTCTGCTACAAGGATCTGATTCCCCCAAGACTGAAAACCTAAATATCTGCTACTGATAAAATGGATAAAAAAGTGAAAAGTGAGGTTTGCACCTCAGGCTTATTTAGCTGTTAAAGTAATTTTAAAATGAATTAATGTATGCACTTATATGCTGCAGTACAATCTTCAGATACTAGATGGCAGACAGACTTCTTTAGCCTTTCCTAACCAGCAGAAAAGAAGCTGTAGTGGGATAGTCATTTCTCCAGAGTATCTTTAGGGGACATTCCTATTGGAAGGATGACTCGATTTCTGATTCAGCTTGGCTTGTTCCCACTACAAACAAGATTTTCCTTACTCCAGAGTAAGCATGTGTTTTTTTTGGCACAATTCTTGTTCCCATTTGTGCCACTTCATATGTCAATAATTTGATGGCAGGAAGAGGGAGGGAGGGAGGGAGGGAGAAGCCCCCAAGTTGGGGATGGAGGGGGAAGAAGCAAGAGGAGGAAAGGCCCAGGAAGGTCTGCAGGTGTCTCTGGTGCTCCCTTCTTTCCCTCCCTTCTCTTCCCTTCTGCTCTTTTTCCTTACCTGAGAAGGGAATCCTCAGGGAGGGAGAGGTGTGGAGCACTCTGGAGCGAGGCGATGCTCCTTCACCCAACTGTCATCCAGAAATGGAGGACTTTTTTTAAAAAAAATTAAATTGAATGCATATGCAATTAATTGCTTTAGCAACTAAATGCCTTTGCAAGTAGTTGAAAAAGCAATTAATCGCATATGCATTCAGTTTAATTTAAAAAAAAAACAAGTATAAAGGCAGCACTGATGGGGGGATAGGGGATCTGTCATAAACTGAGGAGGGATAGTAAACACCCCTTTGCCATTTGTCTGTCCCCTCCTGAATGCTGTGATTCTAAGTGTCACCCACTTATTTGATTTGCTCAAGGATCGATTCCTGTGAAAAGAACTGCAAAAAAGGCACTATAAAGTAACCCTGGGTTATTTGTGTTTGTGCTGCTTCTTTCCTCCTGGGATCGATCAAATGAGGATCAGAAGCAGTTTCAAATGGGAACAAGAGTCGTTTCCCAGGAATCCTGCTTCAGAGCAAACAGCAGTTGGAATGAGCCCAATAGGCAACTTTACTAGTTCTTCCATCTGGAGTGCTCCATCTCATGCATCCCAACTTCTCTTTCAGTTAGTCCAAAAAGTGTTACAAGATCCCTTTGCATATTTAAGACATTAAAAAAGAGAGAGAGATGGTCATATTGTGGGAGAATGAAGGTGTTTCTAGCTGATACAAAGCTGCATACCTCTGGTAGTCATTGTATATGAGGAACTAAGAATTGGTAAGCTAATTTCCAAGAGGCATTTGCAAAGTAAAGAAACAGTTCTCTATCATGACGTAGACAGGATTATGATGGAGAATGATGAGTTAACAAAGCAAAAGCAGCACAAAATGAATGAAAAATACAACAGGGAGCCAGGAAACAATCATGGTCCAAAGTCCAACAAAGCAAAATAATCTCAGCACTCTTCCAAAAGATTTGTATTCATCACCCAGGAATGGAGTTCTACAGCCTCACTGTGAAATGCAGATCACAATCCTCACCCTTGTTTTCTGCTCACAGTATATTTCAACCTTACTGAATGCACCTATTTCCAAATTAGGACCATTCATTTGGCCTATTCAAAGTCTCTGATACTTGGAATTTGTGACACTTGGAATCGGTGTCAAAAGGTTTCCCTAAGTTCTAGGCTGCTAACCTTAACACATTTATTCAGCCGTTTTACATTTTCCAGGTATATATGTGGCAATTTGTCCTAACGAACATATAACCTGAAATGACAACCTATTTTGGCATTTCAGATGTACCTGATTCTCACTGAGTAAAAAAATACCCAAGAGCAAAACGTCTGCCTGATTGGTGGACAGCGGTGAGGTTCTGTGGAACTTGTTAAGTTATTCATGTGAGCCATTTTTAAAAGAAACGTTGAGTTAGATCTTCAGCAGTCTTTCTGTAACAAAACATTTCATTGCAGTAATTTCCACTAAACAAGGATAATATAAAAAGGGGCCCTTAAATTATTATTATTATTA
>NC_056522.1:215613211-215648214 GCF_019175285.1 Sceloporus undulatus
CAAAAAAGTCAGCATCCATTGACGTCTGATCCACATATTCAGGAACATCATAGATTGCTGACTTTTTCTTGTAATATAATAATAATAAATATTCTCGTAACAATGTAGTGAACAACATGCTTGTTAGAGATCTTCATGGAAAGGTTTATAGCTTTAATAGCAATGGGACCTTCCACTGCTACATTTCACTAGTGTAGATCATTTTAGGCAGGCATGGTGTTACCAGATATACTCGACTATAAGTCGAGAAATTATGCCCAAAATGGACTCCAAAATCAAGGATCGACTTATGGAAGGTTCATAGGTTACTACTGCTGATAAGTTCAATTATAAAGTGCCCACCTTCCTCTGTGCCAGTAAACAGATCCCCATTTGAGTCCCGGGGGGGCCGCAGCTCTCTCTCTTCCGAGAGAGAGAGAGAGATAGAGAGAGAGAGAGAGGATCCTTCAGCTAGTGATTGAGAAACCCAGTGTTTTCTGCTCGTCGAGTGAACCTTGAGGAGATATTTTTAAAAATATTCTTCCCACAATACCCCTTTCAATGGTGATTTCTTCTCTCCCCTCGCAGCCAGCGAAATGTTTTTCACAGGATTTCTTCTGAATACAAATAAAAGACAAGGCAAATAATTACGTTAATGACTATTGCATTTTCAAACTCAATTAACCATCTCTCAAAAAGGATAGTTTGGCAGAGGTTTTTTAAAGCAACATTCTATGCTTAAAAAAAAAACCTGAAGACTAAATCTAAAATTAATTAAATGATTCATTGAATGGGAGGATGAGGGGAGACTTTTGGGTGGTTGGATCAAAATTTGGATTAGAAATCGCTAAGGAAAAATTGAGTCAATCAAGGGAAATTGCCCAATCTTTCTTTTCCTCCTCCCGCCTTGCCCCCCTCCGGCTGGGCGCTCTCCTTCCGGTCCCCCCCGGGGTCCCCTTTTTCTTGGCGCCCTTCCCTCCTTTTCCGCCTCGCTCTGTGCTCCTGCCCCCCTCCCTCCTCCTTCCGTGGCTTTCCGCTTGCCCTTTCCCTCCCGCGGCTCCCTTCGGCTCCTCCCCCCTTGGTTCTTGCGTTTCTGGCCCCCTGCTGGCCGCCCTTCCCGTTGGCCCTCCGGGGTGCGTTGTTCCCGGGCCGGCATTCTTGCGTCTCTTGGCCGTTCCTCTCCCCCGTTTTTCCCCGCCCCCCTTCCCGCCGCTCTTCCCCCCCCTCCCCTCGTTTGGGCGGCGGCTCCCGCCGTGCTTCGCGGCCTTTCCTCCCGCCGGCTCTTTCCTCGCTTCTCCGCCCCCCCCCGCGGCTGCCTACGTCTCTCCCGTTCCCCCCGCCCCTCCCGCCCCGGGCCCCCCCCGCCCCGGCCCGCCCGCCCCTCTCTCCTCCGGGCGGCTTCTACCCCTGCTTCGATAATTAGCAATTGATTTTAAGACATTCACACAGTTCATCTGGAAATGTCAGCATTCGTATGTGAATATTGGTGATCACCAAATTTAGGACATTTTACATCATAGGCCCATGCTTGTGCATTGAACACAATGTTTACTTAGTTCTGAGCACACATTATAGGATTGTGCTATCAATGTCTGGTACATACTCCCATGTAGGCAAATTATTGATTAGCTGTTTCAGGTCTTAATTGTTCCTAATACATCAGTCAAACAATCACATACTATTAGAAAACAGATAAGCTTTAGGTCATTGACATCATGTTTTCCCTCAAAGAGTTCAGTTTCGACAAATGCTGTTGGAAAAGCGCTTGATGGAGAAAAAAGAGGCAATTCTCAAAGAAGCTCATGAGGAAGAAGAAAGGAAGAGACGTCTTGATGCTCTCAGGCAACAGGTATCTTTCCTCCCTCTGTTTAATGATTTTTATGTGAAATTTAAGCTGCAATTGCCAAACATAATATCATAGTTGAGAAATAATCAGGATATTAAAAAAAGAAAGAAAAAGAGAATGACTCCTCACTATTTCTAACTCTCCACCACTACTCATGGTCTGTTACCTTGCATGGTATAGATGCATTAAATACACACACACACACACACACATATATATATATAGTGTGTGTGTGTGTATGCTTTGATTTTAAATAAGTAATTGGCAGAAGACTAAAGAAAGCACTCCTTTGTTCTGAGTGCCATCACAGTTAAATATTTAAGAGCCCAATTCTATGAATGTTTACGCAAAAGTAAGCTCTAACCTTTTAAATGAAATTTACCTCCAAGGGGGGTCTGCGTTGGATGTAGTCACATCAATGATGTAGTCATATCAATGATTGGTAGGAGGCCAGTTGGAAATAGATTGATGGTGCCATATCACTTCATCTTTAGCTATGTAAACAAAGGAAGAAGAAGTGGGGAAGGATGCTGTAGTTGCTGTGTTGAGTGCTTATTTGTGGGAAAACGGAGTTTAGATCAATGTTATGCTTAGCACACCTGTTTCTTTGAATATGTGCCACATACTCAGCTTTGCATATGTGTAAACAGAAATCAACAATAAAGCTGTTATAAATGTTGTTTATATAGGAGGTGTAGACTGTAGTGGTGCCTGGGAAGGTCTCTGTAGCTTGGAGGTCTTGAAATAGCTTGCATTAATGGGATCTGAACAGGCCAGGCTCATTTGCTGCTTGACAATTTGTGTTCTTTGTGAGGTTGGTTTTTTGGTTTGTGTTACAATAAATGAGCCACCTTTTCCTTACAGTTCGAAAGCTAGGAGAAAAATCTAAGATTTGTTGCATTTGCACAAGTCGATAAGAGTGTACAGTGTATACTTTGCTCTTCCTGCCTAAAATGACCACATTCTTTCTTTGTTTGTCACAAGTTGTTTTTGATAGTTTTATTAAAGCCCATAGTTCTTTTGACAGTTGCCTCACCCCTTTTAAAATGAGTCTTCTGGGTGTTACTATTTTGAGATCTGAATTTAGTTCTTATATTTCAGTAACCATTTTGTCCCAGAGTTGCAATATGTTGTGTAATAAAGGTTATTTGGCTTTAACTTGTAATTGCTGTTTAATTTTAAACCATGATTTAGCTGTTATTAGGTTTCAGAAATATTCTTCATCAGGCCTGGCCCGGCCCACCTGAGCCCATAGGGAGAAACTAAGGCGGGTTACAAACCACCATTAGGGACGTCCCAAGGACGTCCCAGTTTGGAAAAAGGGCGTCTCTTCTAGACGCCCCTTGCCCTATCACGGACTCAGTCCATACAAAATGACGGCGCCCTGTTCATACGGGCGCTGCCATTTTGACGTAACGGACACTCTGCGTCCACATGTGGCACACCGGAAGTGACGCCGCGAGTGCGCCCTTTGGCACTCACAGCGCCTCTTCCGGGGCCTGAGAAGGAGCATGATTTCCATGCTCCTTCTCTGCAGCATCCGGGAGCCGCACCATTTAAAGGCTGCAGCTTCCGGACGCTGCAAGCAGCAGCGGAGCCAGACCGCCGCTTTTCAGCGGTCTATAACCCACCTCAGTAAATGCCTGGGATTCTTGTTATCTTGGAGAAAACTCTACCATGAGAACCTTTACATGATGCTCACAGAGGTAGCTAACACCTTGGACTGGGTGATGTTTCATACATTCCAGTGGACATAATGGAGCGGTTATTAATCTCCACTGGCTGCCAGAACATTTGAGTATGTATATCTTTGTTAATTTTGCTCACAGATGCAAGAAAGAGACATTTCAAAAGTTTTCTTCCTTCTGAGTTAGAATACAAAACTCTGATTTTTTTTTATTTAAAAAAAAATAGGAATAATCCTGGCAAAAATTTCATTTGCAAAATGAAGTGAGATTTGCCATACATTTGTCATACATGATATGAAACAATGCCCTTCTTACCCAAACCTGCTTTTAAAGAATACTGCCTCAGTACAATTTTGTTATTTTAAATCTGCAGTTATGACTCATTTTGTCAGTTGATGTGATGTTGGTCATAACTGAACTGTGAACTGTTTGTGGCCCCTCCTTGCAAGATGTCAGGGGATGATATCCAAGTTTTGACCTAGTGATTTATTAACTGGAGCAATAAAGCCATTTTTCTTATCTATGTGTTAAAACAAATTCAAAGTGGCTAAAAGAAAAAGGACCTAAAAGCTGCGCTTCTGGCTCGTACATCAGTATTTTATCTTGCAATTTAGCAACTGATTTAGATATGTCGCCACTGTGCTTGTACTGCAGAGTGTTTATAGCCAGAAGCTGTTGCTAGATTTCGTTCGCCGAACAACATTAGTGTAGTTGGCCATATACTGGATGACAACACATTGTGCACCATAAAAATCGCGTCTAGACACTTGAAACATAGTACATCCCAAGTCGGAGATTATATAATATATAGATATACACACACCACACACTATAAATATATAATTTAAATATATATATTACGCACAACAAGTTTAATATATAAACAACATATGTGGGAACTGCACATACAAACTACACAAATAACGACATAAAAGAACAAGATGCAAAAAGGGGGAAACTTTATTCCACTTACTAGCTGATGGTTATATGTTCCAAAACGATTCACTACCTCTAAGTAGTGTGGGTGTGTTAGAGAGGGGGGGGGGGGGGGGTGTCACTTCTACATGTTATTTCTTCTACTGCGTCGCAAATCCTAAATGTGTGATTCTTCTTTGTGTTCTTGTGAACATACAAATGGTTATCTGTGCTGCGCAGCAATTTCAGATCGTACTGGATCGCGAGGGAAGACTTTTGGCAGTAGCTCCGCCCTCCTCTAATAGGTTCGTGTCTTCCTGCCCTTTTTAGCTTCTTTTGTTCTGCCATGTAGCAGACATAGGAACTCGATGGAATTCGCTCCATTCCTTCTCTCGCTTTCGCTTTTGACCGACTTTTGGCTTCTCTTTTGATAGATTTGGAGTGGGTTTGGACACGATTAAGTATCCACTTGGCTTGTTGACTACGTCTTTTGTCTCATCTTTGGGGCTTGATGATGTCCTCGCACTACTTAAAAGCGGCACAAAGTGCAGAGGAAGATCCCAGCCGGAGGTCACTCCATGTGGCTTCCTGTTGCTTTGGAGGCTAATATGCCCTCACTGCAGGCTTCACCCCCAGGCCAGAAGAACAAGTGACATGCACTCTGCGCCTCTGTATGCACAATCTTGAGGGCCTCCCATTCTTACGAGTCATTGCCAGTCTCCCTACGCCAAGGGCATCGCTTCAACTTCTAGAGTTCACTGTCAGGCTTCTTCTGCCAAGAGCAAATACCTTCCGTTGAGGTTCGCAATCTCCATAGTGGGAAGCACATCCAACTGAGGATGACGGGTCCGAACAAATTTCCTCCCCTAAGTGAAAAAAATCCCTCAGATGGCTCAAAATCCAAAAAGAAGAAGCACAGATCTTCTAAGGATAGGGCAATGAATCTTTCCATCATAGGATAAAAAAGGCTTGGCCTTCAGGGTCTTTGGATGCCGACCGTCCAGTCACCTACCCACAAACTTTTAGTGCCTTTGTCAAAAGGGACTTGGCTCGGTACCGTGCTGACAGCTTCCTGCACAACCTGTGGATGCCTCGCCTGTCCCGAGACAATCTCCACTCTCCTCTTCACCGAATCTCCTCCTGTCAGACGGAGCTCCCTCACCTTATCAGCGTTCCTGATCAGAGCTTGAAGCTCTCCCCAGCGGCTCCGCCAATAGGCAGACCCTGACACTGTCATGCATCACTGTGGCCGCATCTCTCATATGTTGGAAAGTCCATCCAATTTGAGAAGACGCTTGATGAAGAACATCTCTTAATGGTCGTCCCAACCTGCGATAAGACCTCATTTTTGATGACCAACAGGAAACACTACTAATCTCCCCCCATCGCTTTACATAGTTCGAGCTGGATGATGTTTGTTACAGAGCCTCGGTGACCCGAAGACCTCAGCTCCCTTCCCAGACGCCTATGATGTGGAGGAGCCACCTCGTCCAGTCCGCCTTTTACGGAACCCGCCTGACCAACCGCACCTTCCACCACCCCAAAGCCTCTGGTCTCAACTGGCTCCCACTGCCTCAGTCCTCTCTGTTGCATTCAGGCCAACCCTTCAGCCTCCTTTAATCTCTTCTGAGTCGGCTGACGATGCAGAGTCTGATTCTCTCTGTTCATCTAAGTCGGCGCTCACAGGTCCTGAGGCGGCCTCCCCTTCTACAACAGCAAAGCTTCACATCTGGATGGGCAAATCCTCCTTTGAGGTCCCCACACTGACTCTGAGGCGTTTGCCCCATCGATGAAGGGGTCCAGGGCAGGGTTCCACACCTCCTTCGATCCCGTTCCTGCTCTCAATGTCATGTAAATCAATGTAATTACTATTACGTGGTACCATCGGGATCAAATACCCAGTTACGAATTTTCGGGATAAGAAAAATCCCATTGGAATCAATTGGTTCCGGGTTGTACGAATGTCTTTCGGGTTAACGAAGAAAATTTTTGTGCTTTTCGGCGCTTTTTTCGCACGAAACGCGGCTTGTCCCCATTAGCGCCTATAGGCATTCGGCTTACGAAGGCTTTTCGGGTTATGAAAGCGCCGCGGATGAATTACTTTCGTACCCGAGGCACCACTGTACTTTAACTCTTATTAAAAGAGAACCATTCCTGGTAAAGGCATAGTGCAATCTCCATCTACTCTCCTTTCCATCCAGCCTTTAGTGTGGCCAAAAGAGTTATCCGACATAATTTTGAAGGTTCTTTGGCATGTTTTCCTTTGGCTTCATCATTTAGATCCTTTGTTACTCGGCTAAGTTTACCCTCGACTTATCAAGGGTTATACCCAATCATAATTTTCCCCAAAACATGCACGCGACTTTACATGAAGGCGAGTAGATAGGGTAATAAATTCTTTCTCACAACTCAATTGAGTTAATCCTTTCCATATTATAGACTTTTCCAGGAGTTGTAACTTGGGGCTTTAATTGTGCCTTAAGTACAGGGTTTTAGTAGTTCGGTTTACAAAGTGGTTTGAGATTTGAGTTTAACCTAATGCAGGGGCGACGCTTGTCTGTGACTATGAAGCCGAAGAGTTGTCCAAAGATTCTCCAGTGAGTCATGTATGCCAGCATGGCTGTGCATAACACACATAACGCTGTTTACCTTCCCACAAAGTATTTATCTACTTGCATCTGCATTCTTTCAAACGGCTAGATTGGCAGAAAGCTGAGACTAGGGTGGTATCACTTTTGGCCTCGAACTGGCAACCTTATGTTTTTAACGATCATCGAATTCACGTCTTAACCACGCAGCCATGTCTGTTTACAGTCTAACGTTTAATCAGCTAAAGAGATTGTCTCCTACTTGAAGTAAAAAATTTTTATGTAGAGTTGGAGTTCTCACTTTTTTAGATCACAAAGATTAAGTACAATGTTCCCATGAGTAGGTTTTCTTTAATTCTTTTACAAAGTTTAGGCAAATTAAGGAAGGTGAATAGAAAGTGTACATTCCTTCTGTGGCGAGAGCATAGCGGGTTTGATAAAAGTGCCCCCTTTCTCGTCTCTCCATTCCGCCACATCTTGGCAACATGGAATTTGTCACCTAGATGCTAGAAGGGGAATCAAGACACATGGCAATGACCTTCAAGCCTTCCATACTAGTGGCAAAGTCCAGGGGGTAGGGTATTCTCCAGACCAGCAATAACAAATGTCTAGTATAGATCCTCAGTGGAGCTGCAAGGGATAGTGCAATCTACGCCAGTTTGACCCGGAAGTCCCCAGGGGGAGAGCGGGTGGTTGAGCAGATGCCAGAGATATCTGATCATTTAATATCAGGGTCCCTACCATTTGGGTCAAGCATAGAGGTGTCACAGATAATATTTTAAAAATGGATGTAAATGAGGAGAGACTTTTTCAGTCACAAATCCGTGCAATCATGGCCAGGACCCGTTTCCCAAAGTCAGCTGTATGGCTAAATGAAAGTAACATACTGAGAATCATGAGTAAATGTGTGTCTGAAGCTCCAAAATACAAATAAGTTAAAAAAGATTATTATCTGCCTTTTCCAAAACTGTAATAGTGATCGTCTCACATCCACAACTCTTCTTTTTAGCAGCTCCAATGTAGGTTTCTTCCAGATATAAAATTTATGGAAGGAATTTTTGGAACTAGGATGGAAAAAACAACCCACAGGTTGTCATAACAAATAATTTAGTTGTAGCTAGTTGTAGATATTTGAACAGTGATACCACTAATGTCCGGTGATCTTATGCAGATAGGAAGAATAAAAACATTTGTATAGTTTTTTGAGTAATGCTATATTGTTAGTTCTAAAATAAAACAGGTATGTGATAGGACAATGGATTACATAAAAGAAATATTTACTTGTTAGATTTTTGACCAGCTTGTCTGTTTTCATGGCTCCATCTACAAAACCGTTCCAACTTAGCACTTTCTAGGTGTGTTGGACAACAGACAAGTGCGGATGTGTGATGTAATTCCAGTAAAAGTAAAACTTGGGAAGGCTGAAACTTACTTATCAGATGCATCCTACATAAAGACAAGTTTCTTAATTGCCATTTGCCCTAACAGTTCTGAAAATGTTAGAAGTGTTTCCAGAAAATATTTCCTGCACATGGGTGACCTAATAGAATTTTCAACCAACTGTCCTGAGGCAATACTGGGAGATTCTGACAATACCCATATCCTGTGCTTTGTTTAGAATGCCAGTAGCATGGAAAGCTCCACGGAATAGATATTTAGAGTCTTAGTGCGGGCACTCAGCGGCGTAAGTTAAAAAGGCTACAATCAGTAAGGTAGCAAATATGTAATGCCGTATTCTTCTTTGATATCTGCCGTACCCGTTGGAGCACCATGCTGAAGAAGATTGTAAATAGAGTTTGGAGCAAAACACAACCTTGTTTTACACCATTAGTTATGAGAGGGCTCGAAGAGCATCGCATATCCTGACTTTGACCTTTGCTGCCTTCATTGTATCGGATGATCATGGGAGGAATTTGGGGGGCACCGATTCGTTCCAGGATCTGCCACAGACCTCGTTGCCCATAACGAAGCAGCTCTGCGCGACTCACAGCTTTTTTATGCTACAGCTGCGAACTCTTTGGACTGGAAGTCAGTCTGAAGAAATGGAAGTTCTCTACCAGCCTGTCACCACGGAGACACATACCATCCCCACAATCACCGTAGGCACAACTTGCTTAAGGTCTGTCGCAGCAGTTCCCTACTGGGAAAAGCATCATCGCTCAGACGCCAAGATTGATAAAGAGATCATCACAGACTGGCAAGGCACATAGCAAGTCGGAGGGCTTCACAAAATTGTCTGGAGAAAGAAAAACAAAAAAAACACTTGAGGCAAAGCACAAAAATCAGTGTGTTAGAGTCCATTGTACTGTCTATTCTCCTCTATGGGTCTGAAACAGGGTCACCTATCGCGCAACACCTACGACGCAGTGAACGCTTTCATCAGTGCTGTTTCACACAATTCTAAATATACACTGGAATGACTATAGTGACAAATGTTTGCTGTCCTCGAGCAAGCGGGGATCCACCAGCATGAGGCCATGCTATTGAGGACACAGCTTTGCTAGCAGGACACGTTTCTAGGAGGAAGGACTATCGCCTCCCAAATAGTATTCTACGGTGAACTCACCACGGGTCAGCGTGATAGGGGCGCCCTAAAAAAAAGAAAAAAAAATGATACAAGGACTCCCTAAAAACACAGCTCAGGCTTGGCCAGATAGATCACCACATGATCCTCCCTGGCCTCGCAGCGGGAGGCTGAGACGCACTATCCATGACGCTGCAACCGTCTTCGAAAGCTCACTCCGAACGAGCCTCTAAGGAACGATATAATGCAGAAAGAACCGCAACCTGAACATCACCCAGACTTTATGGATGTGCTTTCTGCAACCGTACCTGCTAGCCCGATTGGCCTTTTTAGTCACCAACGCGCTTGTACAAGCGCGGGATGATCCTTCCTGAATCTTTGTTTGCGAGCAAAGCAGAGAAGCATGGAATGAACCTCCTTTTATTTGTTAGATGCTAGCGTGATATACCATTAATATAATAATAATATAATAATAAAATTTATTATACCCGCCTCTCTACCAAATGAATCGGCAGCGTACAAGTTAAAATATACGGTCTGAAGGCCTCAACCCCCCCCTTAAATACAAGTAAACAGTGTGTAATTAAAACAAACATAATTTTAAGTAAGGGTCTCTCAGATGAAGGATTGATCATAAAGCTAAATCACACCAACAAAGATCTACGATTTTTGTAGCTCTCTTAGGTTGCTTGTTGTTGCGAGTTTGCTCTCTGCTCCGAAATGATGGCTGACACCCATAGCATCTAAGCTCGTCTGGCATTGGGGCAGGCAGAAGAATTTTTTTCGGCAGACCTCTCTTTGGAGTTGCATACATTCAGTGCTGATCCGGTAATTCATCATTGGGTGTGGAATGTTTTCTTCACCACCACAGCAAGGTCAAGGAAAGTAAATAAGCTTGGTGGTGAAGATGAGGGGGGGGACTTAGAGATATCAAAGGAAATGTCCGGAGGAGGGTACAAATGGTGAAAGGTCTTGAAACCATGCATGTGGAATGTTTTTAGGGACTGGGTATGTTGAGGCCTGGAGAAGAGAAGGTTTAAGGTGATGTGATAGCTCTGTTTAAGTATTGAAGGATGTGCATTTTGGTAGGATGGAGAGGGGTGTTTTTCTGCAGCTCCACAGAATAGGTAACAGAGCAATGGATTCAAATTACAAGAAAAAAGATTCCGCATCAACATTATAAGAACTTCGGACAAGTAAAGAACTGTTTGACAGTGGCACACGTGCCTCAGAGAGTGGTGGAGTCTTCCCTTATTTGGAAGCTTTTAACAGAGGCTGATGAGTCATCTGTCAGGAGTGCTTTGATTGGTCTGTCGGCATGGAGGGGGTTTGGATTAGATGCCCTTGGGATCTCTTCCAAATCTAGGAGTCTCTGAAGAACCTTCCCTCCCATTTGAGTGTACACTCTATTGGGTTAGGACATTCCCTGCTTATCTGCACAGAGAAGTGCAATACAGCCCAGTAATATGAGGCGTTCCATGAATCACTAATGCTTCAAGCGTCATACCGAGCTGTGGCTAACCTAAGTAGGGCAAACTATAGGAAATACATATTCTTCCCCTTGCCACACTTATTTTTCTTTCCTTTATTTTTCCTTCCACTGTTGTCAATCACTTGGAGTGTATCTCCCTGGGACAGAGAATTGGTTTTCTGGTCCCTTTGTAAAGCATTTATTGGAATGGTTTACTCAGATTATGATTATTAGTATGAGTTTGTCCAATGGAAATTTCAGGGTTCCTTTGTTCATTGTTATTCTTGTTTTTAATGTGGGAATTATTTGTAGCCATACGGTGTGGAATATAGAGTGGCACTTCAGTAGGCCGCATGTATGAAACCTTCCTTTCTCCAATGCTTGTTGTATTTTTCTCCCGACGTTGTTTCACACATTATAGCAGTTTTATGTTGGGGTGCTGCTAAATATTCCTGCTGGCCCATAACACTAGCTGGGTATGTTAGGCAGTAGGGTTGACCCATGGTGCACTACTGGGAGGCCCTGCTCTGTGCAAAGGCAAGCCTGCATCTTTACTTGGGCTGTACATCATCATTATGAGCTAGCCAAATGCTCTGCATGTTTGTATTTTTTGAGGCCTGGACGTCGAGGACAAATAAGAGTGGCACTCCAGGCAGACCTAGTTCTGAACACTGCTGCCGGTTTGCCACATCTATCTCTCCAGGTGTTGGGGATATATTTGCCATTAGCTGGGTGAATACCATAATGCTATCTACAGGCATATGCCCCATACTAGCATCCCTAGGGCCTGAGATCTCAGGAGAGGCCCTTTCTCTCAGTTCCACCAAACTCAACAGGCACACCTGGTGTGGATGACCTATAGCTTGTCGCATAGGCTCTGGAACTCCCTATCCTTGAAATGCTAGAAAATGGCCCCCTACTTGCTGTCCTTCTGTTGGCAGCAAGACGCTTTTTATTCAGACAGGCTTTAGAATTGTTAAAGAATGGGCATTTAGAAAGTGCTGTAATTGCTTAGATAGACTGGTTTCCTTGTTATCCTCTTTATGGGGGGTGTTTTAATAGTTGGAACAATTAATTCGACGTTTGTACGTTGTTGGGCTATGTTGTAAGTGTTTTAAGCTGTTAATAACGTCGGTTACACCATTGCCATTGTGTCGCTGCCTGAGCTCTGAGCAGCATTTGTTGGGCAGCTGCACATTTGCTCAAACAGGCACATTCTGGTAGGCCAGACCATGGCAAGGACATAAGAGGATTAATATTGAGACTTGTAGGAGGACATTTTGAAGCAGTTTTAGGTATAGTCTTAATGTTCCCGATGTTACATCGCAGCCGACAAATATAGTACAAGGCCACTTCCCTATAATTGATATGTAAAAAATGCTCTTAATTTTGCATGAAATGGTAATTTCTGGTTGTGATTTGTTGGCCATTTTTGCACAGTTTGAGTGCTGGTGCAGCAGACCTATGTCTGGGCAAAATGGCCTTCCCCTGATTTAGGGGATTCTGCTGAATTGGGTGCCAAGTCCAGGGTCATGTCACACTACACATAACAGCAATTTTGGTTAACGTGACTTTCCATGGCCTTATCCTATGGAAGCTTAGGGTTTTGGGCAATATTATTATTATTATTATTATTATTAGTGTATTTACCACTGTGCCCAAACTAATCAAGCGGTGCACAACAAAGAATACAAAATACATAATCAAAAATAACAACACGATATATCATAACCTTAAACTGGACCATAAAAAGGCAATCGAAATTTAAATCCATAAAAACATATCAAAGCCAGCTACTTTGATAATCAATGTACAAGATCAATCGGGGGGAAGACACACAGATCAAGCACATGGGGGAAAGCTTACAGAAAAAGAAGGTCTTGAGTCTCTTTTTAAAGAGGATCCAGGGAGGTGAGGGAGCGAGGCTCATTGAGGGTGTTCTAAATTGTGGGGCTGAGATGGAAAAGCCCTTTGCAAGGTTGAACGCATATCTCGCAGTTGGAACCCGCCAGATTTTTCCCGGCTGACCTGAGTGGTGGGGCGGATTATATGGGGAGAGGCGGTCCTCCAAGTAACCTGGACAAGCCATTTGGGCTTTATGGTAATTACCAACACCTTGGATTGCGCCCTGAAGTGAATGGGCAGCCATGAAGATCTTGTAAGATGGGCGTTATGTTGGTCAGTCTAGAACAACCGGCGACCAATCTTGCTGCCATATTCTGCAGTAATTGAGCCTTCCGGGATTGGTAGGCAAGGGTGCCCAAATGTAGATCGCATTACAGAAATCCAATTGAGAGTTCCAAGCGTGTACCACAATTCAAGGTCCCCCCGGCCCAGATAGGGTCCGGCAAGCTGGCGTCTCACCAAAAGCTGATACAGCGCTTCTGCCGTCACATCCACTTGAGATGTCAATTGGAGTGACGCGTCCCGAAGCACTCCAAGCTGTGAACTGAGTCCCTTCAGGGGGATCGTGACCCCTTCAGGCAAGTGGGAGAAATTTTACTACCGCGGGCCGCGGGGAGCCTATCACTAGGACAGTGGGGCCCCGCATAGCGACCTTTTTATAATAAGCGGCTTTTGAGTGTACGCACTCCAGCAGATGGGCGCGTGCGGCGGGAAGGGGCAAGCACATCCCATTCAGTTTGTGGGCGCTGCGCCAGTTGCGCCCCCGCGCGCCCGTCCGTTGCGCCCAACACCTCCGTGCCGCCGTGCATGAGCCCCTTGTAAAGCTCAAGGGCATAGGCGGAATCGCCATACGCGGCGGGATCCGAACGGATTCCCCCACATATGGCGAGGTTCCACTGTACTTCCATTTTTCTTTGGAGTCAGCGAGTTTGTTTTCCTCATCAGCCCATACCGACTCCAGCAGGCATTTAGAGAGAGATGCCATCCTAAAGTCACTGCATCAGTAGGAGACACAGAAACTTTAGGGAAGCTTTTGCTTACAGCAACCCTTTGAAGGGAGACTTCGACAACATGGGCTTGTTCACATTACAATTTATAGAACTATTATGTCCATTATAATGTCCAATGGTTTCCATCTCAGGGAATACTGGTTTGTAGTTTGGTCCAGAGGCACCAGAGTAGTTCCCCTGCTAAGGATTCCCAAGGTCGTCCTGACAATTGACACTCCCAATTTTTCCATAGATGTTTGCCATAGCCATTAAGTGGAACACAACATTATGCGAACGGGTCTTGGGTCCTAGCCGTACTCATGATAGATTAAACATAAAACGTTCTTTTGAATAAATAAAAAACAGTCCAGGCAATGTAGTCAAAATACGTCCCTTGTTGTGAACTTGTCTGTGCTTTCATACAGTAAGAACCTCTTTTTTCTCCGCCCGTCCCCAAAAACAGAATCATTTCTGACCCCCGTGTGTCGAGATGGAGCTGAGCTCTGCGGGAAAGCTGGACTTCAGAGAACACTTTTGGCGCAAGAAATTTTAACCTAAAATCCATCCACCCAGACTTCCAAGAAGAGAACATGGATTCCACAATCTTAAAATGTAGTGCTGCAAATTAAACGAGTCAAAACATTGGGGACAGTCTGTTTACCAAACCTTAAATAAAATATTTAATAATTCAGGACTAGTTGGATGCGAGTTGGGGAGGATTGTTTTATTATTTCTTTGTTTGTTTAAAGAAATTACTACCTCCCTCAGCAAAAAATGTTTGCATTGCCATGGGAGAGCTCAGTGAATCCTTTATGTGGCACACCCCCACATGCTTTGCATTGCCCTGTTATTGCTAATTCGTGGTAGAAATGGTCTGCTGGAGCTGCAGGCGAATTAGCTGAGGTGAAATCATCCTGTAGATAAAAAGCTGCAAAAAGAGGGGGAGGAGGGAGGAAGAAGAACAGTGCTGAGGACTGAACTGCTGGATACATTCATCCCTTGGGAATGCCACCTAATTATTTCCATTAAGGTTAGAGAGGCAATGTAAGTGTGTTAGCAATAGAAATGCCGGATTGAACTGGAAACGCCTGGGATTCAATCCCACACTCACTGGCTACCGTAGCAGTCTCTGAGTTCAGAGAGAAGGAAGGGAAAGTATCACTAGTTTCCTGATTTACTTATATAAGTAATATTGTATGGCAGCCTTTTTGACATCTCTCCCCTCTCCTCCATCCCTTAAGCATCATCGTCTTGCCTGCCGGTTCCCGGGTAATCTAGAGTCATGGCAAATAGCAGGTCTTCTTCTTTTGTAGGTGAAACATTTTTACGTAAAGGGCTAGCAAGAGAACAATTAATTTTAGTGGACCATATTTCTTATAGATAGATTAGGCGTATAAGATAATCATACCCATAATTTTGTTTTTAAATGGCTTGCAGGGTCTGCGTTGGTTGTATCCCGTATCCCGGTCATTGCAGTTATATGACTTGTTTAAAAACAAAACAAAAACAACTTGCCTTATTAATATGAGCTACGATTGCTTGATTATTATTAGAAAGGGAATAAGCTTTCTCCTACGTGTAAAGCCAAGTTGATTCATCCCGTTTACGGCAAACCAATCATCCAAACAATTTTCATTTGCAATGAGCCCGTGAGAATAATTACAAAATTAAAAGAGCCATTTCAGTGATGGGGTCTTCTGTTATGGTGTCTGAAAGAACACCCCACCCTGTTTTGGTCCTGTAGATGAAGTGAACTTGATAAGTCATTTCAGTTTATGACTCTAAAAAGGCTTTCCAGACCGTAGTGCAGTAATGCTAGGAAATAATGTAAAACAGATACATCAATCTTTTGCTGCCAATTAGCACGTTCAAACAATGTATCTCCGGAATGGAAACTGAAGGGAGTTCCCTAAGACAGCCATGCACAAAAGAAGAAGGTACGATATATCTTATAGCGAGGCCGTATGCGACAGCTCGCTTTTTGATGCAGTGTTTTCTAAATTTTGCAGTCTCCACTGAGGGACACAAAAAATAGGGGGGAAGGGAAATCAATTGTAGAGGCAACACTGGCACATTTCAAATGTCATTCCCACCCTGCATTTGCTCAGAGGATTCAAGTGTAGATGAGAAGCCACAACCCTGCAGGTCTCAAGCAGGGCTTAGCATATTTGGGTGTAAACAATGTGATGACTGAACTGGATTTGGGTCCTGGTTTGTTCGGACAGCCAAGTCCGGGCAACATCAATGTCATTTAACTCAGTTGTTTCACAATCATTTTCGATTGCTAGTTCTCCCATAGAGAAAACCCTGTGGGGAATTGTGGGAAGGACGGTGCTCGAGAAGAAGTTCCTCGGTTCACTGAAATCTGAAGAGGAAAAATATGCGTACGTGGTGGTGCCTTCAAGTCCCTGGTCAACTGAGGGCAAACTTTTATTAACTTTCACGGGGTTTTTCTAGGAGAGGAGATACCTTGTAGGAAGCTTGTTTCTTCCTCTGAAATTGTAGCTGCCAGCACCTGGTGTTTCCTTGGTGGTCCACATCCAAGTACTACCCAATCTGACCGCTTAGCTTCCAAGATCAGATCGAATCTGGTTGCCTTTAGGGGCAGTTAGCCTTAAAGGAAACGTTAAACCACACACATACACACTTTTCTTGCCATCATTCCCTGAGAACATCCCAGGTACATTTCAGATTGCAAGAATGTAATTGCATAAGCCTCTTTGGTTCTTTGTTTATTGCACGTGTTGTAAGATGGTAAGTATGATAGGAAATAAAGGATCAGAAGAAGGAAAGCTTCCAGATGGGAACACGGCCTGATCTTGTGACAATAGATAAATACACAGTGCATTCAGTCGGTCTCTCTGTGTGTTTTATGGAATACATGTAAATGATTCTTTGCCTCTACCCCGTTGAAGGCCCCAATTATGAACCTATCCCCTATGATTCTATTAATCAAGCCGAGTGGCATGTGATGGTTAACAGTCACTGCTGTGTTAGGTTAGGCTTGGGCATGATGGCATGACTCATAGCAATGATAATGCCCGGAAGCAGTGAATAAACACAGACAGAATGTTCCCAGTCAGTCACCATCATTCGAATCTGTCGCTATAATTTTTGACAGAAGAACAGCCCTGGAGCTCAGGAAGAGGGTTTGGAAGAGATAGCTTGCTGGTCCAATTAAAAGAGCTTTGAAGCTTTTCCCCTTCTGGTTTTGTTCCCATCTTGTTTCGATGCCTTTTCTCCTCTTCAAGTGGCAACCAGTTGGTAGAATGACAGGCATCCTCCTTTCACATGGGATTTTCTAGGACAGTGGGGGTAACCACATTGGACGTCAACAACCCGGAGATTGGAGCGAGTGCATCTGGTGGAGTGCAATTAGCATGATTTGGCATATTATTTTCATGAACGGGTTAATGTGAAACTAAGATGGTGGGTGTTCTGCAACACATGGATTCAAAGAGACTGAATCAGTTTAGTGTCATGACTAAGCATGGGTTTTCATGTGATATTTTTATACCTCTTAAAATGGAAATATATTGTATTTCAAATGGCACTTACCTGGCAGATAAAACGGCTGGCGGTACCTCCCTGGTTTATGAGGGAGAACAGGGCTTGTTGGACAAAAGGCCAAGCCTTTTGGTTAGCAGTGATTATACATTGGCCAGTATTCGTATCAGCTACTCGTTACTTTACTTAACTAAAGTAACCTCTCTGGGCCTGACCTCCCAAACCTGATGGATGGAAATCTCCCTTGCTTAGTTCACGGAAGAATGGACCTTCTTCCCCCCGTGCAGCTGATGCCCGGATAAAGTCAGTATGAAGCAGAATTATGACTGCAGCATGTGTTACAATACAACAAGGCTGCATCTGCACTGCAGTAAATACCAGGTTGACACACATTAACTGCCATATTTCAATGTTATGAATTCTGGAACGTTTGTTTGTTGTGGCAACCAAGCCCTGTCACATAGAAGTTTGAATGTCGCGCAACGCTACGATTCCCGAAATTCCATATGAGCTATGGCAGTTATAGTGGTGTGCCTGGATTATTCTGCGTGCGGATGCATCCAAATAGCAATTGTGACTATGAACACGTATTCCTATGTGCTACTTAGCATGATTGTGACATAATTGTAATGGTCCCCCCTGGCCACTTTACTAGCATCAGCTGAATGGTGAAGGGCAGCCATTCGGGAGATAAAGCATGGGGAATGATGTTTCTGTCAGGTTTGGAAGGGGGCCCAGTGGTGGGTTGACTGTAGCTATAAGTATAATTACCACAGTAACTGAAGCATAATACTAGTTTCTTCATTGTCGCCCTCTCAAGCTTCAGAGAGACTTCATATACTATGAATTGCAGGCTGCATAGGAGATAGGGAAAGAAGGACAGCATTTCCCCGCACAACTGAATGGTTCCCAGCATCCCCTTGCATACTGAAATGTTTTCAAGGTTTTTCCCCCCTGAATGGGTAATTAAGACCCATCAGCTTTAAAAGGCCCTGCTCTAGCAGGTCTAGAATGACCTGGCCAGAGGAGTCCACCACATTTCTATCTTGCAGCCTTCAAAAAGGCTCTTAAGAAGGATCTCTTCCGGCAGGCCTTCCCAACCTAGTTAACAAATCCTAGCTTTCCTCTCCCCATCTATGAGTATTATTCAGTTGGGATTTATGTCTCTCCACAAACCAAATTTTTTCTCTTATTTAAGATAACGAGTATTGTATTTTATTGTTTTTTAATTCTGATTATTTAATTTTTAATTTATCATCTGGTTGGGGGTTGTGAGGGATTAATTTTGCATTTATTGTATTTTAAATGTATTTTTACTGGTGAACCCCACCAGATCTTCTTGATGGGCAGGCTATAAGAATGTTCATTGTTATTATAATCTTATTGCTAGCGTAGAAATAGTTTTTAGTATAGCCAGCTTAGTTGCTATCTACACTTTAGACTCTGAGGGAATGAGGAATACTTGTCCTCAAGTTGTTGGCGGAAGGAAGAGGTGTCCATAGTAGAGCTAGTTGCTCTGTTCACAATTTGCACAATAGAATAAAAGTATAGTTTCTGCATGGATTTGTGGCTTTTTGAAACAATGTTCAGGCTGTCCCCTGATGATATATAAGTTTACTCAGGATACTTGTTCATTTCTGTGAAGGTGGGGTATTGCAAAGCTATAGTGGAATTGCCCATACACTTCTCCTAAATGTGGTTGAGCAAAAGAATTCGGCAAATGGAAGCTGAGTGTCGAAGTGCAAGTTGAAATCTGAAAAGCAATAAATCTGTGTTTCCATCTCTTTTTATTTGTAAATTACATTTTCAATCTATCTCTGCAATCAACGAGTTTCTCATAGCCGTGCCCACGAGATGTACAGAATTATCTAGCGCCATTTTTCATAAGAATTATTTCTTTGTTCTCCAAAGCAGGTGTGGGACAATAGCATATAGCATGATAGAAAGAAAAAAAACATGCATTGCGCTGGAAAAGGGAAGTTAATCCAATCGATAGGGAGACATTCTTTCAAATGAAGAATTTTTTTCTGGTATAGGCCACCATACTACTAGTTTTCGGCTGTGCATTAAGAAAGAAGTGAGTAATTTCTTTGGTGTTTTGTTTTTTTTTTTTTTGCTATCTGATGTGTCCAGTGAGGAATACAATCGCTTCAGAATGAGGCAGCATTGGAAAGGAAAGACCGCTTGGCTTGTCCCAAATAGCGAGCTAGTTGTTATAAGCCGGGGAGGAAGGGACCGGCAAGCAGAGCAAGATGGTGGTTGTATGCCTGCAACTTGGTCCATATTTGATTGACTGACTGATTTCGCATCCTGCAGCTTAATAATATACCTAACCGTGACAAGGTCGCATGGGCACCACTGGGTACCAGTGAGCAATCACATCTCCACAACCTTGGCTTGATGCAGTGAGCCTTGTGCAACCCAGCAGCAGTGCTGGCCCTGGGGTGAAAAACCCATTTCTCATGTGGCTGTGATTAAAGCCACCAGCAATGCAAGCCCTACCAGAACTGGAGGCAATTGCTGCCTGTTCTTCAAACCTTTGTGTGTTTACCTGGTTTCCGGGACCACACTCAATGGGACCCAGAATGACGTCTGGACCACTTTTTTTATAACTCGCTTATCTGCTTCACTTCTACAGATCTCACAGGACCCGCCCCAGCTCAGGTGCTAGACCTGAATCTCAGTGAATGAGATGAGATTGGAGTAGAAGAGGCGACCGTTTTATCATCTGCGTTCACTTACATAGTCTGTATGCTGTCCTGGGAGAACTAGTCCATTTCAATGTAACCTGCCAAAGGTGGTTAAAGATAAACTTGGGCTGCCTATTCACAATCTTCATATGGTTTTTTATGGCTATCAGCAAGAACTTGGAACTAGTGGAAAAGTCCTCATAGTTTCTGAGTGCAGAAGATCCTCTCCAGACAGTAAGCTCCCCGATGTGGGTTGGATGGACATCGGAGAGCATCTGGGACAGAGCTTACTCCCCCATACACACACTCTGCGGTAACAAATTGGTTATGACCATGCTGGGTCTGGTTTGTTATTAGTGTGAAGTTCACAATTTTGAGAAATACCATAATACTTGTGTAAAATCCACCACAAATAAGTTGAGGGCGGTTTAGGCCAATTACACATTTTGATATAACCCTGGATAAGTCCAGGGAGACCGGGTTTGATTCCCCACCCAGCCTTGAAACCCACTGGGTGACCTTGGGAAAGTCACATACTTCTCAGCCTCAAGGGAAACAGTGGCAAACCTCTGAACAATGTGCCAAGAAACCTCAGAATGACTTGAAGGCACACAATAAAAACAACAATAACATGGGACAGTCACCAAGAATGTAAAGGAAAGCAAAGGAAAACTATGCCAAAACACAGCTGTTTTCCCACCTGCGTTCAAAAAAAAACACAGTGCAAAGTAGGTTGTGTGTCTTTCAGGACCACCTAGGACAGACTAAGTTCTCTCCTTTTGCACTCAAGAGGATGGTTCCTATTTTTGAAATGTTAAGGTATCATACTTAAATCGACTCAGGTTTTTGGAGTCAATTTTTGATTAAATGTTCTTGGTGTATACTGCAGTATCTACACAATTTAACTGATAGAAGATAACAAGATTCTTTTTAGGGGATTACAGTTCTCACCACCACTAATGTGTTAAACGAACCTAGTGGTTTTAACAGTTTAAAAGTAATCTCGTGCCCTAGCCTTTTTGAAGGAATCGCTACATTCATGCACCCCATGAATTGTGTGGATGTTTTGTTCTTGCAATTCACTGGTAAGGAAATTACAGTTTTCATGTGCTGTATGGCACAGTTGATACTGCATAATCTCTGACTTCTGCAGTGCAGGCTCGGGTCTGGTTTAGGTTTCAATAAGAATAAACGTTTATGTTCGGTTACTAGAATATATCATCCCTTCTTGCCCCTGCGGCATTATGAAATGTTTGCGCTCGTGGTGTGAATAAAACATGAACAATTCCATAGAACGACATGTGGCCTTCAGCTATTGATGGATGCATATCCCCTAGTCAGCATTCTTAATAGTTAGCAATTGTGACAATTGCAGTCCACAACTACTGTTCATATCCAGGTTGCCCATCGCCTGTTCATAGAGCATGGCCCTAAACAAAGTCTAGAAGTTACATTTTAGAAGAGCATGTCCGTATAAAGGCATGTAGAAGCCACTGCTTAGTTATGGATGTCTTTAGCATGTCATTAAATCATTCATCTTAAGTGTAATGTGTCAAGGAAAGAATATTCCTGAGTCAATTTTTGCAAGGTGAGGAGTGAAGGCAGCTGTCTGTCCAACACACTATGGAGAATACTAACTAACCAGTTAATATTCCATGGAAAAGCATACTCCTTTTGATGACATTTCGGATTTCTGAATGTGGCAGATGAACCACGCCTCCTACAGGGAATGCAATAATCCCAACAAGTGTTATGACTCTTTGATTTGTATAGTTTATCCCTGTGAAGACACCCAGTTCGTCCTAACCCATGTTACTGTTTGAAAGTATCCTCCAAGGCACAAGAAGAAAATGTTAATGAAGCAACTTGACAAAAGACCTGCAAAGATACTGGCTAGAGTAGGCTCTTGTACAGCTGGGTGGACATAGTGTGGCCCCTTAGGCTGTATGGGGCCGCCGGGCCTCCAGGAATGCATTTATTTTCTCCTGAATACCCCCAAATGCACTCTAATGGGTGTGCAGAGCAAAAACAATTTTTGCAGAATTGTTTTAAATTTAATTTTTTTATAAAATTGCCACCAAAATGCCAACTCTGGGGGTGTGGAGAGCATTTTTATGATATCTTGCGTCCTAAAACATCATGAAAATGCTCCCATACCCCTAATGTTGTTGTGGGGGCACAGTTTTTGGTCGATGCAGGTGTGGCTCTTTGTCTACTAGGGGGCTAATGTAGCCTTCTATGGCTTCCCACTCCCATGATACAACTGATACAACTTTGTTTAATATTGTAATTTAAGCTTCCTGTACAGTTGGACCTCAGTGGCTTGAGTCCAGGATACCTAAAGGACCGCCTCTCCCCGTACAATCCGCCTCACACCCTCAGAACGTCTGGGCAGCAACTACTGAAGGTGCCTGGGGCTAGATTGTCCTCCACCACACGGAGGACATTTTCCATTGCTGCCCCAGCCCTTTGGAATACGCTGCCCACCGAGCTCCACTCGACTACCACCCTGGCCCAATTCAGGAAGGACCTGAAAACCTTCCTGTTCCAACAGGCATTCCCCGACTAAAAATCCTGTGGGCCTCCCTCCTCTTTCGTGGCCAAGAGGTTGGGCTTATAGGGCATTTTAGCTTATTTTTTTATTGTACTAGATGTTTAACCTGTATTTGTATTTATTCTGTTTTAACCATTTGCTGTAAGCCGCCCTGATCTTGGGAAGGAGCGGGGTACAAATAAAAACTTTATTATTTATTTATTATTAGTTGTATCACACTGTATAACAGTCATGGCAAGCCCATGGCACATGTGCCAGAGTCGTCATGCAGAGCCCTCTCTGTGGGCATGCGAGCCTTTCACCACTGGTGAGAGGAGGGAGGGAGGGAGGGGAGACAGGAGGAAGATGAGGAGGAGGAGGAAGAGAAGGAAGCAGCGGCGGTGGCAGTGGTTCCATAATACGAGCAGCCCGCCCTCTGTCGAGAGTTGGAAAGGAGGGAGGGAGGAAGAGGAGGAGGAGGAGGAAGTGGCAGCAGCGGCCCCATGCTTCCAGCCACCTGCCCACCATTGGTGAGAGCTGGGAGAGAGGAAAAGGAGAATGAAGAGGAAGAAGCGGCAGCAGTGGTACTCAATGCTGCCAGCCTCCTATCCGTTCACCGCCAGTGAGAGTGAGAGGAAGAGGAGGCAGGAGAAAGAAGAGGAAGGGGAAGACAAAGTGGCGGCATCCCCATGTCTCCAGTGGCCCACCCACCGCCAGTGAGGAGGGAGAGGAGGAGGAGGAAGCGGCAGTGGCATGGCATTGTGTCAGAGGAGAGGTTGCTATTGCTAGTTTGAGGCTGAGAGTGTGTCTTGGGGGTGTGTTTGTGTGTGTGCCTTCAAGTTGTTCCTGGCAGCCCTAAGGTGAAACTATCATGGGCTTTTCTTGGCAAGTTTCATCAGGCAGGTTTGCTATTGCTAGCCTGAGGCTGAGAGCATGTGCTTTGGGTTTTCCACCTGGAAATCCTGCTGCCCAGATGTCCCATGCCCCAGAAGCCCTGCCCCATCCCACCCCCCGGTCCCAGATGACCCTGTGCAGGAACATCACTAAGCTTGGACACTTGGTCTCTAAAAGGTTTGCCATCATTGCTATATAATATGTGTACAAGGCATTAGACCCCTGGATCTCAGGAGCTTATGCATATTTGCCCCAGACACCTACCCTGAGAGCGTTCCCAGAAATGGATGGGAAGGTTTTAGATTACTCACTAACTGTCTGCCGTCTGGGTAGTCTAGTACTTTTTAAAAAATGAAGTAGGCCTCTGATGACCCTCTGGAATTTCTCTGTTAGGGCCAGAGTGTGGAATGTGTGGCTCTCCAGATGGTGTTAAGCTTGCGTTCCCATCACATTCCTAGCAAACATTATTAATGGAGAGGGATCATGAGAGTGACAGCCCAACACCATCTGGAAGGCCATACATTCCCCACACCTATGCTAAAGTGTATGAAGGGAACTAGGACCTTGAATGAAATCTGGTGTCATGCGTTTGCAGAACATGGACTCCCCATCCCTCCTGTTTGTGCCCACCCAAAGCTGCTTGACTTGGGTGGGTCTCCCAGCCATCTCAAATAAAATTTGAAGGGAGATTCAGGACAGGTAGGACATTATCACCCACGACCCTCATTTTGCTGACACAAACAGATCCATAAATAAGAATTAGTAAGAGCTTTATTTAGATCCATTAGTAAGAAGATTTACTAATGGAAACTACCTCCCTCCCCGATTTTCCTATAGGCAAATGTCCATATGAAAGAAGTTCAAGAAGTTCCCACGTCTTTCATAAGTCCTCTTTGTTCCAATCTTCAAACCTAAACTGGTGGTAATGGGCTTGGCATTTGTTTCTTCTTTAGATAGTATCCCTTCTTTCCTTGCAAGAGCTGAAGATGTTGTACAGTACAAAGCTCTTTTTTCCTTTTTTAATCGTCATACCAGCCCTGTAAGGTAGACTAGGGTGAATGGTAATGTCTGATCCCAAATTACTCAGAAGTTTTCTCAGCTAAATGGGAATACATATCTACGGATTCTTCATCCACGGATTCAACCATCCATACCTTGGAAATATATCAATACATTTATATTTATATCTATATATATAGATAGATATATCCCAAAAAGCAAATCTTGATTTTGCCATTTTATATAAGGGGCACAATTTTACTACCTCACTTTATTTAACGGGGCATGCACATCCATGGGTTTTGGTATCCAAGGGGATCCTAGAACCAAACTGTAGCAGATACCGAGGGCTCATTATATGAACCTACAGCCCCATTCTGCTAGTCTGCAGTAGAAAATTAAAGTAAGCATGAGGCCTGTTGTACACTTGTACATATGTTTGCAACTGCTACATTATTATTTCCTTCCCACTTCCAGTCTTTAACCAGTTCATAAATATTTATCAGATGAATGATGACTCCAATACAATAAACCATTCCCCCTCCCTCCCTCCCTCCCTCCCTGCCCTTATTACCAACAACCCTTTTCCATTCTCTCTTTGGGAATTATTTTAAAGTCTGTATTATCCAATTCTGCAGAAGTATATAGCAGATGTAATGTGATACATTAAACTATGTAAGTTAAACTTATTACAAAACAGCACAATTCTGTAATCCAATTGCATAGACCATTTAAACTAACAACATTATGGACTGAATCATACTCTCTCTCTCTCTCTCTCTCTCTCTCTCTCTCTCTATATATATATATATATATATATATATATATATATAGTTTTCATTTATAAAAGATTATGCTTCCCATATCTGAGTTCTGATTAACCAACAAATATGCACACTACTTGCCAGTAGTAATTTTTTATTTCATTTCTAAATCAGCCATCTCTTTCTCCCCCTTCTTTTTTTGGCCCCTCTGTCATGAAGAAGCTCATCACCTGGTGTTTACTGAAATATTTAGGTATGAAACCAGCATTATGGTGTTCCATTTTCAGCTAAGATCACAGCATCATTGACTCAGAACATTATCTGTGAGGCTATGGAGTTGCCATACAATGACATTGTCTGTCTAAATATTTTGAAGCTGTTTGATCAATCCCTGACAGATGTCTAAAATGAAATGTTACCCCACTGTGATCTAAAATAACATTTGAGTATTTCTTCACAGGTGTGCTGAACAAACAATAATATGCCGAAGTGGTAGGCTTACATCCAAATCAACTGTGAAGTAATCCCCAAGGTACAGGAATTAGTTTGGCTCACTATTGTAAACAGTCTTAGTAACAAGCAGGCGCAATCTTGTGCCTGTTTGCCTGGGAGTAAACCTCACTGAACCAGCATGGCATAGTGATTTGAGTGTTGGATGACTTGTCTGGAGGCCAGGGTTCACATCCCCATTCAGACATGGAAACCCACTGGGTGACTTTGGCAAATTATACACTCTCAGTCTCAGAAACTTTAGGGTTGACGTAAGTCAGAAACAACTTGAAGGCACACAACAACAACAACAACAACATGGAACTCTGTGTAACTAATTTTTGAATAAATACATATGTTTACTTTCCAGTGGTCACCACTGACATAGATGTGGTCTCATATGCAATTGGCCTGGCACCATATATAAAAGAGCTTCATATATGACATATAAGTGATATTGTGGACTTTTGTCTTGGCATTCAAGTATTGTCGGTGCCCAGAGAATATGATGCACAGGAAGGCTTGAATTTCATCCATAAGATGCTAACCTGGACTTTGCTTGGAGGGAAAATGTATACACTGGCAATTTCTAGAGCTGACCTAAGATATTTTGCTGCCTGAGAAGAGGATAAAATGGAACTCTTTCCAATCTCCTAATGCTGTGGCCTGAATTCTACTGGTAATCCTACTGCAGACACATTGAGTCAATGGGATTTACATAAGTGTTGACTTGCCATTCAACAACTGATGCAGTGAGTCTGCTTTAATTAGGATGTACAAATAGGAATAAGGCCTATATTTGGAATCTGACTGGACTGGCAACTAAAAATATTTCAGTGTTGTTAACGCAGCAGGGTTCTTCACCGTACCTAAGGACAGGAGGTGAGTCTGGAGGGTGCTAGAGAAGGTGGGTAGTGCACATAGCTGTTGGTGTTTCCTCCTCCAAGACAAGGGAATGGCCAGTGAGCTTTGGAGGAATAGCTATCAATGCACTGTCAATTATGCCCCTCAGCATCTCTCATGTGAGGTTGTTCCTTCATTGCTTAATAGCTGGGTGGCTCCTGGGAAATTTCCAATAGAGGACGTATGCATTACATATTTGCAGATACCATCTATTCAAAATAAATTGCTGAGAAAGGAAATAAATGGAAAAAGAGTACCACCAGTCCAGACCCAGGCTGGTGTTCCAAGTGATAAATCATAGAATCACAGAGTTGGAAGAGACCCCCTAATATGAATGTAGAACATTCACAAATACCATGGAATTGGGTAGAATTTCTGAATTTTCACTCTCAAAGATAAAGCTATTTATAATTTTTGTTCAAGAGAAAAGCTCTTCAGTCCTCATTGACCTCATGGGACATGCCCCAGCCCAGCATTAGTAGCATTATTACTCAAAAGAAACTACTGACCTTGGAAGGGGGATGAAACTCTTCATCCAAAACTGACATATTATTAAATCAAATGCAGATCCAGATTTGCATTATAATGCACATTTGACAGCTACTTGTTCTTGCCTTGATCTCCTTTTTGGACTAGAGTGTTGTTAACTGCTGGAAAAATTCAGATTTGTTGCCTTCCTGTGTATTTCTTTTGAGTAACTACATTCTTCCTACATTATGTTTTTATTATACAGGAAAAGATGGCCTGTTTTATATCCCATTTTACCCCCTCATTTGCTATGCACCTTACTATGAGAAAAGCTGGATGACTATATAGTATGTAACTCTAAATAGTAGCTGCACTCAAATGGAGGTACTCCAAGTCAAGCAACAAAACAAACATCTTAAAAGAGTAACAGGGATTGATACAGTTTTTCTCAAGGTGTGCATCAAAGATACTTCACAAGAACCAATAGTTAATTTTGTCTGGCATCCCACAGTTAAATAAACATTAATTTACCTACATCTTGCTCATGACATCCTAAGTTAAATGATTTAGCAACATCCTTGATAAATTCAAGATTTCACAATGCATACCTCAAAGGATAGGCTGTGGCATGGAAAGCTTGTTTATTTTATGTTGAAAAATAAAGGGAAGAAATCTCCGGAGGCACAGGAGAAAATTATTTAACACCCAATGTGCTTTGAACAGTTGCTCTTCCTCAGGGGCATCTTGAACAACCATTTTCAATATGGTATCTATGTGCTGCTGCAACTTGCTTCTGAAAAAGAGACCACTGGCAAAGAGTGAAGCAGCTTGAAAATGGTTACTCAAGAGTATGCCCAAGGAATGGGGCCAGCCAAAACAACTTGCTGCCTGAGGCAGAGCAAGAAACAGTGTCCTTCACCTGCATAAATCAAGTTTTCATACCTGAGGCTAGACAAGTTATTCTGGCATATGACACAGAAAATCCCATAAGCATCTCTTCACCCCACCCCACCCATGCCTAGCAGTAAAAATACAGCACTAACAAATTAAATAACTAATCCTCTCCTCTCTTTCATGACACCGCAAATCTGCTGCCTGTGGTATCTTCTTCACTCCACCTGACAGCATTGGTGGTCCTGACAAAGAAAAATAATTTGAAACAAATCCACCATGGGCTTTAAATAAATAACTTACTACCTGAGCATTTGGAGTTTTCCTCCCTTCCTTTCCTTCCAGCTGGTGCCTTTATACATTTTCTCCAATAGTTTTATATGTTTAATAACACAAAATAATTTCCTTACAGTGACAACCCAAACCCTGCATTTTGTTGTAGTTAAAATGGTTCATAATTAAGATGTTTATTAATGTGTTGCATACTGCCACTGAATTTTAAAACTATAGAGAGACCAATTTATTCTCCTGTTATCTGTCTTTAAGCAAAAGAAAACAAACAATGCCATTTGGTTCATGCCTGAATACTCAGAGAGAAATACCAGGTGCTATTGGCTATATTTCAGAGGAAAGCATTGGCAATTCACCTCTGAGTATTCTTTGCCTAAGAAAGGCGATTCATGGGGGCACCATGAGTCAACAGGCAACTTGAAGAAATATATGCACACACATATTTATACTGTACTGACTACCCTCTGAGCAATTCTCAATGTCTAGACATTAATATGGTGTCATAGCGGCACAGCAGGCACATGTATATTCTGTAGTTACTCTAAACTACTGCATTGTCTAATCGTTCCTTTTGATTCCATAGCCCAAGCCGTTTCTTGATAAACATTGAAATTAGTTGTTGAGGTCGTCGTTGATAGTCAACTAGAACTTCATGAGAAGCTGTGATTTGGTCACCTTCAAGTCGATCAAGGAGGGTCACACAGACCACTGCAGCTAGAAATTAGATGAAAATATAGAAAAGTGTTCACACTTGTTTTTATAGCTACGGTATTATATTTTTAAAATAAAAATTAGATCTATATCTATTTTATTCTATTCTGTTAATTCTTACAAAAGATTGTGACTAATAAATATGGTAGGATATGGTAGGCTAGAAATCCTAAACTAATGTAGATTAAGTGTAGTGTAACAGGACTTCCCCAAGTTAGAATTGACCATGTGAATAAGATAACAATATAACAAAGGTGAGCAAAGTGCAGGCGGCATGCAATCCTGCAAGGGCGCTTTTTGAGGTCCCCATGGCCCCTATGTGCCAACTACAACTGCCTCTAAGGGGATGTAAGGGAATTTGCCATGTTTTATTCTTTCTATGTGCCATTCTAGGCCCAGGACAGACGTTTGTTAAAACAGGAAGGAAACCAGAAGTGACTTCCAATTACTTTTTGTGTTTTTTAAAGAATCCTCCTAGTCCTAAGGACCCCCCCCCCCAAAAAAATGGCACACTCCCAGTGGTCATTTGGGGTCAAAAATGATTTTTTTTGTGTATGATGGAGTGCAATGGCTTTAAAAGAGTTTTAAATTCTCACATTGCCAAGGTCACCTAGGGGGCTAGTCTGGCCTTTTAGACTTCCATAGTTGCCCACCCTACCATAAAGCCTGACTTAAAGTCACTTGCTCATGTCACGTTCATCTCATAAGAGCAGATTAAAAGCATAACAAACTCTTGATTGATTACATAATTTTTTGGTGATCAATTTACCTAGCAGATTCTTATAATTTTGCTTATAGGGAAAACAGCAGGATATGAAGCAAAGTAAATTATTGGTTTTTAATTACAGCATACATCTGAGGACATAGCAGACATAATTTTAAAAGCAGCATTTCCTCTAGTGTTGGGAGAGAAAGGTGAATTCCCTAGCAAAACTGTACTTCTCTGCCATTCCCAGTACTGAATTAACAAAAATATATATTGTTGCCCAATAACTTTGGGCCACTATATTAGAAAATCAAAAACTTTTTAATCATAAGTAAATAATGTTATGCTCCAGCCCTACCTGGAAAAAAATGACATAAATTGAGTTGAAGCTGGTTTACTTTAGGAGACAAAAGACAGATTTAGGTTGTCACTGAAAATTGTATGTTCAATTTGTTTAAATCAATGTATAGGCTGCTAAAAATGATCTTGAAGCTGTTTACAAAATCAAGGAACTAAAATAAATGTTAATCTTACTTGTTTTATTCTGTATAGTTTTGAAAAAGCTTTTTTGTATTACTTTGCAACTTATATTACTTCAACAGCCAGTGGGTTCTGTTAACTATTAACAAAAAATCTTGAGATCAACTTGGATCTTCCAAAAATATTAGCCAACAACCATTATAAGTAATAAACATACACAAGGGGTGGTGGTGGTAGTAGGCAGAAATGGTGGAGAAGGTTTTGAGGCTGGTGGTAGAGAAAGGGTTATACAGTCCTGTCATCCACCTGCCCCCCCCCCACCAGCAGTTTTTCTTTTTCTCATTTCTTTTTCTCATTTGCTCAGAACAAGTGGTTTTCTTCTAGAAATTCAGGAGGCATTACACATTTACACTGTAAAGGTTATAAATCATTAGCTGGAAAGTACCATGTCAGGCTGAATTGTGGAGCTCACATAACTGAAAATTCATACATACTGTACTAAAAAATAAATAACCTTGCAAATAAATGTTCTAGAGAACAGTTCTAGCTTAACCTTTGCTCTAACATTCAAGCTTTATCTTTTAAATAAATGTACTGAGAAGGGTGTTTTGATCTGAAAAAATGGGGAAGTATAATAACAGTTGGCCTAGCTCAGACACTAATTTAAACCTCATGGAAAACCAGGTTTCAGTGTGGTCAAGTCTTAGGGCAGATTATATATTTGGTTGGCACAGGGCAAGACCTTTGAAAAAGGGTAACTTGAAATTCAAACTTTTACTCAGTTTAAATGTTCAGCCCCACCTTCATTGGCAGCTTGGGAACTGATCTTCACTCTGGAATGGGACACCTCTCCCCACAACGGTGGGGGTAGTAACCTTGCTCCCTTGTCAAGTCCACAAACTACCACTCCCCATTTTGATCCAGGATTATCCCTCTTAATTATTAGATTCATAGTGAGCCCTGCATTTTGTCTGTCCCAGCTGCTCCCTTCCCTATTGCCTTTGTGAAGAAGAAGAAGGAGAAGACCAGCTTTAATTAATTTAGGAAAGAAAACAAGGAACGGACAGCAATAAGATCCCTTTGATAAAACAGGGGCTCTTCAGGCTACTCCTAAATTGCTCTGTTATTTGTACTTGGGTAAGAAGTGATGCTTTTCTCGACAGGCCGTTGCGACACTGCAGAATTTATGCACTTTGAGACCGCTTTAACTGTCATGGCTCCATCCTATACTGGGGTTTGTAGATTGTTGTGGCACCAAAGCTTTCTGACAGATAAGGCTAAATATCTCACAAAACTACAAATCCCTGAATTCCATAGTATTGACCCATGGTCGTTAAAGTCAAACTACATTAATTCCATAGTGTAAATGCAACCTGAGAAGCCATATTGGGCCTTTCCTGTGCAAAAGAATGTCCTCCACTGCCAGCAATCCTTTTGTCTAAAGCAGGGGTAGGCAACCTGCGGCCCGTGGGCCGGATGCGGCCCGGCAAGGCCTTGGGACTGGCCCCAGCCTGGTCCTGCCGCCAATTGCCACCGGGGCCTTTGGGGTGCAAATTGTCTATAGAAGCCTCAGAAACATGCATTTATATTAACATTTTTTAAAAATCAGCACATTTTTTCCCGTGTCTCCCTTTTTTTTTTTAAAAGTGTCTTCATTTGAAATTTGTCCTACATTTGTCCTGGTTTATTTATATATTTAATTTTTTTTAAAAAAAAAATATTAATTATTTATTTTTTGGCTTCGGCCCCCCAGTTGTCTGAGGGACAGCAACCCGGCCCCCGGCTCAAAAAGGTTGCCTACCCCTGGTCTAAAGCCTTTGGACTCCTGAAAGGGCTTTTCAAATCTCCTGGCTGAGGAAAAATCTCTCAAGCAGTGGCATCTAGTGACTTGACCATGTCAGGCAAGCAGTGATTCTGTTTCAAGTCAAGGTGACCAAATGTCCTCCTTTACCAGGACCTATCCTCCATGTCAATCTTCTGTCCAGGAGAAATTTCAAAATGTCCTCCATGACTAAGAAGCATACATTTATATTTATATTACTGTTTTTAGCTTTAATTTTGGAATGTCCTCCATTTTTCTTTAATGTCCTTGTCTTCCTTTACGGTTAAGACATTTGATCACCCTGGTTCAGGCTCTAGTTCAAACTTTAAAGGAGTTTTCTCAAGTCCTGTGGGGTATTTGGGGGAGAAAGTTCAGCACTTTTAAAAATTCAGATGAAAACTGAGAGTGGATTTACTACCACAGGTTCATCATATATTTCAGACATTCAGTGGAAATTCGTAAAGTGCCCAATTTTATGGGTTTTATGCCTGTATCAGTATTTTTCCTGCTTTTAAAAACAGAAATACAGCAATTGTTGAAAGTGGTTTCTAACCATTTCTTCCTTGCTATTGTCCTTGTCAAAATTTGCCCCATAAGGAGGAAAATACTAGTACTCTGGGTAACAACACAGTGGCAAGAGGCTAGAATACAAAACGGTAATTTTTGTCCCCATTAGAAACACTTCTGCTTGTTTTTTTGTGGGTTTTTCAGGCTATGTGACCATGTTCTACAAGAGTTTATTCCTGAAGTTTCACCTGCATCTGTGGCTGGCATCTTCTCTGAAACCCACAAAAAACTATGGATGCCAGCCATGAAAGCCTTCAGCTTCACTCCCTCTTGTGTCACTACACTGAAGAAATTAGTAATCTTCTATGGGTGCCTTGCAACAAAATAAAACACCCAAACCAGATATACATTGGGAGAAACAATCTGAAACAATTTTCCTTGGTGACTTAAGGAGATGTACCTAGGATTGCCATAACTGTCTACCTCCAAACTGGGACAAATGTAAAAAAATGTAGGACAAATGTACGACATATTTTGTAAATGGAGGACAAGAACAACTAAAAAGCAAAAAAATTAAGAAATTAAAAAAGCATTAATATAAACGGCGGCAAGGCCTTCTCGGAGACGGAGAATGCTCCTCTACCTCCAGAGAAGGCTTTGCCAATCCCGGCTAGGGTCTGAGGAGAGAGGCTGCAGCCTCTCTCCTCAGATCCCAGCTCGGCGGCAGGGCCTTCTCGGAGGCGGAGCCGTACAGGGCCTAGCCAGTGGGCTGGGCTCCAGAGTAGGAAGCCGCACGGCCGTGGCCTCCTCCTCTGGAGCCCAGCCCACTGGCTAGGCTCTCCCCCGAGCCCTCCTTCCCAGCAAGGCCTGGAATGGCAGCTAGGCCTTGGATTACTGCCACTGCCACGCTAAAAGTGTGGTAACTAAGAGGGAGGTGGTGGTGACTGGGAGCTTCCAGGACTGCTGCCATACCTGGGACGGGATGTTCCAGATGGTTGAAAAACTGGGATATGGCTGGAACCAGGATATGGCAAGCCTAGATGTACCTAGAGAAATCCAACTGTTAAATATCTAACAGGGCTTTTTCCTCAAGAGTGTTATGAGGAGGAGGGCCAGTGCATCCAAGGCAAGGCACATGGACTTGTTTTCAAAATCCTCATATTATTTATTTGTGGGTCAGGTGTACAGCTTAGAATTGCTCCCTTTTGGACCTCAGCTCCCAGAATCCCCCAGCCAGCATGGCCACTGGCTAAGGAATGCTGGGAGTTATTCTTTGAAAAGTTCTTTTTCCAAACTCTGGTCAAAAATAGGCTCAGATTAGTGTATTATAATATTTTCAGCTTTTTAACAACCGCCTGAGAAAAAGTTAACATCCTCCCTCACATGTCAGCAGGAATTCAGTGACCTTTGCAGCCTCTGAAAAATGAAACAAGCCGCGCATACACTTTCAGTGCTTCAGTTTCGATAAAATGAAAAGGGATCTTGGAGCAGTTCAGTTTTTATTGTGCCTCAGCTGCTTATTATTCAGGATCCAGCTGTGTACATAAGAGCAGGTAGTGGCTTATTTTTTATTTTTATTTTTTTGGTGTGTGGTTTTCCTTTCCTTTAAAGAAAGACTGACTGGGCTGTATCACCTCAGATACCTCTGGGTGCAACTGCAGATGGGGCATAGTCAGATTGCATAACCCTGTACAAAATGTTCCTTCTACATGAACCATTACAGGTCAGCCTAAGGAAGAGCAATGGTAGCTCCAATTCTGAGGAATTCCTCAGCACAGTGCCCTCATCTTGTGTTACGTTGTCCTATATCAGGGCCCTGTCTGTTTGCCAAGAAGCAGCTATACATTTGGTCCTCCACATTTACGGCTTTGACTTTTTCAGATTTGATTATTTACAGTTTTGATCAATACTTCTCTCTAGGAATCTCTAGGTCTTCCAAGGTAACTCTGACAAACATTGACCATAGAGTTGTGCTGGAGAACCTAGAAGTACCTAGAGAAAATATACAGCGCTGTGCAAGTTTACACTTTATAAATATAGTAAAATAATGATGATAATAATAATAATAATAATAATAATAATAATAATAATAATAATAATAATAATAATAATAATACACTTCTCTAGGCAGTTGTAGGCCCTCCAACATGATTCTATGATCAGTTTTTAGCAGATGTTGGCCACAGAGCTGAACTGGAGGCCCTGGAGATTCCTAGAGAATTGTTCTTTCAGTTAAAAAGAATAGTATTTTCTTTTTTGCAGGCACTTTCTAACGTTGAAAAATGGACACCGAACTGCGTTAAGGGATGCTGGCTGCAGCCAGCCTGTACTTGGATTGCGGATTGGGAGACAAAAGCCACGATGCAGCCTGAATTAGGCTTAAATTCTACTATTTAAGACTACTATTCCTCCCTCTAGGGGTGGAGGACCAATTAAAATGGTC